>NW_022109325.1:1720614-1738409 GCF_000313985.2 Echinops telfairi
TTCTTGCATTGAGGGAGTACTTGAGTGGAGGCCCAATGTCCTTCTGCTACCTTAATACAAAACTTATAAATGTAGGCTCATAGATCTATTTCCCCATCCTCATATAAATATATTTGCATATGTACATGTCTTTATCTAGACCTCTATACTAACTATTTTGTAGGTGAGTTTAGGGTTTCACTCTACTCTATAACCTTTTCACAACTGGATGTTTACAAATTAAGCTTTGATACCCTTTTCCTTTGATTACACATGCTGGTGTGCTTCCTCCATGTGGACTTAGTTGATTCCTAGCTATATGGCCACTTGTTTGAATACAATCCTTTAAGTAAGGCCATATTATCAGAACAAACCAGTCTTGTATTGAGGCTAGAGTTAAGCAGTAGCCTAAAGTCCATCTGTTTATCTATGGGATATTCATATCCATAAATAAGAATACTCTCTTTATAAAAGTTAACACACAAAGGGACATTAAATACATTTAATTTACCAAGATGTTTTCAACAGCAAACCAAAATTATATTTTCTCCCCTCTAGTATATTAAAGTTATATTGGTGTGAGCCATTTGTTTGGCTTCCACATGATTAAATCTCTTCCAGAGAGCCTGAACTCCTAAGAGAATAATAGACAATACTATTATTAATGCAATTTCAGGTAAAGCTGTGCTTTACACCACGCTTTGCCACAATCCATGAGGGTCAGGGCAGATAACCCTCCATCAATCTGAAAAATCAAATCATCAGTACCATCAATCTCAAGAGTTCCACTAAAAGATTCAAATATTTTTTTGTAATGATTCAATGTTGAATGTTACATTATCTTTTACATTATGAGCTGTATTTCTCTTCCTCCTTCTCCTCCTCTTCCTTCTTCTTCTTTCATGTCTACCTACATAAGATAGACAAGAGAAACAATCCCAAGGAGAAACAACAGGATTGGCAGTTTTGGGGGGAGAGGGTAGAGAGTGAGGTGGGGGGAAAGGAAGTAGGGAGACAATAAACCCAGGAACAAGGGAACAACAAGAGATCTAAAATCTATGGCAAGGAGGGAATAGAATGCCTGGTGAGAATTGATCAAGGACAATGTAGTTGAGAGGAATTACTGAGAGCCAAATGAAGGTTGAACATGGTAGTGGGACAGGAGGAAAGTTAAAGGAAATAGGGGAAAGAGCTAGGAGGCAAAAGACATTTATAGAGGTATAAATATAGGCATGCATATATGTAAATATATTAAAATATAATGATAGGGATGTAGACTTATGTACATATATTTATATGTTAATTATTCAAGAAACAGTCAGACATTGGGCCTCTATTCAAGTACTTCCTCAATGAAAGAAATTTTTTTTCCAGTAACCTGACATTCTGTGATGCTCACCTTCCCAACATGATTGTTGAAGACAAAAGGGGTGCATAAGCTAAAGTGGTGAAAAAAGCTGATGATGCCTGCCTATTAAAATATATAGCATTTAGTCTTGAAAGCTTAAAGTTCAATAAGGGGCCATCTAAGAAGGAAGGAACAAAACTCACAATACCAAAAATAGACTTTGGAGTCATAGTGTGGCACCCCATCAGACTTGACTGGAAAACACTTGCAAAGGCCAAAAGACCTTGAACTATTTATAAGCTTTTCCATTTTTGCCAGTGGCTTTCTTTTTGTTATTGTTATTTTGTTTTTGTTGTTGTTAGTATTTTGTTGGTTTTGACTTCCTTTGTTGTTTTATTTGGCTTCACCTGGTTTTTGCACTTAGTAATGTATCTGCATGTCTATCTAGATAAGATAGTTGGGATAAATAACTTGGAGATGAAAAGAATGGGACCAATGTTTCCAGGAGGATACAGGAGAAGGGGAGGTGGGAGAAAGGAAGGGGATTGGGGGGAAATGAACCCAGGGCCAAGGAACAACAAATGAACTAAAATCAATGAAAATAAGGGCTTAGGGTGCCTAGTGTGGCTTAATCAAGGTTAAGGTAGTAGCGAGGATTTACTAAACCTGAATGAAGTCCTCACATGATGGTGGGACAAGAGGAAAGTAGAGGAAATAGAAGAAAGAACTAGGAGGTAAAGGACATTTATAGAAGTCTAAGTACAGGCATGTATTTAGATATATATATCGTGAGGGGAATAGAACTATGTACTCTTATCTATATGTTAAGAATTAAGGTTGTAGATGGACATTGGGCCTTGACTAAAGTACCACCCCAACACAAGAACACTTTGTTCTAATAATCTGGCATTCTGTGATGCTCACCTTCCTGAAACCACTGCTGAAAACAAAATGGGTGCATTAGCACATGTGGTGAAAAAAGATGATTGTGCCTAGCTAACAAAAGATATAATGGCTGGGGTCTTAAAGGCTTGAAGATAAATAAGTGGCCATTTAGCTGAGAAGAAACAAAGCCCACATGGAAGAAGCACAACAGCCTGTGTGATCATGATATGTCGATGGGATCAGGTACCAGCCATCTAAGACCCAGAACAAAATCATACCCAAAGTGAATTGAGGGGGGGCACAGCATGGAATGGAGACCCAATGCCCATCTGTAGTCAATTGGACATCCCCTCCAGAGAGGTCACAGAGAAGAGATGAGCCAGTCAGGTTACAGTATAGCACTGATGAAACACACAACTTTCCTCTAGTTCTTTGGTGTTTTCTTCCCCCCACTATCATGACCTCAGTTCTACCTTACACATTGGATTAGACCAGAATATGCACACTGCTACAGATAAGAGCGTGCAACACAGGACTTCAGGATAGATAACTCCCCAGGGCCAACAATAAGAGTAGAGATACCAGGAGGATTAGGGGAGGGTGGGGGGAAGAAGGGGGAATCTATCACAAGGATCAACCTGGAACCTCCTCCCAGGGGGACGAATAATGGAAAAAGTGGGTGAGGGGCAATGGAGGACAATGTAAGATATGAAAATAAGAATCTATAACTTATCAAGGGTTCATGAGGGAGGGCAGGCAGGGGTGAGAGGGGTGAGAGGGGCAAGTGCTTTGAAAATGATGATGGGGCATATGTACAAATATGCTTAACACATGGGATGAATGTATAGATTATGATAGGAGATGTAAGAGACCCCAATAAAAGTACGGAAAATTAAAAATTAAAAAAAAAAAACACATGGAAAAAGGACACCAGTGGGATGATGTGGTGTCGACAGGATCAGGTATCAGGTATCTGAAGACCCAAAGAAAAATATTTAAATAGAAAATGAAATTAATAGTAATTCCTTTGGCGGCAGAGATTGCCTTCTTCTTTCCTCTTTTTATTTTTTATTTTTGGAGTTGCATCTTTAGCATCCATGAGCATGTTCCAAAAAGTTTGTCCTTGTGACTTATAAAGAATTCCAGTAATAGTATGTTTTTTCCAGTAACTGCAAAATGAAAAAAAAGTCTTACTAGTGTTACCTGGTTCATTATCTATTATAATGGCTGTGGAATGTCCATGACAGAAAAATAAGTCAAATAAAAAAAAAAAACTAATCTCTTTTGTAGTCTCACTTTTATGAGGTGTAGCCCAAATAAATCCGGGAAAAAAAGGCTGTTTCCCAAAGCTAGGCACATGGGTGACATCTGTAAAATATAATTCAGCTTGTGACAAAGGTTTCTGTGCCACAACTCAAAAGTAATCTTTAAAAATTTCCAAAATTTACTTGAAAAATAATTAAATTCCCCATGACTTGCTCAAACTGTAATTTTTTTAAGGACGAAGAAAGCCCCTCTTTCTCTGAAAAAGTCTCTGGTTCTGTTGAAATGCTGACTTTGTGGTTAATAGTCCAAAGCGCAATAACTATGCCACCAGGTCACACCAATTTAACACTGATCATGTTTATAATTAATTGTACAATTATTTTAAAAGCTATGTGACTGAGAAAATTTTGATTGAGTCAGAGAAAAAAAGAAAGAATAAAATAGTGATAGGTAAACAGCTTTTGCCCCCAAACTAAACTCACAGCCATCTATTTGTTTCTGTGGGCCATGATAAGATATAAGCAGATATCAAAAATTTATTTGGTTAGGAGATTGTGGTGTTTAAAATAACTCCTCTCTTGTCTGTCTGCACACCTCATCCTTGGTGTTATTTACACAGAAATCATCACCATATTCATCCTCAGGCTAAAATATTAATCTGTCACAATTTATTCATGCATCCTAATTATTTTCCTTCAACTACTTTTCAAAATATTGAATTGTATGATTTTATTTTTCTTCTTTGACACGGTTTATTTTTCCCTTGAATGGAATATGTCACACTAAAGGCAAAATAATGAATTAATGACATTTTTCCGAAATTGCTTGAAAAGTTTAATGGGATCTATCTAAACTGAGTACCTTCAGCCCCTCTTATATTCATCAGCTTCCTCTTTCCACTTTCCTCAGAAATAGAATCTAGTTTGCAGGTTCCTGGAGACACGAAGGTTTACAATGGTGACATAACATGTTTACAGCAGACTAATAAAAGGTTGATAATTTGAACACTACCAGGAATACCAGAGAAGAAAATCCTGGGAATCCACTTCCGTTAAGATTACAGCCAAGACAACTTCATGGAACACTTTTATCTGCAACCCAGGGGCCACCACAAGTCAGAATCAAATCAATGGCAAATTATAACAACAGAGCCCTGTTTAACCTTCACGCATTCTATAGGAATCTTTTCTTTACCTCTCTCCTTCTAGATGGGGTTCTCTCCTTTGTTCATCTAAATATCTGCTGCGCTTTTGTGTTTTCTGCCAATGAAGATAGTATTTCTCCACTTGAGGCTGGCAAAGGCAAGTCTATGGAAAACAATATTCTTGGACAAATGGTACTGGAATAGGTAGATGTGATAGGTAGGTTTCTTGTGCCAACCCAACCAGTGAACACATGTGGGATTAATTGAAGAGCAGAGAGATAAATGGCTCAGTGAGCCTCACCTTTCTTGTCTCTTACTCTTTGATGATTGAACCAGTGTGCGGCTGCCTTAGCTGGTTCTCTGCCTCAACATGTGAGCTACACTACCTGTGGAACACCCAACCTGTGGACTGTGTCACTGTAGTTTAAGGTTCCTTTAAGACCTGCTTTGCCACGATACTGGAGTATACATCTCTTGAGTGGAGGACTGTCGGATTCTGTCACCTAACTGACTTTTGGTGACCTGCCTTGCTATTTGCTACCTGTGGCCGGATTACCTTAATTGCTCTACAGAGAACTCAGCTTTCTGCTTCCTTGACTTGCACCCAGCAGCTCTGAAGACTTGAAGGATTGCCAGTTTACTAGCTGTCTCATGGAAGTGAGTTGCACTGAGCCATTTGTACTCCTCTGTAGACTAATTAGCTGTTTATTTCTTATATTGTATATATCTATCTATATAAATATATATAAAATCATAAGTGTCCTGGTTTTGTTTCTCTAGAGAACCCTGTCTACCATGGTAGACATCCATGTGCAAAAAATTTTTTAAAGAATAAATCATCTAGACCCAGATATTAGGCCTTCACAAGCATTTACTAAAACTGGTTCAAAGATTCAAATGTTAAACTCAAAAGTAAAAAAACTTCTAGAAGATAACAAAGAAGAAAATCTAGGTGATGTTAGGATTGTCAATAAGTTTTTGGGTGCAACATCAAAAGTAAAATCTAGTCAAACAACAACCCTATCTACATATAGTTTGACTTTTTTAAAAGAAGCTTACTCTGCTAAATAAAACACACTGTAAATGAAAAGACAAGCCACTGCCCAAGAGAAGTTTACAAAACATATATCTGATGAAGAATTTTTATCTACACATACAACACTTGCTCTCACACGTTCACTGCCACCACATCAATTCCCATTTATAGCAACCCAATTATACAGAGTAGAATTGTGCCTGTGGGTTTCTGAGACTGTAAATATTTTCAGAAGTAGAAAGCTTCATCTTTCTCTTGTGGAATGCCTGGTGGTTTTGAACTGCCAACCTTATGGTTAGCAGCCCATAGCATATGGGCTTTGACACCAGGACTCCTCTTCATATATATCTTAAAATTCAATAATAAGAAAATATTTAACCAAATTCAAAATGGACTGAAAAGCTGAACAGTCACTAAAGAATATAAGAATATTGATGACAAGATGAGCAACATACACGATTATAAAGCTGCAAGTTGAAAAAATGACAAAATGCCATTATACACCTGCTAGTGACTTAAAACCAAATCACTAACAATTCTAAATGCTGGCTCAGATGGGGCACAACAGGAACCCTGACTCATAATTGGTGAAATTGGAAATGTTATAGCCAGTTTGAAATACAGACAAAATCTTGCGATGCTAAACATGTTTGAGGCATTAGCCATCCACCGTGGTCCTAGGTATTGAACCAACTGGATTAAAAACGTGTGTGCACACAACAATGCATGTTTATAACAGTGTTCTTTGTGCTGGAAGTAATCAAGTACCTTAATTGATGGGGGGATAGATTAACAAACAAAACAAATAATAGATAGCTGTCGTGCATCCATACAATGGAATATTATTCAGTGATATACAGTTATCAAACTATAAAACTACAATGAGTATTAAGTGCATATCACTATGTGAAAGAACGCAGTCTGAAAAGGTGTATGTGTGATTCCAACAATATGGTATTCTGGAAAAGGAAAACCTACAGCACTGTGAACGATAAGTGGTTGCCTAGGACTTGGGGGGAGCGGAAGGGCAGGATCTTTCCAGGACCGGAAAACTATTTGCATAATGTATTGGTGGATAAGTGATTATGATTTGCCAAAATATGAACCATATAAAGTATGAGCCCTAATGTCAATTATGGCCTTGAGAAAAAATAATGTATCATTTTTGGGTCACCAACAGAAAAAATATCACTCTAAAGTAAAATGACTATAATAGGGGAAATCTTGTTCAGAGAACAGAGTGGGTAAAAAAAATCTCTATTTCCTTCACAGTTTTAATGCAAACTTAATAAACCATAAATAAAGTATGAAAAAGCTTTAAATAAGAAAAATACGTATGTATTCCACCTCCCCGCAGTGTCAAAATTGGTGTTCTTTATTAATTATTTTTATTAGCATTAACTCTATTCCTCATCCATTAAAATTATAATAAATTGTATGGCTGAGTCTTAAAAGCATCCTCATTGAAAAACAGCATCAAAGAACCTTTCTCAGTTATTATTCTCCTTTGTTTCCCTTAGAGGAGATATTTTGACCCCTGTAAACCTTCTGCCTAGCAATGGTTTCCCTCTTTGAATTCTGTGACAGTAACATTTTGTTTAGCAAACATGATAATATATATATATATATATAAACTCCCAATTAGAATAATAATAAAAAATGAACTAAAATATATCTTGTTTTTTTGGCATTATGCATTCATTTTCATTGTTGGCATGTTATTTTTGTAGACAGCATAAAATAAAAAACCCATAGCAACCCTATAGGGCAGAGTACAATGGTCTAATTTGGGTTTCTGGGGCAGTAAATCTTTATGGAAGTAGAGGGATGGTGAGTTCCGACAGCTAACCTTTCGATTAGCAGACCAATGTCTAGCTACTCACCATCATGGTTTCAGTACTTCTAACGCAAGTCTGCAGTGGACTCCATTGGAATAATATGCAGACTTCTATTGTTTGTTTTCAATAGTCTGCTGGACTCCATCCATCAGGGTTTCTGATTTAGTGACAATCTCTCTTTTACTTTTAATTCAGATTTCTGTCTTTGTTTTATGTCATTTTCAATCCTCACCATCAGTCCTTCTGCTGAAAATTCCCAATCATAACTTGACTGCATTACTTAGTTATTCTAGTTCTCAAGAACAATTGTTGGGCATAAAATTCTCAGTTCATTCATGGATTTAGAAAGTAGTTCGTTATTTTTATTTTTGCCTTTAGGTCATACATTATTTTTATTTAATAATGCAAGAAAAAATACATTGGAGAAAGAGTAACCTTGACACAGAAAGTGATATACATGAGAAGAGAATTCCTTATGAATTAGTGAATAGAAAAGTAAGATTTATTACTCAGTCAAGGGAGATGCAAGGAAATAATGTGATAATATTAATAAAATACCAGAGAAATCATTATTAATATTACATAGTTTAAAAGGAGAATGAATTTTCAATCATAGATTGATAGCAGTTATCATTATCTTTTTTTCAAAGCAATTATACATTTAAATAATAAAATCTTGTTACATTAATGCATTCAGTATCTAATTAAAGTAATATCAAAGTTTAATATGACAGCACTTTTTAATTTTATTTGAAATTATTCTAGTTATAAAATATTGTGTTTTGATAATATCTTTAAAATTATGATCACCATATATTTTCCCAAAGAAACACAGTCTCTAACTTCAAAGGAAGTTAAAAAAGGTATTATTTTGCATTACATTAGGATTGTAGAGAAATTCTTCTATTGTAGTCATCTAAATAATATGTAATTATCATTATGAACCATTTCTGTAGTTTATACCAGGTAATAAGTTATTATATAGATCACATATATGTAACTTTTGTGACTTTCTTTACTAAAAATAGATAAGTGAACACCAGATTATATCTATCTCCATTATATTGGATTTCATTTTACTTTTATTTATAATCAACACCCATAGAAGCAACAGTCAAAAACACAAATGGCTTACTACATTGAACAAATATTCTACAAAAGACCTCTTTAAGGTGCAAAGAATAAAGATGTCATTTTGAGGACTAAGATGTACATGAATCGTGTCATGGTATTTTTCACTTTGTCTCATTGCCTTTGGACATGCTATCAAGAGGGATCAATCCCAACAGAAAGGCAACATGCTAAAATAAAGGGTCAGTAAATAAAGATGAAGAGCCTTAAGAAGATGAACTGACACAATGTCTGCAACAGTAGGCTCAAGCAATGATTACGAGGTGGCCCAGGCCCTGGGAGTGTTTCATTTTGGTGAATCTACCTGCGCTGACGTGTAGCCACCTTGACAAAATCTAACAGCAAAAACCATTAGAAATTTACACAAATATTCAAGGTATATTTCTACTTCTATTATTGTTTGGTAAATCCTCAAAATGAGTTGATTAAATTACCTGGGATTGAACTTGTTTTTCTTTTTTCAGTTTCCAAATGGAAGTTTAGTTGACTAATCCCTCCTTTTTAATATGTTTACTGATGATCTAAATTTCTATCTAAATACTGTTTTTTATCTTTCTAAAACTTTTGGTAAATTATATTTTTATTTTTATTAAATTAAATAATATATTTTACTTTACATTTTAAACCTATGTGCTATTTGGAAGATAATCTATAAATATATTCTTATTTTCTATCAATATTGTTAATAGTTTATAATTTTATTACATTATAGTCTGATAGCATATTTATATATTTTTATAGTTTTTCAGTTTCTTAAGATCTTTTGATAATTCCAGATGTGGTTTATGTTAGTGAATCTTTCATAAGAGCTCACTGAGAATGTTTATTCTGATATTGTTGGATGAAGTATTCATTATATATTAATTAAAGCCAGTTGAATGATGATGCTTTCCATTTCAATTGATTTTCTGCTCACTGGATCTATTAATTAATGATAGAAGAGTTTTGAAATCTTTAACTACGGTACAGAATTTTACTTTGTCCTTACTGTATTGTTTTAAAGGGATTAATTCTCTAAAAACCACACAGCTATGGATGTATATATGTTTAATAGCACAGCTGTTGATGACACTTGGATGCTGTCTGTATTCTGTTGGGTTTCCTTTATGGATCTCTTCCATTCTCCTGTCCAGGAAGCTGACTTTCAGAGATCTTGGTATAGACTTAGAGAATGTTTCACTTCCAGGATGTAGTCCATTTTTGAAATATTTCCATTGTTATTCTATCAATGTGGGTGCTTTGTTTTACATTAATGCTCAGTGCAGCTTGCCTTTCTTCCTTTAACACTATCGGCACTTGATCATATGTTCCCTCTTGAAATGACTGAGTGTCCACTAATTGTTATTTTGTACAATGACCCTGTAGCCATTACAATGAATATTACACAGAATACAAATTTATGACAAAACACAGCAGATTGTGACACAGTGGATTTGTGACACTATTTTCAATAAAAGCCTTTTTATTTTCCCTGAAAGTGAATAGCATCATTCTCCCTCATGAAGAGATAACTGAAGATATGGGTGCTATAGCAAAATGTGGTGCAGAAACTAGATGATGTCCAGCTATTAAAAAGAATAGCATCTGGGTTCTTACAGGCTTGCTTTAAATAAACAGTCATCTAAGTGAGGCATCAGCTATGTCTACATTGAAGAAGCACACCAGCTGTGTGATACAAGTATTATAATAAAATCCAAATCCAAAACAGGGGAAAGTATCACAGCTTAAATTGTGACCACCTGGTTTCCATAGGGCTCTCGATGGAAACACCAAATCCATCGACAGGAGTGGACACACATGGATTAAGTCTCCAGTGAATCCCTCTGAACATAGTCCAGGGATGTGAATAGCCTGGTTATCAGACAGAGAACATTGTCAAGTTGATTATGACAGATGTAGTTAGGAGAAAAGGCCTTATAGTTTGTTTCCCTTTGACCCCTTTAAAATTTTTTTCTGTGGGACAAAAAAAGTGAAGGGGAAATACATATGGATTAAGCCTCTGATGAATTCCCTCTGATGATAGACCAGGGATGTTATCATACAGGATGATTTTTAAAGTAGAGGATTGCAAATGCAGTTAGGTTAAAATTAAAAATCTTATCATTTGAACGTTGGACATATTTTTAGTTTGTTCTAGTTTTTGAATTTTTCTGTGTTCTTTTCCACTGAGGATTTTCCGTGTTTTACTTCATTAATGTTGTTACTTAATTTTTTAAAATCTTTTTCTGTATATGAAATCCAGGACAGGTAAATCTGTAGAGACAGTAACTGAATTAATGGTTTCTTAGAGTTATGGCAGGGGGGCTTGGGGGAAATAGGGAGCTAATAATGATGAGTACAAGAATAAAGAAAATAATCTAAAATTGATGGTGGTAATGATTGTGTAATTCTTCTAAATATGATTGAACTGTATGAATTGTGAATTATATGTTAATAAAACTGTTGAGAAAAAAGAAATGAATGGCATCATGAATAAGGTCAGAGGAACTTGCACTTGGGTGTTAGTTATTGACAGCTATGCTTATGGGTAATGATGGATGCAGGGCTAAATCTAGGCAAATTAGTGAAGCAAACCAAGTTTGAAATTAGAATAGTAAAAGTAGACTGTTTTTAGATTTCATTGAGATAGTGCTTATAATGAATTCATAAATGGCATTTCATAGGTGCTCAATGAAAATTAGCATATTTATAATAACAATTGTTAATCTTTTTTCTCATCTACAGTTGTTAACATATGATTATGTGACAGGATTACTGAAATAGCACCACATGTAAATCTGGCTTCCCATTCTCTAATCTAGCTGTTCTAGGGACATTTGAGAGCTAAATTTTTATACACTGAACTAAAGTATTAATATCCAGCAATGTGGACAAATATTTTCGTATGTGGCTGAGGTAATATTATAACTACTTCTTAGACATAACAAAGCTCCTAATGGGAATGAATTGCTAAACCTGAGGAATCAGGACCATAGACTCAGGGGACAACACGTTAGTTATCATAACATAGTTCATAAAAATAAGCTATATCTACTTGTTTGAGCTGTAAATGGAGTCATGAATGATTGTGACAGCCATTTCAGGCAAAGCCATTAGTCAGGAAGAAAGAATATTGATGAAAACAGAACGACAATAACCCAAAAGACTATTGGATCAGTCAGAAATTAATATCCATGATCCTATGACCAGAAGAAAGAGATAGTGCCCCACTTATTACTACTGACTGTACTGAAAAGGATGATATAGAAAGGTGCTGAATAGAGTGGGATAAAATGTACAGAACAAAGCTCAAATTCATACAGGAGATCAGATTTATTCATTGCAAAGAGATAGGTGGATCCTCATAGGTTTGGAACTGAACTCAACCCTGTAGTCCAATAAGGCAATTGCAAAAGTGCAGCATTCACCCATTGGTAAAGTTCAGAGAGCTGGGAAAGAAGGAGGGGAAACAGGAAACGCAGGGAAGGAGTGAGATAAGTGATGGTAGGGATTTCAACTGGTGAATTGACAGAGAAATGTAAAACTCATAATTTGCTATGTAACTTTCACCTAATTCACAATAATTCTTTTTTAATCACTTTATTGGGGCCTCTTACAGCTCTTACCACAATCTGTCCATCCTTCCATGTGTCGAGTACATTTGTGCATATATTGCCATCATCGTTTTGAAAATATTTTCTTTCTACTTGAGTCTTTGGTATCTGCTCATTTTCTCCCTCCCTTACCCTCCCTTCCTCAAGAACCCTCGATAAGTTTGAACTATCATATTTTTCACATCTTAACTGACCGCTGTCTCCCTTTACCCACTTTTCTGTTGTGCTCCCCCCTGGGAGAGGTTATATGTAAATCATTCTGATTGGTTCCACCTTTCTCCCCCAACCTTCCTCTTCCCCTCCTAGTCTCATTACTGGTCCTGAGGAGTATTTCTGTCCTGGGTTCCCAGTGTTTCCAGCTTTTATCTGTACCAGTGTACATGCTCTGGTCTAGCTAGATTTGTAAGGTAGAATTGAGGTCATGATAGTGGGGTGGGGGGAAGCATTGAAGAACTAGAGGAAAGTTATATGCTTCATTGGTGCTATTCTGCACCCTGACTGGCTCATCTGCTTTGTGACCCTGCTGTGAAGGGATGTCTAATTGTTTACAGATAGACTTTGGGTCTCAGCTCTGTCCTCCCCCTTATTCACATCAATATGATTTTTTGTTCTGGGTCTTTGATGCCTGACACCTGATCCAATCAACACCACATGATCACACAGGCTGGTGTGTTTCTTCCATGTGGTCTTTATTGCTTTTCAGCTAGATGGTTGCTTGTTTATCTTCAAGCTTTTAAGACCCCAGGCACTATATCTTTTGATAGCATGGCACCATCCGCTTTCTTCACCACATTTGCTAATACACCAGTTTTGTCCTCAGCGATGGTGTTGGGAAGGTGAGCATCACAGAATGCCAAGTTATTAGAACAAAGTGTTCTTGTGTTGAGGGAGTACTTAAGTGGAGGCACAATGTCCATCTGCTACTTTAATAGTTAACATATACATATATGTACATTGATCTATTTCCCTACTGCTTTATATATAAAAATATTTACATATATACATGCTTGTATTTAGACCTCTATAAATGTCCTTTGCCTCCTAGTTTCCACTATTTCCTTTTACTGTCCTCTTGTCCCACTATCATGTTCAACCTTCATTCAGGTTTCAGTTATTCCTCTTGGCTACATTGAACTTGATCAAGCCCCTCCAGGGATCCTAAGGCTTCTTGCCATTAATTTTAGCTCACTTTTTGTTCCCTTGTCCCTGGGTTTGTTGGCAACCCCCTTTGTTGCCCCTGCCTCCCCCTGTTCCGTGTCCTTCTGGAACCTTTGGTCCCATTGTTTTCTCCTTTGGATTGTTTATCCCGCCTATCTTATCACAACAGACATGCAAAAGCAATAATAAACACAAAAGAAAACAACAGAAGAACACAAAACAATAACAACAACAACAACAACACAAAAAAGAAACATCTATAAATAGTTCCAGGTCTGTTTGCTGACCTTTAGGAGTGTTTTCAGGTTGAGTCTGATGGGTTACAAAGTCTATTTTGGGTATTCCTTGGGGACGTCATTGCTTTGCTCCCTTTGCTGCTCTTTTGTATGCCCTTAGTGTTTCGCCCAGGTGTGTTGGGGTCAGATTTAACACAATTCCCACACTGTGTCTGCAGCATTGTTCTCTGTAGCACTATAGGTCAACAGGGATGTCATGTCCCTTGGTGGGGCTGGCCCTATGGTCTTCTCTGTGCATTGGCTGCTCTGAACAGTAATATCACCCTCAGGCCTTGGTGGGCCAGGATGTGCTCCACTCTCTCTCCTTCCCCCTTCATTTGCTCCCGTGTGCTCTGATCAGACATGTCCCTCTCCCTGAGCTGTAGCTTCAGTGCTGTCCCCTGAAGTGAATTCTTCTGGGCGGAGGGTTGGTGTCCACGTAGCTGGGATTTGGGCCGACCTCACAGACCTCTCTATTGATTCCCTGTTTCCCTCCAGTATGCTGCATTCATGTCTTGTGCACCGAGTTGAAGGTGGTCCCTCACTCCCTCTCCTGTAGAGATGAAAACAATACCCTCCCCTTGGTTGAGTCAATGCCCTGTTCCCCACTATCGATGTCTTTTTTCTTTTTTCTTTCTTTTTCCCTCCATTTCTTGTTTCTTCACAATTTTTCATAGAGGGATATACCTTTTTGAAGTTGATATTTCCATTTCACTAGTCCTTGCCCAAAGAAGTCTGGGTTCTTCAATATACATTATATAAAAATATCAGTTTTAGTATCCTTGAGAGCCTTAAATTTATTCCTTTCCAAGGTTGTTTGAATTGTGGAAATTAAAATGAGATTGAAGAGAAAAGGGCAGGGATGTAGAGTGAATGCAATTAGATTTTTCCAATGAAATTCTCTTAAGACAGACTTTGCCACTGTGAAAGAATGAGCAGATGCATTGTGATAATGGGGGGCAGGGGTGATTCTTAACACAAACTTCCTGTTCTTTTTCTTCAACAATGCTGCTTTAAATATGTGTAAACTTCCTCATAATATGCCCCTATGATTATCTTGTGTTCTTCAAGAAAATCTATTCTTGAAATCTCGGAAAAAGACATATCTCTGCATTGAACTAAATTGGGCCAACATATCTTGTAAGATAATTATAGCGACCTGCTCTTATCTGACATTTAGAGAGGGGGCACAATGCACAATGAAAAAACATAAACAAAAGCGACAGCCAAGATTTAAACCATGAGCATCTCTGCAATAGAGACTCTACAGGGCCCAGCGTTTAGTAGGGGCAGGCTTACATACTTTCCCTGCATGAAGCCTGCAGCACACAACAGCTCTACACAGAACAGTTCACAATTCTTTTTTTTAATTATGATTCCAAAACTGTTTATTGTAAATGAGCATTAACGGCTCTAGATATAAGTCTGGATTTCATGAATGAGGCCTACTTTGAAAAATACATTGAAACTTCTTTTTTTTTTTCATGCTTGGAGGTCTGTATTTTGAACTATGTTCTTTCTTTTTTTTAAAATCATTTTATTAGGAGCTCATAGGACTCTTATCACAATCCATACATACATCAATTGTGTAAAGCACATCTGTACATTCATTGTCCTAATCATTCTCAAAACTCTCCACTTAAGCCCCTGGCATCAGCTCCTCATTTTTCCACTCCCTCCTTGCCCCCCCTCCCTCATGAGCCCTTGATAATTTATAAATTATTATTTTGCCATATTTTCCCTTCACCCACTTTTCTGTTGTCTGTCCCCCAGGGAGAAGGTCACATGTAGATCCTTGTAATCGGTTCCCCTTTCCAACCCATTCTCGCTCTATACTCCCAGTATCACCACTCACACCACTGGTCCTGAAGGAAACATCTGCCCTGCATTCCCTGTGTTTCCAGTTCCTATCTGTACCAGTGTGCATCCTCTGGTCTAGCCAGACTCGCAATTCTTTAAGAGTATACAAAGGAGTATTAGCACTTCAACCAAGTTATTCATAGCCAGGAGGGGAGGATGAGGCTGGGAATATAAAGAAACCAGTAAGATTGCAGATGACTGTTTTCTGCAGCTTTTGCCAGGGAACAGGAGGCAGTGTCCATTTTAACTCAAGTGGAGAGAAAAGCAAGACACAGCTTCAATCAGCTCTGCTGGATGAGCCCTCAGCATGCTTCCACAGCCTGAGCCATGAAAGGTGGTGGTCCTGTCCCATTTGCCTAAGAAACAAACAGTTTTACCCTCAAAATCGCCTCTCAGGAAAAAAAAAAAGTGGCGGGGGGGGGGGTGTTGTTTGGGTCAGTCTTACTGTTTGGATCATACGTATATTTGGTAAATATAAGACTTTTCTCCAGTTAGCCTTATTATATAAAACTATCTTCATTAGTGTGTCATCTTGCTTAAAAGACTGATGTTACTATCGGGTCCTGCAGTTGTTGGTATTAGGTGACATTGAAGTGGTCTGTCCCTCTGAATAACAGAATGAAATACTGCCCAGTTCTGTGCCACCCTGACAATTGCTCTTATCTTTCAGCCCATCTATGGAACCACTGTGGCAATCCATCTTGATGAAGGTCTCTTCCTCTTTTTTTTTTGCCCTACTACTTCATGGAGCATGATGTCCTTCTTCAGGCACTGGTATTTCCTGACAGCATGTCCAAAGTATATGGGACAATGTCTCATCACTCTTGCCTCAACGGAGCATTCTAGCCTTACGAGACAGATTGGCATCCCATGGTACCTTCAATAATTTCACCAGCACCATAATTCAAATGCATTGATTCTTCTTTGGTCTCCCTTATTCAATGTCCAACTTTCACATGTATATGAGGCAATGGAAAACACCATGGTTTGGGTTAGGGGCACTTTGATCCTAAAAATAACCTTCTTGTTTTTAAACATTTTAAGGAGGTCTTGTGTCGCAGTTACCCTACACAATGCATCCAATTTTCCTAGTGTGTTAATCTGGGTAGTCTAGAGAAACAAATCCAGGGGGACTCATATATATATGGGAAAGAGCTTTATATAGAAGAGCAATCGAGTATTGAGAAAACACTCCAGCCCAGTCCAGATCAAGTCTTAAGTCGGTCATTAGCCCATATGTCTAATACCAATCTATAAGGTCCTTTTTAGACTCACGAAACACATGCAATGGTGCTGAATGCAGGAAGATCACAGGCCAGTAGATGGGAAGCCTTCTGGATCCAGTGGTGTTGTAAGCATTTCAGCACTGGCAGGGCTTTCCACATGGCTTCTCTGGCTCCAGAGGTCTGGCTTCATGAGTCTCTCTATTTGTGTCTTTTCCACAAGGATGTCTCACAAAGAGTGAGCAGAGAGAGAGTGTGTGTCCCCTGCCTCTAAGGAGGAAATACCAGAGTGCTCAGAATCCTCAGGAGAAGGCCATGCCCACACAGAGGCCTTATTGGCTATGACCCGATTTATAGACTAGACTGCACCCCTTCACTCAATCCTCTCAAGTCCCAAATTGACATCAGATTATGTAACTACCACAACCCCATATCTATTTCTTTAAAATCCTGGGCACCATCTGAATTCTTCACCAAACTTAGCTGTAGCGCTCATATCTTCGCAAACAACTTACAAGGGTGAAAACTGAGCAGGAGTATGTCACAAGAAAATCGTTCTTATGTTAGGGCTACAATCATGTGAGAGCTCCAAAGCCATTCATATATCCATGGCTTATATAACAATCTCTCAGGTTTATTCTTTAAATTATTGTATTAATTCCTTTTTTACTTTATCTTATTTTTAAAATAGCATATTATCAGTGAAAACTTATAAAGAAAACTATATTCTCATTTGACAATATCTACATATATTCGTTACATTTTCCACAATATGTCATTATTCTTTTTAATTGTTTGTTCTTTTATTTCTAGTACTTTTGTTGTTTTATTTCTAGTACTTTAATTTTCCCACCCCTGTATTTTCTCATTTTGTTTTAAAGTAATTCTTGAACATTTGTGGATATACATATATATATAAATATATACAGATATATAGATAGATATAGATATAGATAAATGAAGTATGATTCCCATTGGTTATACATTTTATTTTGTAGGTCAATCTGTTATTTTGCTAAAAGATAATCTCAGCGATAGTTCTAATTCAAGTTACTTAGA
>NW_022109325.1:1738746-1740225 GCF_000313985.2 Echinops telfairi
ACATTTGATTGAGTTACAATAGGAGATTAAAGATCTAAGCCTCCATTCTCAGAACAAATCTTACAGGTTTTTGTGCTCTCTTAGAAGTTCTTGTATCCTCTCTAAAAATATGTCCATGCACACACATATCTGCATGCATAGATAATTGTAAGCATAATTTTGTATGCATTTGTACCTATGCTATACACGTAAGATGTATACCCATTTTAAGCTAACATCTTTTAAATTTCCAGAATAGTTTTTGTAATCATTCCAATTTATATTATTATTTCATACAGCCAAGCATTTTACTTATCTCATGAACATGCTCCATGTGTGTTACATCCACATAAATGTATATATACATAGCCATAACTACACTAAGAGTTAAAACATATTCCTTGCTGCTTCCTGTATTTGTCTCTATATTTGCTGAGTTTTATTTATTTACCTTTTGAAGCAGTTTTTATTTTATTTACACCTTTTTAATTAGGAATTTTGCAATAAATTTTTTTCCTGACTTTCCATTTAAGTGGGAAGCATCGAAATATATAGGGAAGATTTGTGTGATAACATTCTCAAGTGATGACATTATTGTGGAGTTGGTATGTTTTCAAATGTGTGTGCAGAGGAGGTATATCCTGCGCCACTAATTGCAGGTAGCAGTTCAAAACCACCAACTGCTAGGTGGGAGAAAGATGCAGTTTTCCACGAATGTAAAGTGTTATACAGACTTGGAACCCAAAGGAACAGTTCTGTTCTATAGGGTGGCCAGGCATCAGAATTGACTTAATGGTAGTAAGAGCAATTTTCCAATTTCTCCAGTGATCAGTCTCCCAATTTCTTGCTGAGAATGTGGGCAAGCTATTTGCCAGAAACAAAGTTGAAAGAATGTTTTAAGGATTCCATCACTGAAGATGAAATTGTTGTTTTTTTATGTCCTATTTTTCTCTAACCCCAGGTTTAATGCCTTATCTAATGTGCCTGGGGCTCAAAGTTCTTCATAATCTAACTTACATTTACAGTTTAGCCTCACTTGCTGCCACTTTTCTCATGCTCAATCCCAAATAAATTCTTTATAGTCTCTCCTACTCCCCCAAAAAGCCCATCACTAGTTCCATGGTACAAGGAATGTTTCTTCTAGGGTGATAGCTAACATTTTATTTTAATTGGATATTCACAAGAGATAGATGACAAAATTTCAAAAGAGGTAAGTGTATAGGTAGAATATTTCCTACTTAAAAGCTATCAGAATTATAATTGAATTTGAAATAAATCTTAAGTAATAGCATTATTTTCAAAGTCTGGTAGAATGTATATGGTAGTAAAAAGGTTTACTAAAAACCAGTTGAAAGTCCAGTATTTTCAATGGAGTACTACTCATCACTAAAAAGCAGTGATGAACGTATGAAGCACATCGCTGCATGGGAAGAGCTGGAGGAAATCATGCTAAGTGAAGTAAGTCAGGCACAAAAGGACAAGTACAACATGAGTCCGCTG
>NW_022109325.1:1742836-1758520 GCF_000313985.2 Echinops telfairi
ATTAATTTTGATATAATATAATAATTAGCAGCATGTGAATTTATTTGCATGGTAACTTGGCAATATTTGTTGTAAACTTGGATATATTCTCTGTGATGGTTATTAAAGGCACAGTACTATTCTATGTGAAATATCTCAAGACCTTCTGGAAAACAAAGAGTAAGGTCACAATCGGCCCATTCCTTCTGGTCCTGCCATGGTAGACAGAGAGAAGTCTGCACAAAGATCTCCACAGGAAAGTCTCCAGTACTGGTGAGTATTTTATCTTATGTGAAAATAAAGGGTTTTTGGCATCTATTTAAATTAAGTATTTTGAATTTGAGCAATAATCCTGGATTTTCTGGCTGGGTCCAAGGTGTCTTTATGAGAGAGACAGGAGAGTTAGAATCAGAGAAGGTGTGACAACAATATCAGAGATGAGAGTGGGGAGGGGATTGGTTTGAAGATACTAATGTTGGTTTTGAAGATGGAGGAAGGAGTTGGTATCCAAAGAATTCATAAGCTATAAATGCTTCAGCAGGAACACCTACTTGACAACACCTTGATTTTCGCATAAAACTGTTGTTTTATGCTACATAGTTTGTGGCAGAAACTATTATGCCTGCATTTGATGGGAAAGTGTCTGCTCTTTCCTTTCAGTCAAATGCGCTCATCAAGAAAAATAAAACTTCATGCCCTTAACAACTCAACTTGACAGACTGTAATAAATAAGACTGGCTTATTGTACCTTGTTTCATGTGTAAACAAAATCGTTGATCTAGTATCTGTTTCATAAAATTTTGACATCTGTCATTAAAAAAATAGAAACCCTGTATCATTTATCTGTTTGGGGAATTTTAATAAATTTTAATGGAAATAACTAGTCAATTAAAAGAATCAGTGAGAATATAAAATTAATTAAGCCCATATCAAAAACACAGTCCACATGGAGACAATTTAATTATACTTCTTTTCAGACAGCTATATTCTATTCTGTACCTGATAAAGTGGTTTCTTTTAGAAATGAATCCAGGAGAGTAAAAAAAAAAAACATTTGTATTTTTTTCTCTTAGAGTCTGATCACTTTTAAAGATATGTAAAATGAGAATGTCAAAGCAGGTATCTTAGTGAGTTTATATTCCATTTTTTTAAAATTCCATAGCAATAACAATATTTTAGCATATGTTCGATATATGAGAAAATTGAAACTTTTTTAGATATATGGTTTAAATATAAGCAATTTGCCATTTTCCTCAAGGATCGTGTGCATAAAAATTGACAGGACAAAAAGTTTGTTTCACTTAATACCCAATAACAGAAATATTAGTATTAGAGAATAAAATCCCCTATTTTTATTCCTATTCTAACTTCTGGAACTACCCCCATATCTTCACTTTTTTATGTTTTCTAAAAGAGTCATTATAATTCTATATGACAGGCAAAATCCTCCTATGTTATTTTCCATTGTTTTTTTCTCTTGTTACGTGCCAGGGAGTCAGTTCTGACTCATAATGATCCTGTCTACAACACTGCCTGGACCTGTGCCATCCTCGCCATTATTACATCTACTCTCCTTCGGTCTTCCTTCTTTAATGCACAACTTTCACAAACATATGAGGTGATTGAAAACGTGATGATGGTTTGGGTCATGCGCACCTTAGTCCTCAAAGTAACATCCCTGGTTTCAACACTTTAAACAAGTCTTGTGCGACAGATTTATTCAAAACAGTGTCATTCGGTTTCTTTTCTCTTTTTTACTTCCTTTTAAAATTTTGCGTAATTATTTTTTTAATTGTGGTAAATATATATATACAACAAAACATTCTCCAATTCAATAAGTTCTACATGTATAATTCAGTGTCACTGATTATACTCTTCATGTGGTACAACCACTATTGATATCCTTTTCCAAATTATTCCCCAACCATTAGTATAAACTCAATGCCCCCTAAGCAAAAACTCATTCTCCTTTACCCATGGGAACCATAGGTCAAGTTTGGTTTCTTTCTTTCTTTCTATTTTTTTGTAGTTTCCTGATATAATATTCACATATTATATACACTTCCATAGTTAAATAGCTTTTAAAAAGAGTTTTATTTATTCATTTATTTTTAAATAATTTTATTGGGGCTCTTACAGCTCTTATCACAATCCATACATTTATCCATTTTTTCAAACACCTCTGTACATATATTGTCATCATCTTTTTCAAAATATTTTCTTTCTACTTGAGCCCCTGGCATCACGTCCTCATTTTTACCCCTCCCTCCCTTGAGGCCCCTTGATAATTTATAAATTATTGTTTTTCTTTTTTTTTTCATGTCTTTCACTGACTGTTGTCTCATTTCACCCACTTTTCTGCTGTCCATTCCCCTGGGATAGGGGCATTACGTCAATTATTGTAATCGGTTTCCTCTTACTCCCCTCCCCCTAACACTCCCCCTAACTCCTCCTAATATCATTGCTCCCCTTATTGGTACTGAGGGTTTTATCTGTTCTGGATTCCCTGTGTTTATATACATCAACACAATCAGTTCCAGTGCCCCACACACAGGCACACATTTATTGTTTCATTTGGTTTCTTGACTGTTGCTTCCATGAGCATTATTTGTTGATCCAAGTAAAATAAAATTTCAATCATTTCTCCATTTAAATGATGCACAAATGGCTAATAATCACACAAGAAGACCCTAAATATTCCCAAAACTCACCCTTAATGCCATGAATTTGCTTCTGACTAATAGTGACACTATAGGACAGCATAGAACTTCCCATTTTGGGTTTCCAAGACTGTAAATATTTATGGTAGCAGAAAACCCAATACATATCCCACTATACTGCCAAAGGGCCTTACTTCAGTCTTTAGAGAAAGGTAAATCAAAACCACACAGTGATACCACTGCAGACCCAGTAGGATAGTGTAATCTAAAGACATATAATAACAAGTGGGAGTGACAATATGGAGAAAGCGGGTCCCTCCCATAAAGCTATTAAAAATTTAAAATGAGTTGGATCAAAAAGTTAAATATGGAGTTGACATATAACCCAACAAATATGCTCCTAAGTTGTGTTAGGCCGGGTAGACTAGAGAAACAAATCCATGAAGATGAGAATTGATCCTTGTTTAACCTCTCCCTCTTGATAATTTTTCTTCTTGGGCTAGCCAGAAGTCAGATATGGCCATGAAGTTTACTGGGCTGTTTTCAGGAAAATCCTGAATTTCTTCCTTGGAGGTGGAAGACACACACTCTCTCCCTCTCTGCTCACTCCCTGGGAGACATTGCAGCTGACAAGTCACATGGAACTACAATAATTCCAGGAGCTAGAGAAGCCATATGGACCTACCCTGATGCACTCAGACCTCTGAAGCTGGAGAAGCCACATAGAGACCTCTGCCCATACTGAGATGCTTACAACACCACTGGATCCAAAGACTTTCTACCCACTGGCCTGTGATCATCTTGCATACTGCATTATTGCATGTGTTTCATGAATCTGAAGAGGACTTTATAGATTGGTACCGGACATATAAGCTAATATCAGACTTATGGACTTGGACTAGACTGGGTTGGGATGTTTTCTTAATGTGCAATTACCCTTTATATAAAACTCTCTCTTATACACAGATGAGTTTCTATGGGTTTGTTTCTATAGTCTACATAAACTAACACTTAAGAGTATATCAGTGAGAAAGTAAAACATACATACACACAAACTTGTACATAAATGTTCATAGGTGCACAATTCATGGAAGCCCCAAATCTGAAAGAACTATAATTTCTATGTGATATTTAGGTTTATTGTGCCCTATAGGCCAATAGGAACATGTTGACAGAGTTTAATCAAGTTACAGCTTGATTGGAGGACAACTGAAATAAAAAGATAGCCAGCATCCCATCTCCCCATTGCTCTCTGGTGGTCAGACCAGCATGCTTTAGTTAGTTCTCTGCCTCAACCTGTGTGCTACTCTATCCATGGGCCGAGCCAACCTGTGGATCATGTTGCTAGAGCTTGAGGCTCTTTTGATGCCTGCTTCATCAAGCTGCTGCTGTGTACATTGCTTGACCTTGAGGCTTGTGGTTCTTGTCACCATGCTTGAATTTGAGATCATGTCGGGGCCTGCTTCACTAAGCTCCCGAGCTACTGACTGTTGCTGACCTACCATGCTGTTTGCTGCCTACAGGCAGATTCTGCCTGTCTTGCCTGAGGGAAGACACTGCTGTCTGCTTCCTTGACCTTGGACCCTGCAGCCCATGTGAGTTGAAGGACTTCCAGTATATTAACTGTTTCTCAAAAGTGAATTGAATTTAGCCCTCTGTACTGCTATGTGGATTAATTAGCTGTTATATTCCTTCTCAGTGTATAAACTTATTGTCTTAAATATATATAATCATAAGTGTGCTGGTTTTGTTTCTCTTAGAGAACCCTGCCTAATACACTCATTAAATGATAGAAGGATGAATACATTTAGCATAGTAATTTAATGAAATATTATTAAGCTACAAAAATAGGAATGATCAAGTCCTACTTGGGGACTATTAATTGCTCTGAAATTTCCATCCTTCACTGATATCCATAGTTTGTTATGATCCAGTAGAATGCCTTTGTATAGTATGTAAATCAGAAATATCTATCTGATATTATCTGATTTAAACATAGATCCCTCTGACATCCACAATAATGTATCTTTTGACTCTCATTTTAATTTCTGGCAGATCCTGTCCATATACAGGTAAAATATATTTTTTAATTCTCTTCTTCAAAATTTTACTTTCATGTGATATTAAAGATATTGTTTAATAATGAATAATTTCCATATTCTTTGGGGTCACCTTTCCTTGGTTTAGGTGCAAATATGAATCTTTCCCAGTTTTGAATCTTCCATAGTTGATTGGCCAGATAGCTGTCTTCCAAGTTTCTTGGCATAGATTCGTGAATCCCTCCAGAACTTCATTTGTTTGTTGAAACATTTCAATCGGTGTTCCATAAATTTTGGGAGCATTGTTTTTTACTAACAGAATAATGGAATACTACAAGTTTTAAAGTCAGGAAAGTTGTGGATTAGAATTGCATTCTTTCGCCTCATTTATCCAATCTGTATGTTGAGCAAATAACCCAAGAAGCTGGAATATATGAAGAAGAACACGGAATCAGAAATGGAGAAATTATTAACATCATGAGACATGAAGATGTTACTCAAAAATGTTTGCTTGAAGTGAGGAGCACTTGAAGGACTTGCTGGATGAAGGTAAAAAACGATAGCCTTTAATACAATTGCAATTCAGTGCAAAGAAAACCACAGTTCTCACCATTGGGTCAGCATTCAACATCATGATAACTGGAGGAAATAATGAAGTTGTCATGGATTTCATTTTATTTAGATCCACAATTAATGCTTATGGAAGCAACTGTCAAGAACTCAAATGATAATTGCATTGGGCAAATATGATTCACACCTATTTAAATTATTAAATATCAAAGTGTCAATGAGAACTAAGCTTGACCATGCCCACCAAGTGTTTTTAATTGTTTCATATGCATGTCCACCATTATCTATTAGTTCATCTTATGGTGATAGCCTGTGTGTTGCTGTGATTCTGGAAGCTATGTCACTGGTATTTCAAAAGACAGCAGGGTCACCCCAAATCACAGGTTTCAGCAGAGTTTCTAGACTAAGAACAGACTATAAAGAAGGAACTGGCTGTCCACTTTGGGGCAATTAGCTGCTTAAAATCATGTGCATTATATTGAAATATTTTCAGGTTTTGAAGCCTGAAGGAAGAGAAATAACTTTCTCATTGATAGCACCAGAAGAAGACATTCAAAATTAGACTGAGGAAGAGATGCCTTCTCACAGTAAAGTTAATCATAATTACATGAATGTAGTAAAGTCCATGAGAATAAACTCTTTAAAACCTTCATTAGCTGAGGGGTCATGAATCAAAATGAAAATAAGCAGTTCCAAAAAAACTACTCATAATCAGGAATGTACACATTATGATTGTATGAAACTTTGAAGTCACAAAAAATGAAATGAGAAACATAAATATTGATATTGTAGGCATTAGTGAGCTAAAATGGACTGGTATTGGTCATTTTGAATCAGCAAATCACATGGCTTACCAAAGCTGGGAATAATACAATCAAGAGGAGTGGCACTGCATTCTTAGTCAAAAGGGCAATTTCAAGTTCTATCTCAAAGTTCAATGTTTTCTGTGATAAAATTATATAATCAATCTATATTCAAAGAAATCTAATTAATACAGCTATTATTCAAATGTGTGCACCAAAAACTATAGCTAAAGATGAAGCAATTGAAGAATTCTGCTTAAGTTTTCAGTCTGAAATTGATCAAACATGCAATAATAATTATTGGTGATTGGAATGCAAAAACTGAGAACAAAGAGGAGGACAATATGTGGAAAATAGGGCCTCTGTGATAAAAATTAAGAGGGGGTTCACAGTATAGAATTTTGTAAGACCAACAACTTGTTCATAGAAAATGCCCTTTTTTAAAATATACAAAAGGTGACGATACACATGAAATTCACTAGTTGGAATACACAGAAATCAAATTGACTACAGGAAATCAGTTTTTTCCTGTGGGAAAAGATAATAGAGAAAGTCAATATGGACAGCAAAACCAAGTCAGGGGATGATTGCAGAACAGGTCACCAAATTGCTCATATGTAAGTTCAGTTGAAACCAAAGAAAATTAAAACGAATCCACAAGAGCCAACATATGAGCATGAGCAGTCCCCACCTTAACATTTCAAGAAGAGTTTTGGTGCAATGCAACACCCATGGCAGAAGATCTGAACACTGTGGCAGCTATGTAATTTCCTATCAACTTGAGCAAAGGAGTGGAGTCTATCCTGTCAATTAGGTCATAGCAATGAGGCCTCAATGTGGGCATGGCCTTCTCCAGAGGATTCTGGGAACTCCTGTCTTCCTCCCTGGAGGTAGGAGACACACTCTCTCTGTTTCCTCTTCCTCCTGAAAAGCCACCTGCTGCTAAGCTGATGGAGCCAGAGCCCTAAAGCTGGAGGAGCCACATGGAGACCCATGCCAGTGCTCAGATACTTCCACCATCACTGGATCCACAAGACTTTCCACCTACTGACCTGTGATCTTCCTGCATTTGGTGTCATTCATTGCATGAGTCTGAATAAGAATTTATAGACTGGTATCAGACTAATGGGCTAATATTGGACTTATGGACTTGAACTTGACTGGGCTTATATGTTTTCTGAATATATAATAACTCTTTGATATAAAACTCTTTGATATATATATATATATATATATATATATATATATATATATATATATAAAAGTGTCTCTGAATTTAATTCTCTAAACAACACAGACTAACAAATGCCATGCATGAAGAAAACAACAAAAAAGAGGAAAGAAAGAATATGTCAAAGTGAATGCCAGACAACACTCTGAAATTTGCTATTAATCATAGTGGAAAATTTCAAAGGATGGCTCAAGTAGAGAAAGTAAATATTATAATGAAATGTGAAAAGACTTAAAGTTAAAAAACCATAAAGGAAGAATATGCTCAGCACAACTTAAACTGAAAGAACTCAAGAACAAATCCAAGCCCCAGTATTAAAAGACTCAACGAACAAAATATTGAATGGTTCACGAATCATCATTGTACCAAAAAGAACTTAGTCCACCTTATACCACTTCAGGGGACAGCAGATGAGGCAGAGTCAATGATACTAAAGGAAGAAGTTCAAGCTTCACTGAAAGCATTAGCCAAAAACAAGGCTTCCAGAATTGATGGAATACCAATGACATGGTTCTACAAGTTGATGAAGCATTGGAAGTACTGACATCAATGGCAGAAAGCTGAAAGAAAGTTACTTGGGTAACTGACCGACAGAGATCCATATTTGCACCTATGCCAAAGAAAGTTGACCGAATACAATCCTCATAATGTCAAACAACCTCAGAGCTCTCACAGGCAAGTGAACATTTGTTGAAAAGCATCCAATGGTTGCAACAGTACATTGACAGGGAACTAACTGCCACAGGTCAAAGCTACAGTCTGATGAGGACATGAAATAAGAGATATCATTGCTGATGCCAAGAACCGAGGTATTACCCACTCAAGAAACCTCACAAAGAGATCAAAGGAAGCATTTTATCTCATCAATATGCTGAATAGGGCTTCTTTAAAGTGTTGAAAAGCAAGCACGCTATTTTGAGTACTAGGTGAGCTTGACATAAGTCATGGTATTTTTTATTGCTTCATATTCATGTGAAAATTGGACATTAACTAAGAAAAACTGAAGGAGAATCAATGTATTTGAATGATGGTACTTGAGAAGAATATTGAATTTACCATGAACTGCCAAAAGAACAAACAAATCTCTCTTGGAAGAAGTACAGCCAGAATGTTCTTTACAGGTAAGGAGATGAGACTTCATCTCATATACTTTGGATATGTTGTCAGAAAAGACTAGGCCCTGGAAAAGGCATCATGCTTAGTAAAGTAGAGGTACAGCCAAAAAAAGGAAGGCCCTCAACAAGATGGGTTTGTACAGTGGCTACAACAATGGTCTTAAACTTAAGGAAAACCGTGATGATGGTGTAGGACCAGCAGTGTTTGCTCTATTGTTTATAGGGTTGGTAAGGCTAGGATCAGACTGGATGGCATTGAGTAATAGCATATGCATGTGAAAGTTTAACAATTAATAAGGAAGACTGATGCATTTGAGTTACAAAATAATCAATGCATTTGAATTATAGTGTTGACAAAGAATATTGAAATAACTGTGGTCTGCCAGAGAACAAACAAATCTGTCTTGGAAAATATAGTCAGAATCCTCCCTAGAAGCAAGGTGGACAATACCTTTTCTCACAAAGGTCGGCCATGTTATCAGAAGAGACCATTCTCTGGAAAAAGACATCATACTTGGTAAAAGACTCTCAATAAGACGAATTGACACAGTGGCTGCAATAATGGGCTCAAACGTAACAATTATGAGGATGACATTGAACTGAGCAGTCTCCCAACTTATTGTATACGTGGTCATCATGAGTGGGAATCCACTAAAAGACACCTACCAAGAGCTACAAAAATATGGATGAACCTTATAGACATCAAGCTCTCAAAAAAGCCAGACCCAAAAGGCCACGTATTATGGGACTCCATAAATTGGAGATGTCCAGTATATGAACAGCTATAGATTCAGAAAATTAATTCCTTTTTTTTGCTAAGGCTTTGGGGAGAGCAGAATGGAGAGCAAACACTCCCCACAATGGAGAAGGAGCATTCTAAGATCTATATTGATGAACTGTCACTCAAGATTCTAAATCCCACCTCCATAGTAGATCAATTAATAACCATATTATCATAGGGCAAGTTTAGAATTAGTAATAATAATAATAATGATAACAATTAGTTACTTTTCAAAATAAACAGCAATACTTTCAGAATAACCTGGGTATTAACCAAACTTTCATTCATTTGGCTTTTTAAAAATAAAATCAGAGTAAACTACATCTAAGAATGACATTCTCAGAGACAAAATTATAATTGCTATTTTCTAGTATTTTCAGTTTAGAGAACTTATCATAAGTATTTTCCAGAGCTAATTATAAACCGCAATACCCATTACATCATCTACAGAATATAAACTAGTTAGGAACAAAGTTATTTACTCCAAACACTATTTCCAATTTACAAATGTGTAGCAAGTTTCTGCCCTCTGTATGTGAATACATTTCTTATACTACTAAGCAATCTTTTTCCTGGAAGATATTTAATTAAGACTAGCACAATTTTGTAAGTACAATTAGCATTACACTATTATTTTTATAAGTAGTTAAGAATTAATGTAAATGCCATTTCCTGCATAATTCAGATTATGAGAAAATGAATAACTATAAAGATTTCTAAAATAAAACAATTATTTCCATTAAATAAAAATTTAAACATTAAAAAATAGCTTGTCATAAAAAGTCTCTTAAAGTATTTTACATAAGTGTATACATAAGTAAATGTCCTAGAATGAATTACATTTTAGAAAATGCAAAAGTATATAATCACCATCTAAATGTGTTAAGTATGACAACTTCAACTTACTAGTACCAATTCTGTTTTTATGTTGTCTTTTTCTAATAAGGACAGACTTGAAGTTTTAAAAAGGGGTCATTTTTGCCCATAGTATTCCAAGAAATGGGTTGCAAACAGTATACAGAATGTCTTACCCATCCAATTTATACCTTGAGACTTATCTTTTGTGACACTCAGATGTGGGGGTGTAACTAGAAATCTAATCATCACGTCCAACTGTGAACTTAGAGAATAAATACAGATACAATAAATTTTCTTTTTCCAGAACAATGAAAGGAAATATCTGTCTGTCTATCTATCTATCTATCTATCTATCTATCTATCTATCTATCTATCTATCTATCTATCCATCTATCTATCCATCTATCTATCATCAGCTATCTATCTATATGATTGCATACTTTTTTGGATGGAGAAGTGTAGATTATGAATTTTTCATTTACTAGTTTTTAAACTTAGGTATTTTTCTGACATGTTCCTTTGCACAACTTGCATGACAGCCAAAAATGAAGAAACAACCTAAACATCCGTCAACAGATAAGTGGACAAATAACCGTGTACAAATGCAATGGACTGCTACTCACCCCTGAAAATAAATGAAGTCCTGATACCTGCTACAACATGAGTAAACCTAAAATCATTATGCTCAGTGAAATCAATCACAAAATAAACAAATATTTTATGATCTCATTTATGTTAAATGAATCCAAAATAACACAAGCACAGAGAAATTTATCAATATCGATGTTTCAGTGCTTTCCAACAGCAGTAGGAAGAGGGAGGGGAGAAACTGTTTGAGAAACAATGAATTTTAGGTATGGTAATGGGAAATTTGACAATGACTATGAATGAAGGTTGTCCAAGGTGATTAATCTCCCTTACATCAATGAATTGTACACCAGGGGAAAAAAAACATTGAATTGATCAATATCGTGTATACAGCAATAATTTTTAGAATGCCCATTAAAAGTGATAATATTCTAAGCTAAAAAAGATGCAAATAATCTTCATATGATATATTCCTGGTTAAGGTATGAAAGATACATTTTGAGGGAATTAAGCATAGCTATCCAAAGCATTACTTTTTACTCAGCTTTACCTGAGAAGTGTACTGTTTGGAAGATCAAAATGATGGAGATTGTCAATTTACTCATTACAATTGGCTCAAATTCTAATTTGACTTCATATATGAACCAAGGCTATGGATTAACTGCAACAATAATGCAGCTAAAGTTATAAACAATACATTTAATATAAAAGCTTATTTTAAAAAGATAAAATTGCATCAATAGTACTTAAAACTTTGCATTAGATTACTGAATGAAGAATCCTCAGCATGTGATAAAGCTCAAGGTAAGGACCAAAGACTAGAAACATTTATCAAAAATATTAGTAAAAGGAAATGTATTAGACAGGGTTCTCTAAGGAAACAAAACCAGAAGGCTAATATTTTTTTATATATTTTTACAGATAGGTAGATACATAACATAAGAAATAATCAGTTAATTAAATATTAAAGCAATACAAATGGCTCAGTGAAACTCACTCCCATGAGACAGTTGTGAGACACCGCAGGCCTTCAAGTCTTGAGGGCCACCGGGTAGTCCTCTGTAGAGCAATTCAGTCTATCTGGGCACAGGCAGCAAACAGCAAGGCAGGTCACTAACAGTCAGCCAGATGACAGGGTCCCCCAGTCCCCAGCTCAAGAGATGTACATTCCAATGGTGTGGCGAAGCAAGTCTTGAAGGAACCTCAAATTACAATGACACAGTCCATGGATTAGGTGTCCCACAGGTAGGGTGGCTTACAAATGGAGGCACAGAACAAGCAAGGCAGCCGCACACTGGTTCGATGATCGAGCAAGAGACAAGAAAGGCGAGGCTCGCCAAGCCATTTATCTCTCCACCTTTCAATTAATCCCACATGTGTTTATCAGCCAGGTTGGCAAAATAAACTAACTACCTAAAGAAATATCCACCATTACAAATGTTGCTGAGAAGTCAACTGAGATAAGGATTGAAAGACACTCTGTTTTCCAGATTTATAATTAAAATTACCAAGAAATTTAGGAAGAACATTGTTAAAGAAGAACAATCTTTGATCTTAAGGACCTTGCTATATTCTTGTAAGTCATATGCCTTTTAGAGTAAACATATTTTAAGCTATCTTATTTTCCATAATGATAAAACTTTTCCAAATCAGCTTATTTCAACTACAGGAGGAAAACATGTTCTAAATTAATTACAAATCCATATTTTAATTCTGGTGTGAAAATGAATCATCAAAGCTTAGAAGGGGCAAAGTTAGATTTCACACTTTCCAAACCGTGTGAGGATGATGTTGTGCATAAAGTGAGATAGCTTTACCAAACTGTGGGTCTTTTTCAGCCCCTCCAACTTGTTCTACTCATCATCTCTTCCAAATAAATTGCTACAACTTCTTTCAAAGATCAAGATTAAAAGTCCTTTTGACACAGAACTTTTTGTGTCACTTTCCACAACCAATTTGTCAGTAAATTCTGTGGACTCTATTTTCCAATATATCCAGAATTCCATTATCCGTCACTTGTTACTGTTAGTGTATGCTCTACTCCGCACACTTGAACAAATGCAATAACCTACTAATTTATCACCCTGTGGCTTCCCACATGCTATTCTTAAATAAAAACATCAGAGTCCGAGTGATTTCCGCCCCCGCTTCTTAAACTAGCACTCATTACTTCTCGCCTCCAATGTTATGTGAAGTCCTTTCTGACACAAAGCAATAGTCAAAGAAGTTATAAGGCTTTTCATGACCAGTCTGACCTCATCACCTTCCACTTTACTTTCTACCCACCCATATTGCCCGCTTAATTTTTATGGCGCATACCTTAGAGTCTGAAATTCATTTACATATGCCTAGAATACTTGTCCAAATTTCAGTCGCATATCACTATTTACTGCGCTCTATGTTGCTCACTGTTATCTGCATACTACCTAAATAGTGCTGGCACACAACTGTTCAGTTAGTAGAGCATGAACTAATGCATGCAACGTCACTGAATTATCTGCCACCAGGCTGTATTCCTGTGTCCAGAAGAGATCTCTTCTTTTTTTCTCCTCAGATACGGAGACGTTTTCCTTCAGTTGTGTAGCTGTGAGGGTTAGAAATCATTTTGCTGTACCATACTTGGCATGAGAATTTCAGTCAGGCAATCAGAGACTTCTTAGTGCGACATGTACACACAATGCTCCACTCTTTTGCTGGAGTCTTTCGATGCACAAGGCCTCTATTTCTCCCTATCCCAACAAACAAGAGCGGTGCATTGCAACCTCCCTGCACCTTTCTGCAATTTCTCATCCACTCTCTCAGTCATGCTACTCCCATTTGAGGAAAAAATGCTCCAAATTCTGTTTTTAACACAGAAACAATCTATTACTAACCTTATGGCTCATGTGATCGACCAAAGTTGTCTTTTGACATCCACACGCAATAATAAGAATCAATTGTATATATGAGGGAGCTTTAAAAACTCATTGGAAAATTGAATGAAAAGATAATGAAAATTTTCTTTGAACTCCATATCTATCTATCTATCTATCTATCTATCTATCTATCTATCTCTGTATACACTCTATATCTATACCTATACTTATAATTAAAAAACAAACTCACTGCCATCGACTCAATGCTGACTCGGCGACCTAAAACTGTCACTTTATGAGAGTAGAAAGCCTAATCTTTCTCCCATGGAGTTGCTGGTGGTTTTGAACTGCTGGCTATCCTGATCGTGGCCCAATGCATAACCACAACACCATGAGAACTCCTATACCTATACCTATACTAAACACACTTCCCTCTCGTACTTTCCAACTCACCTTTCCTGGGGTTTCTTTGGCTTCGTAAATCTTGATGGGAATGGAAGGCCTTCTCTTTCTCCTGGGGTACACAGGTGAGTGTGAACTGCAGACCTTGGGGTTAGCAGCCCAACCCTTACTCAGCACCTTTACCGGGGCCTCCGGGGTGTGTGTGTGTGTGTGTGTGTGCATACATTTTCCCCACTCCTCATTTATCAATTTGGTCAAGTTCCATAGAACTCATCATTACATGTATCCTTGTTATGTGAAAATTTCATGACGTTTTTATCTCTCATCTTCTGTAGCTTCCCTGTACACAGTGCATTGACGATGTCCAGTGGAAGGTGGCAGATGTTCCTACAGGTCACAATGCACTGTGGGGCAGTGCTTTCCAACTGTCCCATGCTCAGGGCACTCTTCTCCTCCTTTTCCTACATCCTCTGTGCCCTCTGCCCTGGAGTTATCACCACCTTCTGCACGTGTGCCTCCAGGTCCTGTACTCCTTGCTCTTCCCCTCCAAATATTTCTCCTGGACATCCCAAAGCACCTTTTCTAAGCAAGTTTTCTCTTGAGCCCAAGCCAACCAATTCATTTTATGCATCCCTCACCATGAGGACACAAGGGTCCAATGTGTCAGGGCTTCCCTACCAGTGCCAGCCTCTCCTGGTGACAGGGACTGTACCTAGGACCATTGTGTCATGCCTGAGGTGCTTGCTATTCTACTAATACCTCTTATCCTATTACATGGAACTTTGAAGCTTTTTTACTGCACTTCCAGGAGATAACTCCAAACTCTGGCAGCTTCTCAGACTGCAGGAGCGTCCTGTGTTGGCTCTCCAATCCCTGCTTTGGCACTCTGGTGTAGGTCTTCCCGTCCCCTGACCCCACTGCCTGTTTTATTATGGTATTCCCTTCCCAGTTTTCTTGGAGTGTGGGGGGAACCATAAGCCCCAGAGACCTTTATAGCACACCAAACTATGCTTCTGGCTAAAGCCATTGTGATCCTTCACCCCAAGACCACCTTTCTTTCATCTTGTGCACCCTTACCTACCTTGTCCTGATCCTTCATGCCAAGGATCAGCCCATGGAAGTTTTATGAGTCCCATTTGAGAAACTGCACCTGCTTCATGGAACTGCTATCTGGCAGCATGGAGTTTGGTTTGCTGTGCTCCTCCTGTGTGCCCTCCTGGGGACCTCTAGCCTGCCAGAACCCACATACTTGCTGGATCCCTGGGGGTCACATGGACCTACCTTTCTAGGTAGTGCTCCATCCACTCACACTACCCTTCCCTCAATTTCTTCCATATAGTCCTCTGGAGGGGGAGACCTGGATCCTCTCTGGAGTTGTCATATTCTCTATATTATGAGCACTGATGTCATCCCAGGGGAAGATGATTTTTATTATGTCATAAATGCAACATACAGATAAGGAAAGAAGTAAGTTAGGAGTAGGTGTTCGTTTGTGTGTGTGTGTCTGTCTGTGATGTAATTTCAAAAAGTTAGTGGAAATATACAACAAAAGATAATGGAATTCATCCACAAATTTTTTTATGCTCCCTGATATATGTGGATGGCAAAAACAAAACAAAATTAAAACAACTAATTGTTGGTTGTGCTTGCATTTCTAAACAATATAACAAATTTTGGCAAATTGAATAGTAGTTTATAAGCTAATAGCCTATCTTACAAGCTTTTGGAAAGTTTTTTCCATCATAAATCAAAAATAAATTTAAAATTTTATAATTTGGCTGTTGCAATGCTCATGCAATCAAG
>NW_022109325.1:1759651-1760897 GCF_000313985.2 Echinops telfairi
GTCATTTTGTCCCATGGTGGGGCCAGCCCTGTGTTCCTCTCTGTGCATTGGCTTCTATGAGCTGGAATATTGTCCTTAGGGCTTGGTGAGCAGGAGTATGTGCTCCTGATCAGACAGGTCCCACTTTATTCTCTGCAGCTTCAGTGTTGTCTTCTGAAGTGCATTCCTCTGGGGTGGGGGGTGGTGCCCACATAGTTGGGATTAGAGGCTGGCCCCACAGACCTCTCTCTTGGTTCCCTGCTTCATGCATTGGGTAAAAGTCTGGTCCCCCTCTCCCTCTCCTGTGGAGATATAAACACACCCTCCCCTTGGGTGGGTTAGTGCTCTGTTCCCCCATTACTCCTGTCTCCCCTCCCCCATATTAGTTGGCTGCCATATGTATCCCTGGGTTATGTTTGGCACCTGCCATAGTTCCTGGACCTCACCCTAAGAATATATGTGTATAGTAACATTTTCCATATGTCCCTTTTTGCCTTTTTTTCAGCAGACTCATGTTGTACTTGTCCTTTTGTGCTTGGCTTACTTCACCTAGCATAATTTCCTCCAGTTCTTCCCATGTGGTGGTGTGTTTCATGCATTCATCATTGCTTTTTAGGGATGTGTAGTACTCCATTGTATGTTTGTACCACATTTTTAAAATGCATTCATTCATTGATGAAAATTTTGGATTTTTTCCAACTCCTTGCAATTGGTAACTGTGCCATGATGAACATTGGAGCACAGATGTCTGGCCATGGTTTATTTCTTGTCTCTTCTGGGTATGTGCAAAGTAGGGGGATTGTTGTGTCATATGGTACTCAATTTCCATCTGCTCTAGATATCACCAAATCGATTTCCTGTACATACCTACAGTTCCACCAGCAGTGGAAAATAGTTCCTATCTGTCTGCAACCCCTCCAACATGTTATTTTCTAGTGTTTTGAATTGGGCTATCTTTGAGGGTATTAAGTGGTAAATCATGGTTGTTTTAATTTGCATTTCTCTTATGGCTAGGGATCTGGAACATTTTCTCATATACTTATTGGCCATTTGGATTTCTGCCCCTGTGAAACTTCTGTTCAGGTCCTTTGCCCACTTCGTCAATGGGAAATTGTTATTTTTTCTTGTTGTAAGTTAGCAGAGTGTTGCAGATTGTAGTAATAAGGCCTTTGTCTAATGTGTCATTGTTAAAAATGTTTTTCCAGTCCATGGCCTCTCTCATTACTCTCTTGAGTAGTTCTTTTGATGTACACAAGTATTTTATTTT
>NW_022109325.1:1760997-1787163 GCF_000313985.2 Echinops telfairi
GTCCTTCCCTAATTTCTGACAGCCTATGTATTCCCTGAGTCAAAATTCTCAGGTTTGTCCCAATTCTCTCATTGACGGCCCTAATAATTTGAGGTTTTACCTTTAGATCTGTGATCCACCTAGGGTTTATTTTTGTGCATATATTCATTTTTTTCTAGCACCACTTATTGAAGAAGGCATCTGCTCTCCATTTGATATTTGTTGGGCCCTCATCGACGATCAGTTGTCTGTATGCTGATGATTTTATTTCTGGGTTTTCAATCCTTTTCCATTGGTCTGGGTATCTATCATTATACCAGTACCACACTGCTTTGACCTCTGTGGATATATAATAGGTGCTAAAGTCAGGTAGAGAAAGCCCTCCCACCTTGTTTTTCTTCTTGGGGAGTTTTCTGCTAATTCTGGGTTTCTTCCCTCTCCATATGAAGTTGGTAATCAGTTTTTCCAATTCTTTGAAGAAACATGGTTGTATTTGTATCAGGATAGGATTGAACTTATGTAGTGCCTTGGGAAGAACTGACCTCTTTGCTATACAGAGTCTTCCAATCCATGAGTGTTGGAAATCCTTCCATTTGTTGAGGTCACTGTTGGTTTCTTGTACTAGTGTTCTGAAGTTTTCCTCATACAAATCTTTTATTTTTTCAGTCAGATAATTGAGAAAATGAAGTAATATATAGTCTTTTAAGTCAATCAATATTTCAACTTGATTAATGCACTTTCATTTCAAACTGTTCAAATTTAATATATTTGTATTAATGCAATAAGATTGTTTAATATGTTTTCCTAATATGCTTATAAATGCTACTCATGTGTTTCAAAAATATATAAAATAACAAAGAGTAAAAGTCAAATCCCCTAGCATTATTTCATTTCTACCTGGCTTTTTTTAAAGATAATTTTGTCTAATCTTTTTGTAAAGATTGTTCTTGTAGAAGGCGCTCCTGAACTACCCACCCTCCTTCTTCTTCACAATATATTTCAGTATTATGAATCAGATTTTGTTCACAGCAAATTGTTTTATAAGATTTTTCCCCACATGTTTATGTATTACATTTTCTTTCCCAATAGCGGGGATGAAATCAAGAACAACAAGAAAATAAAGTTTTAAATTAATATTCCTTGTCCTTTCCTCTATCTCATTTACAGGACTCCTTGCACATGATCATATTCTCAATTTACTGAGCGCTGATAGCAAAAAGTAAAGGAAGCAATAACTTAGAACCTTGCTTAATGTGAATTAATCAGCCAAACTTATAGATAAGTGTTGCTATGAGTTGGAATTCAAAGTGAGTGACAGTGAGTGAGTGAATGAATGAGTGACTGAGTGAGTGTGTAAGTGAGTGAGTGAATGGGTGGGTTATAAGGGAACTACTCAGATTTCCTGAATCCTACTGCATTTTCCCCAAACAGATTCAATGTGGTATTCAATTTAATCGAAGACTTGGGGATCACAAAGTGGCTAAGAACATTTTTAAATTGCAGTATAATGGAATCCATATTGTGTTTAGAAGTGGGAGCATTCTTTGGAACTAAGGACTCCAGATACAAAGAGCATAGGATTTTAGGCAGAAAGGAAACATTTTACGAGTGGATCACTAACTAATAGTGAGTGGTGCCACTATAATTTCCACCTCTTGGTTCCTGGACCTACAAATTCTGGCTATTAAAGAAATACCACCTTATATGAAACATTATTTTAGAACATACATGTATAAACCGCTATTGGGTCACACTGTAATTGTATCTTTAGAAACCATTTTATCATTATATCAAGCCAGATGCCTCAGGATGATGTGGGACAAGGTAAGACCAGTGAATTCCTTGGGCCTTGGTCTACTGACAAACTTCATTTGCTATGTGTCCCATGTAGCAATACCAGGAGTAGCAATACCAGGAGGGGACGAGGTGCAAGGAGAAAGGGGGAACCAATCACAATGACCGACTGTGTTAGTCTGGGTACATTAGAGAAACAAATCCACAGAAACTCATATGTATAAGAGATAATTTTATATAAAGGGTAAGTGCACATCAAGAAAACCCAGTGCTGTCCAAGCCCCCAAATCCAACATTAGCCCATATGTCCGACACCAGTCCACAAAGTCCTCCTCCATCCCACAAACCACACACAATGATGCCGACTGCGGGAGGAAAGCCAAATCAGTGAGCATGTAAGCATCTCAGCGCTGGCAGGGGTCTGCACAAGGCTGCTCCATCCCCCAGGGCTGCATCGGGGTAGGTCCATGTGGCTTTTTCTCAGGGATGTCTTACAGGAAGTGAGCCTTGCCAGCTAAAGCAGGGAATTGGCTAAGGCAGCTGCACCCTCATCCGACCATCAGAAAGCAATAGACCTGAGAACTCAAAAGGCAAGGCTCACTGAACCATTTAACTCTCTGCCCTTCAATTAACCACACATGTGTTTATTGGCCAGGTTGGCACAATAAACTTTAACTATCTCACTGACATATAACACCCTCCCAACAGGACAAACAGCAGAATAGTTGGTGAAGGGAGACAGAAGTCGGTGGAAAACATGAACAAAATGATGATTTATAAATTACCAAGGGTTTATGAGGGAGGGAGGGGTAGGGATGGGGAAATGAGCTGATACCAAGGGCTTAAGTAGAAACAAAATGTTTTGAAAATGATGATGGCAACACATGTACAAATGTGCTTGACACAATGGATGTATGTATGGATTGTAATAAGAGCTGTAAGAGCCCTCAATAAAATTATTTTTAAAAAATATATAACCCTTTTTATGATGGAAATGTTCCAATGTAATCAACCTCTCATGAGGTTGCTGGTCAATCTCCACAAGGAATGGTCTCAAATCTTGGAATCAATGTTGGTCTTTGCTGCTTGCTGACTGGTCACTCAATAGTTACAATAACCAAGTCGGCCTTGGTTGTTGCTGAGCTATGTTGCTGAGCCCATGCATGACCTCCATTCCGGCCACCATTGCCACTTTGTTCATGAGCCCATTGAGCAATGAAGAGTTCCTGGGGTAGGAGAATGACTTATTTCTACAGAATGTGCCATCCTTTTCATTTTAATGCCAAAATCCTCCTCTACAGAGGTAATTCTTTGGTGAGCATTCACATGAGAAATAGTATCTTCATTTTTTACACCCATTCAGAAGGTTCTATCCACCTATCTCTTCCCCAAAACTATCACCAATTTTTCAATCACGTTCCTTCCATGTGCCTGACTACTCTGGCAAATCATTGGCCAGCACTTGTAAATCAGTACACAATCTCAGATCTAGCCATTTCTCTTTCCAAGCACAATTAACAACCAGGCGTATTTGATGACTGCCCTTCAGGGAGGTCCTGGAAAGGGTCAGTCGTTCTGCTGCTGTCCATTTTCAAGTGGTGCTTACATATGCAGAGCCATCTGTAAACCAAACAAATCAAACACCAATAGCTTAGTTGTTAAGCAATGGGCTCCTAACCACAAGGTCAGTAGTTTGAAAACACCAGGCACTGCATGGGAAAAAAACGAGGCTTTCTACTACCATAAAAAGATGCAGTCTCAGAAATTCACCTGGGCAATTGTACCTTGTCCTACAGATTCACTGTGAGTCAGAATCAACTTGGTGCCAGTGAGTTTAATCTTGTGTGTTTGTTTGTGAAACTGAGAAAATCAAGGTAATGCAACAGGAGTAGAGACCAAGATATTTGAGCCACGTTCTCATGCAATTTATTTGGCTCTTCAGATGATTAGATCAATCCCAGTCTGGTATATATCACTTCCATTTCATGATGGAAGCTAATGTTGCACATGTCCAACTATATGACACTGTGGATCAGAAAGTATCCAGTTAATGATAGGAAACAGGTGACATAGTCACTTGATGGTCTATGGTGAGGCATTTGGTCTCCATGAAGGCTCGGTAGCAGGTCAAAAGTCTATTTTCAAAAGAAGAGTTGTTCTCTGCAGAAATGGGAAAACTTTGCTTGAAAATCCCAAAAGACTACACTGTGATTCCTAAATAAAGGCCTGAAAAAGACTCCAAACTGCAGCTCTGTCAGTTCCCATTGGATCAGCTAGATGGCAGGCTAAAATGGCAGACTGGCTTGCACAGCAGCCTGAGACTTCTCTTTTTCTGGGACTCACTCAAAACTGGTAGCTTTTAGAATCACTAAATAGAAAGACCAGAGCAGCATACCCAAACGGGAGATATGCTGCTTCCAAACCCAGGGAGGCCCATTAGATATTGTGCCTTGTCTTCAGTTGTAGCAAGGACCAGATGCAATAATCTCTTGCCTTTAATAGGAATATTTTGACATGCCCATACCCCAGGACCCCTAGATATTTCATTGAGAAAGAGGTCACTTGAATCTTTGTCAGGTTATTTTTCCACCCTCTGGCAGGCTGCTGCTGTACCAATATTCTAGAGTTATTGATACTTCCTCCTCACTGGGCCCAATCACAATGGTGCAATCAATGTAATGGACCCGTGTAACCATCTTTTACAAAAGACTGGATGCCATGCAAGTTTATATTGTACCGGTTCTGCTGCTTGTTCATGCCACAGTGGACTCATACAGTGATTATCCTTTTGTGTTTGATTAACTTCTAATTTCACTCAGCATGCTGTCTTCCAGATCCCTCCACGTCTTGAGGTGTTTCATCGCTATTTTTTTAGGAATGCATAGTATTCCATTGTGTATATATACCAAGGTTTTTTTTATGCACTCTTGTGTTGATGGAAATTTAGGTTGTTTCCAGGTTCTTGCTATTGTGAACTGGGCTGCAATGAACATGGAGGAGCAAATGTCTGTTCATTATCTGTGTCTTATTTCTGTTGGGAATATGTCTAGTAATGCAATTCCTGGATCATATGGTAGTTTAATTTCCATCTGATTTGGGTAGCACCATATGGCCTTTGATAGTGGCTGTACTTATATGTAAGTCCACCAGCAGTGGATAAGAGTTCCTATCTCACCACACCCTCTCCAACATTTGTTAACAGTTTTGTGTTTTCTAATTGGGTTACAATTATGGGTGTTAGATGGTATCTCACGGTTGTTTTGACTTGCATTTCCCAGATGACTAGTGACTCGGAGCATTTTCTCACATGCGTATTAACCATTCGAGTGTCATGCTTTGTGAACCATCTGTTTAGGTCCTTTGCCCACCTTCTCAGAGAATTATTCATTTTTTTCTTGTTGTAGGTTTATAATATACTGTAGAGTTTAGCAATTAGTCCTTTGTCGGTTATGTCTTTACTAAATAACTTTTCCCAATCTGTGTGCTCTGTTTTTACTCTTTTAATGAAGTATTTTGATGTACAGTGTTTTATTTTTAATAGGTCCCACTCATCAATTTTGTCTTCCATGGAGTGTGTTTTCTTTGTTATCTCTGATAGCCTGTATATTGTCCCAAATTTCTCATTGATAATACTGATAGTTTTTTATTTTAAAAACAAATGCAATCCACAACAACATCAACAAAAAGGACAATAACAATATGATCATATCAATTGAAGCAGAAAAAGCATTTGATAACTTTGAGTTTGTTTTTGTGCATGAAGTGAAGTCTTGCTTTATATATCTGAATGTGGATATCTATCTTTTACAACACCATTTATTGAAGAGGGCATCTGCTTCTCATTTAATGTATATTGGAGGCCTGTGTCAAAAATTAATTATCTGTATCTGGGTTTTCTGTCCAGATCCATTAGTCTGATATCTATCATTATACCAGTACCAGGCTCTTTTGACAACTGTATAGTAGGTTTTGAGGTCGGGTAGTGCAAGACCACCTGATTTGTTCTTCTTTTTTGAAGATTTCTTTGCCTATCCTAGGCTTTTTCCCTTTCCATATGTGGTCGGAAATCAGTTTTTCTGTTTCTTTGAAGAATATGCTGGAATTTGTATCGGGACTGCGTTAAACTTGTGGATTGTTTTAGGTAGTATAGACATTTTCACAATATTGAGTCTTCTGATGCACAAACACAGAATGTGCTTCCCTTTGTGTAGATCCCTTTTGGTTTCATGTAACAATGTTCCATAGTTTTCTTCATACAGGTCCTTTGGTTTGGGGTTAGGTTTATTCCTTGGTATTTCAGCTTTTGCGTGGTGATTCTAAATAGTACTAATTTTTTTGGTCTTTCTCTGTTTCCCCATTACTGGTATATAGGAATTCAATTACTTTCTGCTTGTTAATTTTGTACCCTGCTTCACTGCCAAATTCCCCTATTGTTTCCAGCAATCCTATTTTGGACACCTTATAATTCTCAATATATAAAATCCTATCATCTGTAGATAGAGAATGTTTTACTTCTTTACCCAGTGTACACCCTTGATACCTTGCCATTGTCTTATGGTACTGGCTATGACTTCCAGCACAATGTTGCATAGAAATGGGAATAAAGGGCATCCTTGTCTGGTTCCCTTATTCAGTGGAAATGTTTTCAGCTTTTCTCCATTGAGTGTAATATTGGCTATTGGTTTTTCATATGTAGCCTTTATTGTGTTGAGGATTTTCTCTTCCAGATCTAACTTCTTGAGAGTCTCTATTTGGAATGGGTGTTGGCCGTTATAAAATGCTTTTTCTGCTTCAATTGATATGATCATATTATTATTTTCCTTTTTGTTGATGTTATTGTGGATTGCATTGTTTTTCAAATGTTGGACCATCCCTGAATCCCTGGTATTAATCCCCTTGTTCAAGATGTATGTATGCACGTATGCATGTATTTATTTATTTACTTACTTATTTGCTAAGTTGTTGGATTCTATTGGCCAAGATTTTGTTGAGGATTTTTGAATCTATGCTCATGAGAGTTATCGGTCTGTAATTTTCTATCTTGTGGGATCTTTGCCTGCTTTCGGCATTTGCTCTCCCTTTCTATGTGATGGAAGAGTTTGTGTAGGATTGGTGTCAGCTCTTCCCTGAATGCTTGGTAGAATTCTTCTGTGAAGCCATCCGGACTGGGGCTTTTTTTAAATTGGGAGTTTCTTGATGACTTTGTCTACTTCTTTCTTGTCTATTTCTTCTTCATGAGAAGTCCATGTCCTTCTCATGAGGATCCTTTGGAAGTCCCTCTCTTTCTGCCTTCATCTTCCTGTTGACAAATCACTCAGATACTTGCTGAGACCTGTAAGGAGCCCCGCTTTCTGCTTCCCCTTCCTATTAAAGAGCCACACTCAGAGAGCTGGAGAAACCACATGAAGAACTGCGCCAAAGCTGAGATGGTTCCAGAGGAGAAGACAAGAGCAAGTTCCTTGGTCTGAAGTTAAAAGAGTTGTGTGGAACCCGAGCCTATGGCATGACCTATCCTAAAGGGGGTAGAGTTGTTGAGAATTTGTGAAGGATACTATGGTTGAAAGGTGACGTAGCCAAAGGGCACCCTGGGCATGCTAAGTGAGGAAGACCACGATGATATGACCAGAGCCCAACCAGATGAAGATAAGATTTTTGAGTCTGTGAATTAGTACTTATTGCTGACTTTATGGATGGCCTGTCTTGATTTGATTTTGCTTAGGGATGCAGATTTCCAAGATTCCAACTGGAATGAAGATTCTTCATATCAAAGGACATGCTTATCTACTTAGAGCACTGAATTCATATAGAAATTGGACACCCAAAATGGGAAGCATAAAGACATGGAGTGGCTGGCTTACAAACTTTCATGGGTGGGGGAATATGTGTTCATAGAAATGTAGGATTATGTTGTAAGTGTTCCCATAACTGCAATTGTTAAGTATAGAATGTTTTTGATTCTTTATAGAATATAATGTTTAAATGAGTCTGGCATATTTTGAGTTGCATGCATTTTAGATTTATCTTGTTAGGCACAGATGTGATTTTATTATTGTTTTGTTTAAAATTATGTATGGCTATAGAGTTATGAAAAGGTGTCAAGTTGACAAGAGTGCTCTGTGGTAGTTACATAATTTCATGTCAACTTGATAAATAAGTGTGTGGGTGAGTCTAGCCTATCAATCAGGTCACAGCCTGGTGATGCCTCCTGGTGGGCATGGCCATCCTATGAAAATTCTGGGAACTTCCCCTCTCTCTCTCTTCCTTCACCTTGCTGTTGAAGAGCCATGCTGGGAGCTTCCAAAGTCACACTGAGACCCATAAGAGCCCTGGAGATGTTCCACTACCACTGGATCCACAAAGCTTTGTGCCCCTAACCTGTGATTTTCCTGCATTTTGTGTCATTGCATGTGCTGCATGTGTCTGAAGAGGGATTTATGGACAAGTATCAGTCTTAGTGGGCTAATATTAGACTTTTGGACTTGATCTGGACTGGGCTGATACATTTTCTTAATATAAAATTACTGTTTGATATAAAACTCTTTCTTATACATATATGAGTCTCTGGATTTGTTTCTCTATTCAACCTGGTCTAACATTGTGTGTGTTGAGATGGAGGGAACAGGTAACAGAGGTTATAGTGGTTGGGGTAAGTGAGGGGTATATTGCATTTACCAAAGGCCCTGTTGCCCCTGAATATTGTATAGGGTGAGTGTAGCCTCCTGTTATTGTACTTATAACTGTAGATTCCTGGGTATCGAGGCATCATAGACTAGAAACAATGAGAAGCCTTTGCCACCTTTAGATTTATAGGGCCAAGAGGACTAGCACCCTACAGAATGATAGTGCCTATGTAATTTATATAAAAGGGAGTTTTAAAAATTCATGGAAATATCCATTATCTTCTAATTCCATTTTTTTCATGAGCCTTATTAAAGCTTTCGTCATATATATGTAAAAATGATAAGAGATTCCAATTTCTTCTTCTTTTTTCTTGGGATTTAAATCAGAAAAGAACTAAGGAAATATGACAATACTGGTAGAGGTTTCAGTCTAGTTTAAATTTTACTTCTAATATGATAGAAAATCTATATTGATTGTGGAAGTTGTATGTTTCATCAGTGCTATACTGCACCCTGACTGGCTCATCTCTTCCTTGTGACCCTTCTGTAAGGGGATGTCCAATTGTCTACAGATGGGCTTTGGGTCTCCACTCTTCACTCCCCCTTATTCACATTATTATGTTATTTTGTTCTGGGTCTTTGATGCCTGGTACCAGATCCCATCAACACTTCATGATCACACAGGCTGATGTGCTTCTTCCATGTGGGCTTTGTTGCTTCTCAGCTAGATAGCTGCCTATTTATCTTCAAACCTTTAAGACTCCAGATGTGATATCTTTTGATAGCCGGGCACCATTGGGTTTCTTCACCACATTTGCTTATGCAATAATAGTAATTCTTTACATTTAATATATTAACTGTATAGCCTCCATATAGCATTTCTTGGCAAATGCCTGGTGACTGCAAGTGCTGAAAATAATCTGGAATACTGTTTTTGTTGTTGGGTGCCATCAAGTCCCTTTAGACAACTCTGTGTACAACAAAATTAAACACTACCTGATCTTGACCCTGGACATGTTAGGACATTAAATATGTACATTTTTACTAAAAATCTTTTTTTGGAAAAATTAATAGTTTAGAATTACTTATTGAAATTCTCAGTTAATTAATTAATCTATCTCTAATTACATATATTTTCCGGACTCTGATGTTATGTTAGAACCAATGTTTAATATTGCTTCATTTTAATTCTTCTCTCTCATTTTGGACAATATTATTAAAAGGGGGTTTCCCCCTTTTTATCAATGAACTTATTAAATACAGTCTGAAGACAACTTGGCCCAACTGGCCACCACAATGGACAGGCTTTTTTAATTCAAATATATTATTTACCAATTAATCATATTTAATGATATTTTAGTGCGATTTCCACATCCTTCTCTCTCTCTGATATCAATAAGAACTTTAACTCACTGCCGTCAAAACAATTTTGATTCATAGTGACCCCATAGGGTTTCTGAGGCTGTAAACTTTTAAAGGGGCAGAACGCTGCATCTGTCTTCTGAGTTGCAGCTGTTGTGTTCAAATGCTGACCTATTGTTAGTGGCTCAACATGTAACCAACTAAGCCATTAAGACCAGGGACTGATAATATTTCTAAACAAGCATGATGACTTTCAAATATCAGGAAATGAATGCGGGAAAACAGCATATGGGCTCCATTGGAAATTCATTTTCACTCTTCTGCACTCCCTAAGGTCACTTTTAGGGCCAGATTTTGCTCTGGGATACTCAGTTTTTACTGAATTGAAAAGCTGCTGCTGCTTGCTGTGACATAAATGCAACTCTTAATTTTTAGGAATTTTAATGTCTTAATTAGAAAACATCTGAAAAAACCAAAGAATGATCTTCAGTATAGGCTAAAGTGGTGATATGAATTCTGGGGACATATTTCCTATTTATCAGGCTTGGATTCATTTTATCTTAAATTTGAAAGATAAGAAAGAGATTGTCTCCACAAATACAAAACCATCCAAATTCTGCTCCATCTTCCTATTAAAATAAAGCCAACTGTTTCATTTTCTAAAAAGGACAGTTAATTAATTACACATCTGGCTTGCTTATAAATAGTTTTCCAAAGGCAAGAAGTATTTTACAGCTAACCTTTGAAATAAAATTTCATAACCTCAGCAGTGTCAAAGATATTCTCTGTGCATGAGGGTCATGAAAAACTGTAAAAGTGGTATATCATATGCTCTATAGAGCTTTAGAGCACTATGCTAAATATATTTATTATCACATAATGTTCCCATTCACTGAAGAGATATTTTGAAACTAAATTATATGTTAAGGATAACCTCATTTACCCTCCAAAGGGAAGCTTATAAAATAAGACTTTACTGTTGTTGGGTGCTTTATTCAGGTGTCCTCTAGGAAACAGGTTCAACTTGTAGTATTCTTGTAAAACAGAATAAAACGCCACATGTGCTTGCACCAAAATACAACTCAAAATAGGATCTTTCTTAATGGCATAGATGAAAAATGGCTTCTGAGACTTCCATTTGCAGATGTGGTAGGACTCAAAGTGAGAAGAAACCACGGCAAGCATCCATTAATAATCAGAATGTTAATATAAGAACTATTGATCTAGACAAATTGAAAATTGTTAAAACTGAAACAGGAACACTATTAGATACATAAAATAAAATAACAGTACTTGGAAAATAAAAACGATTACAGAGAAAAAAGGGGGCGTGGTTACTGGGAGCTAGGGTTGGGGAGGGATGGGATAAAGGAGAGCTGATATCAAGGAGTTTAAGAAGAAAGAAAATGTTTTGAAACTGATTGTGGTAGCAATTGTACAATACTGTTTGATGTGATTGAACTATGGAATGTTATGATCTCTGTAAGATATCCCAGTGTATTAGTCTGGGTACTTTAGAGAAACAAATCCACAGCAACTCATATATAAAAGAGAGTTTTATATAAAGGTTAAGTGCGCATCAAAGAAAACATCCCAACCCAGTGCTGCCCAAGGCCACAAAGCCAACATTAACCCATATGTCCAACACCAGTCCACAAAGTCCTCCTCCATCTCACAAAACAAACGCAGTGATGCTGACTGCAGGAGGAAAGCTGAGTCAGTGAATGTGTAAACATCTCAGCGCTGGCAGGGTTCTCCACATGGGTGCCCCAGCACCCAGGCTGCATCAGGGTAGGTCCATGTGGCTTCTCCTCAGGGATATCTTGCAAGAAGTCAGCCTTGCCAGCTGAAGCAGGAAACTGCTAAGGCAGTTGCACCCTGGTCCGACCATCAGAAAGCAAGAGACCTGAGAACTGGAAAAGCGAGACTCACCAAGCCATTTATCCCTCTGCCCTTCAATCAATCCCACATGTGTTTATCAGCCAGGTTGGCACAATCTACTAACTCACCCAGTAAAATGATTAATAAAAAATAATAATAAAATAAAAAGAGAAGAGAAAAAAAATTACCTGATAGGAAAAATAAAAATACCTCTCTCCTCCACTCAAGGAGGTAGCTAGAGGAAACACTTATTTTGTCTCCATGTATTATTGGTCTCCCAAAAAATTGTCCTTCTTCATGTAAAAAATGATAGTAAACTAACTATAGTATAGAAAAATAAGTTAGTTTTACTAGATCTGAAAGAAATGAACTGGTACGCATAAACATGCATGTGTTGTTGATGTTAGGTGCCTTCATGTCAGTTCCTACTTGTGTCAAACCTGTGTACAACAGAAGGGAACATTGTCCTGCACATCCACACAATTGTGGTTATGTTCGAGCACATTATTGCAGCTATTGTTTCTTTATTAATATAAAATTAGCCTACCATGCAATTCAATGGTACAATCATATAAAAAAGCTATACAGTCATCATTAATTTTGCAGCCTTTTGCCTCCTTCTTGTGCACATTGATTTTGATTCCCCTTCCTCCCCACTCCATTCTCTCCCTCTATGTCTTCAAATAATAATCAACCTTCATATTTCCAACTATCTCAGTTTCTCTACACAGATAACTGAAGAAGACTCAATCTAATAGAAAGCAGAGAATATGAAAAGCTTAGAGTAAATTCACATTGGGTTTGCAGGTAGATCAAATTGCAAGACTTTATATTCCAATCTGAGAACAGTTGCTAAACACCCGTTTACAATGCTCACCATTTGATTTTGGGGTTCTTATCCTTTCTAGTGAGTGTGTATTAGGAATTCATTGCAGGCTTCTCCCATGTACTGACTATGTAAATGCATTTTGAGCTGTCACTAGTAAGCATAGTTTTCTACAATAAGATATTTAGGATTGGAGCATTGGTACTCTTCCATTTTCCAGGTTTGGACCTTATTATTAAGCTGTCTTTGGGTCACATGTTGGTGGACTTCTTCTGGGTGGACTTCGCTAACTCCTCGCTGAGATGGCTGCTTGTCTTGAGCCAATCCTTTACGAACCCAAACACTATTTTTCATGATAGCCAGACAGGCACCATCCTGTTTATTCACAACACTTTGTTATGGCATCCATGTCTTCACTGATCTCTTCATGGGGGTGAGTACCAGACAGGTCCGCCTCATAAAAACCAACTGTTCTTAATATTAGGGCCATAATCAAGTGATCGTTCAAAATCCATTCTTATAACTGTTGTCTCTGTAAGTCCCTAGTTTGACTTTGGGCCATAATTGTCATTTTAGCACAGTAGTTAGTAAATCAACCTTCTAGGGTTCAAATCAATTCCATTTATACTATTATTAAGCAGAGAATTTTAAATGTGTGTAGGAATTTTCAGACTCTACTGCCTGAGTAGTTACTTTGCATTATCTCTAAGATGTGTGTGACTGGCTGCTAGTTACACATGTCATAGGGGTTGGTAATACTTTCAGTAATCCTCACTTGTGGGGGTAGAGTCCTGGTAGACTAATACTTATCACAGAAAAGTAGACAGAATGTAAAGTTAACAAATATAGATGTCTACCAGTTCGCCATTTGCTGTGTGTCATCAGAGCAATCAGTCCAACCTACCATTGGCCCATGACTATTATTTCCTTGGACTCAGTCTAGTTTGTTTGATGGAGTTTGGCCCAGTTCCAATATGTGTCCTTCTGGTGCAGCCTACAGAGGGTACTATGCTTCTCAGAAGACCACCATCTATTGTCCAAGTTGTCTATCTTACATTTTCTGGGTCACTGAAGCCAGTGGGTAGATCAGGAGCCAGGTCATAATTGTCCAGTTAAAACAAATTACCAGGTATGTTCCCCCTTTTGGGCTTTCACAGCCAGGTTAAGCGTTTTTCTGAGTCTGGGTGTTTCACTCAGCCTCTCTACCATCGTGAATGCATTTGCTCTTATATACTCTTATCTGATCTCTCAGTAAAGTTCACCTATTATTCTTATTGGGATATATGTTAATTTGGGGTGATCATGAAACTGCCTTGTGGAAGGAATGTATTGGTTTAATTTTACTGCATGATGTCTTTTTCCAGGGACTGATTTCTCCTGTTAAAATGTCCAAAGTATGTGCGACAAAGGACCACCATACTCATTTCTAAGGAGCATTCTATCTATACCTCTTCCAAGTTAGATTTGTTTTTTGTGCATCTGGCAGTCTATGGTATTTTCAATATTCTTTGCCAGCACCATATTCACATGCATGAATTCTTCTTTGGTCTTCTAAATTCAATGTGCAGCTTTCACATGTGTATGAAATGATTGAAACACCATGGCTTGGGTCAGGTGCACCTCAGTCCTGGAAGTAACATCCTTGCTCCTCAATACCTTAAAGAGTCTTGAAAAGCAGATTTACCCAGTGAAATAGATCATTTGACCTCTTGACTGCTGCTTCCATGAGCATTGATTGTGGCTCTAACAAGACAAAAAACACTTGACAACTTCAGCGTTTTTCTCCTTTTATCATATAACTCCAGTTGTGAGTACTTTTGGTTTATTTTTTACATTGAGCTGCAATTTCTATTGAAGGCTGCAATCCTTGATCTTCATCAGCAAGTGCCCCAAGTACTCCTCACGTTCAGCAAGGAAGACTGGGTCATAGGCATATCACAGGATGTTAACCAATCCTTTCTCCAATCCTGATGTGTTGTTCTTCCTCAGATAGTCCATTTTCTTGGATTATTTGCTCAGCATGCAGAGTGAATAAGTATGGTGAAAGGATATAACCTAAATGCACAACTTTCCTGAATTTAAACCATGTAGCATTACCTTGTTCTGTTCAACTGACTGCCCCTTTGCCCATGGGTTTACAGTATTCTCTGCTTTCAGACGAGTCCTCTCTGAATCCAGCCTGAGGTCCTGGAAGCTCCTTGTCAGTGTATGGCTCCAACTGTTGTTAGATGACCTTTAGCCAAATTTTACTTTCATGCAATGTTAATGATGTTGTTTCAAAATTTCTTCACCTTTATTTGATATGGGTCCAAATATGGATCTCTTCAAGTCAGTTGGCCAGATAGCTGTTGTCCAAATTTCTTAGCACAGATGCGTGAGTACTTACAAAGCTTAATCAGCTCGTTGAAACATTTTAGTTGGTATTCCAGAAATTCCTGAAATCTTGTTTTTTCTAATACCCTCAGTGTCGCTGCTTGGATGCCTTCTTTCATAACCACTGGTTCTTGACCATATGCTACTTCTTGAAATGGTTGAATGCTGACTAGTTCTTTTTGGTACAGAGACTCTGTGTATTCCTTCCACTCTGTTTTGATGTTGCATGCATCGTTCAAAATTTGCCACAGAATGTTTTAATTTTCATTTAATTTCTATGCTTACGCTATGCTGAGTGTGTTGTTGTTTTTTGGTTTTCTCACTGCAGGTCTTTGCATATTACATTGTAATACTTTGTCTTCCAGAGTTGCCCTTTGGAATTTTCTGTGCAGCTTTTTTACTGTATTTGTTCCTTTTCCTTTAGCTATTTTATGTTCAAGAACACGTTTCAGAATCTCTTGTGACATGCGCTTTGATCTTTTCTTTCTCTCCTGCCTTTTCAATGGTCTCTTGCTTTCTTCATGTATTATGTTGCCATCGCTGACCTCATCAGCTCTTCATTCATCAGTGTTCAATGCATCACATCTATTTTTGAGATTTCTCAAAAGTTAGGTGGTACTTTGGCTCTTTGGACTTGTTTTAGTTTTCTTCAGCTTCAACTTACATATGAACAATTGATATTCTATGCCACAATTAGCCTCTGCCCTCATTTTAACCATTGATATTGAGTTTCTCTATTGTCCCTTCCCACTGATGGAGCCAATTTATTTTCTTTATATTCTATTTTGAGAAAAACAGATATTTAATAGGTGCTTATATTGTTGGGAAAAGGTATTTGCAGTATACAAGTCATTGGTCTTGCATGTGACCTCCAGATCCGTTACTACCACCAAGACAATATTTTCCAACTTCTGTTTTTGAATTTCCCAACCCAAGCATAAATAGTTATCAATGCATCTTGAATGCGTGTTTGATAAATTCCTGAATGAAGAAAATGGTAGAACTAGACGACTTCATTCATAGTTTAGTAGTTGTTTCATGTATTTGAATTATAGTTGTATTGACTGGATTTTCTTGTGTGGAGGTAGTATTATTTTATTACAGATAGAATTGTACTTCAAGATACACCTTGAAATGTCCTTTTTGACTATGAATGTAACACCATTCCTCTTGAATTTTGTCATTACTGATAGAGTAAACCATTGGATTGCCTGATTCAAAATGGTCAACACCAGTCCACCAATACCTATACCTAGGATATTGATCTTTATGCACTCCACATAATTTCATACATTACATATTGCAATGATTAATAGATAATTACAGCTGTTTGTTCTTCTTTTGAGCCATGCTCATCAGCAAAGGAAGATTCCCCAAAGCTTTACTCTGTTCACAACATTATGGTTGACTCTATTTTGAGAATGCAGGTCTTTCTCTGCTGTATTTTGAGTGGCTTCCCACCTGAGTGTCTCACTTTCTGGCACTATATCTATCAATGTTCTGCTATGATTAATGAGGGAGATTTTCAGTTTTTGATAATGTTCAGCTGCTTTTCATAAGGTTTTCAGTAACTAATTCCTCAAAATGGACACCTCATTTTATTTAATAGTATGATTTTAGTCTGGGAGGTTTGCTGAAGTCTGTTCATATCAAATGACCCTCTTGATATTTGAAATATTCATGACATTGCTTCCAGCATCAAAGTAGCAGATAAGCCACCGAAGTATGGCAACATACAATTTGTAGAAAGATGTATATAAAATGCATTAATGAGATGAAATGAACTTGTAGGGGCCATTTTGAATGGGAAATTAATATAATATGCTATTCCATGAAAGACAGATTGAAAATTAATGAGTAGCTTATCATTAATTGCCAAATGGATATTTCAAGATCTATCCTATAATATGATTTTCCAATGATAGGATAATGTGCATATACCTACATATACCTATAAGGAAGACCATTGGATACAACTGTTACACAAGTATTCCCAACAAACACTAATGCTAAAGATGAAGAAGTTGAAGACTTTTACAAATTTCTGCAATCTGAAATTGATCAAACATATACTTAAGATGCATTGCTCATTATTGGTAAGTACAATGAGAAAATTTGAAAGAAAAGAGGAGGATCCGTATTTGGAAAACATGGTCTTAGTTACAACTGGTTGCTTGGGAGAATTTTGCAAATCCTACAACTTATTCATTGCAAATACCACTTTTCAACAACATAGACAATGATTATGCAAGTGAGCTTGCCAAATGTAATAACAAAGTATCAAGTTGACCACATCAAAAAGATGATGGGAAATCTCAGTATCAATATGCAGAACATGGAAAGATTGTTAATTTTTCATATGCCAGTTCACGTTAAAACTGAAGAAAGTTTTTTATTAAATAATAATTTTATTAGGGGCTCATACAATTCATCACAATCCGTACATACGTCATTTGTGTCCAGCACATTAGTACATATGTTGACTTCATCATTCTCACAACACCGCTTTCCACCCAACCCCTTGGTGTCAGCTCATTTCTCCCCCTTGCTCCCCGCTCCCCCCTCCCCCTGAACCCTTGATAATTTATAGACTATTATTATTTTATCATATCTTACCCCATCCAACGTCTCCATCACTCACTTCTCCGCTGTCTGTCCCCCAGGGAGGAGGCCACATGCAGACCTTGTCATTTGTTCCCCCTTTCTCCCTCTCCTTCCCTCCACCCTCCCGCTATCGCCACTCTCTCCACTGGTCCTGGGGGGTTCATCTGTCCTGGGTTCACTGTATTTCCAGGTCCTATCTGTGCCAGTGTATACATCCTCCGGTCCAGCGGATATATAAGGTAGAACTGGGATCATGGTCGTGGTGGGGGAGGAAGCATTCAAGAACCAGAGGAAAAGTGCATATTTCGTCGTTACTACACTGCACTCTGATTTGCTCATCTCCTCCCCGCAGCCCTTCTGCAAGGGGATGCCCAATTTCCCCCGGATGGACCCTGGATCCCCACTCTGCACTCCGCCCTCATTCACAATGTTATGATTTTTTTTTCTTTTGGTCTTTGATGCCTGATACCTGACCCCTTCACCACCTTGTCATCTTACAGGCTGGTGTGCTTCTTACATGTGGGCCTTGCTGTTTCTCAGTTAGATGGCCCCTTGTTTATCTTCCAGCCTGTGGGACCCCAGATTCTATGTAATTTGACAGCTTGGTACCATCAGCTTTCTTCACCGCATTTGCTTATGTACCCGCTTTGTCTTCAGCATTCGTGTCGGGGTAGGCTGATGTGCTTCTTCCTTGTGGGTTTTGTTGTTTCTTAGCTAGATGGCCGCCTGTTTGTCTTCAAGCCTGTAAAACTCCAGATGCTCTATCTTTTGATAGCCAGGCAGCATCTGCTTTCTTCACCACCCCTTTGTCCTCAGCGATCGAGTAGGAGCAGGCTGGTGTGCTTCTTACATGTGGGTTTTGTTGTCTCTCAGCTAGATGGTGCTTGTTTATCTTCAGGTCTTTAAGGCTTCAGGTGCTATATCTTTTGTTAGCTGGGCACCATCAGCTTTCTTCACCACACTTGTTTGTGCACCCATTGTCTTAAGTGACTTCAGGTGTTATATCTTTTGGTAGCCAAGCATCATCCACTTTCTTCACCACATTTTCTTGTGCACCCATTGTCTAAAGCTGACGAAATTTTAAACAAGTCCTTGGGAGCCAAAATACACCTCTAGTATATCCCATCTGAACTTAGAGAACATCAAAAGCATATATTTGATGTATTGAAAGAAATAAATGGTGGCATAAAAAGCTAAGCAAAAGATTGTAAAAAAAGAAACAAAATATCAGAAAAACTTATACCGAATATTACTCATGATAACATTGATTACAAAAAATAACAATCATAGACATGTGCCTCTTCAATTTTTTGTAAATTCTTAAAATAGATGTATTTCTAACCTACTCCCTAGGGAATGGACAACAAAAAAGTGGGTGAAGGGAAATGACGAACAGTGTAAGATATGACAAAATAATAATAATACTTTATAAATTATCAAGGGTTCACGAGGGAGAGGGGATAAGGGAGGGAGTGGGGAGGGGGGAGCTGATGCCAAGGGCTTAAGTGGAGAGAAAATGTTTTGAGAATGATGAGAGCAATGAATGTACAAATATGCTTGACACAATTGATGTATGTATGGATTGTGATAAGAGCTGTATATTCCCCAATAAAATGATTTTTAAAAATAAAATAAAATAAATAGATGTATTTCCTTATAATTCTCAAAATTTCAATTCTCTCCTTCAAATCAAAGACTGGCATATTTTCTTCTTCTTCATTTTTAGGTAAAGAATTTATACAACCAAAATCTTTACTTCCAAAACAGCCTAACTGTTAATTTTCCAAGTTTATAGATGTTCTAATTTCATCAAACTGAAATATCAAACTCGTCACCATTGAATAGATTTGATTCATAACAATCTATTGGACAGAGTAGAATTACCCCTGTGGGTTTCTGAAACTGTAAATCTTTAATCTCTTTCTACGACAAAGCAGTTTATGGTTTCACTCTATTGATTTTATGTTTGCAGCCGAAAGTGTAAACCACTATGCCACCAGGGCTCCTCTAATTTCACTAGGTCACTATTTTTATTTCCTACTCATAATCAGTTAATTGATTCAAATTTCATGAGCATTTCATGTTGAACAATTTTTTCAAGTATAAAATAAGACTATATTGTCCACTTTAACTATATTGTCAGATGAAGGAATATATGGGAAGAACTTAGAACAAAGTTACTTATATAATAAATAGCCAATAACAAGTTTTCTTTCATTCTTATAAATCAGACAGGTTCTAACATATATGCATAGTCTTTTCACAACTCTTCCATAGATTGGTGTTTCATTTTGTATATATAGCAGAAATGTCCACAATCAGTTGTTTTGGTCTTCATTGACTCTATTTAAAACAATTTTGAATTTTTTTAACCTAATGTGTAAAATTATAGAGACACAGATTGGGAAGGCCTGGAGAGGCGTTTTCATTGAAGCTGTAAATAGACACTTGAGTTCTATGTTACAGTTCAGTGCTCGGACTAATAGGATAGACACTGCTTCCTCTTACTGGGAACATTTTAGTTTTATTGCAAATACACTCTTCACAAACCTTAGGATTACCTAGAATTATTCACATGGGGTGTCTTAACAAAGATGCAATCAAGGGTCTAGCAACCAGTAGCATATCCTCATTTCAGAACATCCTCATTTCAAGTTCCTGAAGCTTTATACTTCCATGGAAATAGAACCGCAGAACATTTTCCTTCCAGTATTTCTTTCAAATCTTTATCCTGTCTTTGTTTCTGGAATATTTTGTTGAATTTTAGGTAAAAGTTTATACATCAAGCTATCTTCCCTGTTTTATAATTCATATGCCAAAAGTTTTCCATGACATTGTGTGATAGTTAAGGTTTATTGTGCCAACCTGGCCAATAAACACACATGGGGCTAATTGAAGAGCGGAGAGATAAATGGCTCAGTGAACCTCGCCCTTCTAGTTCTCTTGTCTCTCACTCTCTGATGGTCGGACCAGTGTGTAGCTACCTTAGCTAGTTCTCTGCCTTGGCTGGCAAGGCTCACTTCCTGAGAGACATCCCTGAGGAGAAGCCACATGGACTTACCTTTATATAAAACTCTCTCTTATACATATATGTGTTTCTGTGGATTTGTTTCCCTAGTTTACCCAGACTAACACATTGGTTGCCATCCCTTTACTGTGTGCTATCCCTTCATTTTCCACAAGCTTTATCCATTTCCATCCTTTGCCTTAATGCCCACTATATCAGTTCCATGAGGTGCATGGATATATATAAGACTTTTCCATATCTGTGTTCCATATATTAGGTATTAAATGCTGTGCTATCGCTAGCAATGTTCAAAACTCACCAGCTGCTCCTCAGAAAAAGATGAGGTTGCTTACTCCCTCAAGATTTACAGTCCAAGAAAGCCTATATAGGATTACTATGAGTCAGAATCAACTCAATGATAGTGGGTTTCATATAGGGGGGACTATATATGCTCTACCATACATATGAATTTATATGCAGGATATAAAAATATGTATATAGAAATGTCCACAACTATAAGCACACACAGGTTCTCCCCTACACACTGCCACACACATATAGCATGGTATTTAATTATGTAACCATTCAAAACATTTGATTGATATTTTTATTGTTTTAGAACTGTATGATTTTACATTTACTACTGTTATTTTTGTTAGATGCTATCCAATCAGTTAAGAACCATAGCCATTTTATGTATAAAAGAATGAGACACTACCCAATCCTACACCATTCTCAGAATTATTGTTATTTTTGAGCCCAATGTTGCATGCACTGTGTTAATCCATTTCAGTGAAAATCTTCCTAATTTTCACTCTGCCCTGAAATTACAAAGCAAGATGTATTTGCCCAGGGCATTTTTTTTCTTTTCTTCAGAGTGATATCTTTGTTCTTTATCACTTTGAAGAGGTGTTGTCTAGCAGATTTGCCCAATACAAGACATTATTTGAATTTTGACTGCTAATTCCATAGCATTGTTTGTGTAATTGTTATATTTTACCCAAGTAAAATAAAATATTAGAGAACTTCAGTATTTTATCTGTTTATTTTGAGATGTTATATTGGTTCAGCTGTTAGGATCTTTTTGATTTTTGATTTTCAATAGCAAATTCTTCAAATCCTCCTTGCTTTCAGCAATCTAGGTTGTATAATCTGCATAAAAATAATTGTGAATAAGCCTATTTCCAATCCTGATGCCAAGTTCTTCTTGATGTAGTACAACTTCTTAGAGTATTTTCTTAGCATATGGATGGAATAAATATGATGAAATGATAGAACCATGAAGTACTCCTTTTTGAATTTTAAGCCACACAATATCATCTTATTCTACCATATATAGATTCTTCAAGAGCACAATGATTTTTTGTAGAATTTCCATTTTTCTCAATATTATTCAAAGTTTTTTTTTAACATCTACACAGTATAATGCCTTTGCAAGTCAGTAAAACACCAATAATTATCTTCCTACTACTCTCTACTTTGAGTCACAACTCATATGTTATAAGCATGTTATACCTGTGACAAGTAATTTTCTGAATCTGGAGTGGATTTATAACAGCTTGTTGCCCATGAACTGTTCCAATTATTATTAATCATATTCAACAATAGTTTACTGGCATGTGAAATTAATGATATTGTTTGATAATTTCCACATTCTTTAGTTCGTTTTTCTTTGGAATAGGCAGTACTATGGATTTCTTCCAATTAGTTGGCCAGTTCCTTGGAATAAACTAGTGGTGCTTCTAATGCTTAACTTGTTGAAACTTCTCAGTTGGCATTCTATCAATTCTTGGAGGTTAGTTTTTCCCTAATGCCTTCATTACAGTGTAGCCTTCTTCCTTTTATACCACTGAATTTTGGTCATGTGCTACCTCATGAAATGGTTGAATATCAACCAATTCTTTTTAGTACATTAACTGTGTTCTTTCAATCTTCTTTTGAAGATTCGTGTATTGTATTTTTCATACAGGAAACTTCAATATTACAACTTACCAGTCCATTTTATCTCACTAATGCTTAAAACATAAATAATATCACATAATATGTTTCCTTTTTCTTTTTTACTTATTTCCCTATATATTATGTTCTCAAAATTCATACTTAATATAAAATACTTAATGGATTTATTACCAATCTTTATTGCTGAGCAAAATGCCTATTAATCCATAATTTTCATCTTTTCACTATTGTGACTAGCAAAACAGTGATTTGGGTTTGTATATATTTATTTTTGTCACTGTGCTTTTTTATATAGGAAATATGCCTAGGAGTCGATTTCTGGATTATATGGTGTTTTTCTTTCTAGATTTTTGAGGAAATAGTATATCATTTTTCATAGTGGCTGTCACTTTGCAGTCTCACCAGCAATTTATGAGTTCAATTTTCCCACAGTCTCACCAGGATTTTTCCCTCTGTTTTTGCTTTTTATATGTTTGTTTATTTATTTATTTACTTTAATCTGTGCCATTTTTCAGGGATGGGATAGTATCTCACTGTAGTTTTGAATTCCATCCCTCCAATGGCTAATGGTCACAACCATCTTATGATCACTTTTGCTGGTTTTATGAATGTTTGCTTTGGTTAAGTATCTGTTCGTATTCTTTGCTTTATTATTGAATTTATTGCTTGTCTTTTTTTGCTGGTTGTTTTTTTTTTTTACATATTTCAATACCCTTATTAGGTAAGTCATTGTCTTACATTTTCCAGTATGTAGATCACTTTTTAAATTTTTTGGTTGTCTTTTGAGGAGCATAAATATAATTTTAGGAAGTCCAATTTATCCAGATTCTCTTCAGATCTTTGTGAATCTTTAGTTATTTTTGATACTGTGCTTATGTAAAAAATAGCTAACTTTTACCCTATGTTATCTAAAGGATATTTATGGTTTTAAGCTTAACATTCAGATTTTTAACACCAGTTTGAGTTGGTTTTTGTATTTGGTGTGAGGTATAGAGCCTGTTTCAATTTTCTGCAAATGCATATATATATATATATAGCTGAACCTTGCCAAAAAGTCACTTTATTTGATGGGAAAGATATAGTCTTTTGAAGAAAGACTTTGACTATTTGTCAAGGTTCGGTTTTCTATTTCATTCTATTGATTTATGTGTTTGTCATTGTATCAGTATCTTGCTGTTTTGATTACTATAGTTCTAAAGAGTAGAGTAAGTTCTGAAAGTAAGTAGTGTGGATTTAATACTTTATTCTTCTTCAAAATATTTAGTGTTTTGGGGTCCCTTTCCTTTTGATGTATGATTGAAGATTATTCTTTTCATTTGTTAAAGAATGTTGATGACAGTGAATTAGAATTGCACTGTATCTAGAGATCACTTTGGATAGTTTGATCTTTTCATAATTCCTTCCTATCTATGAACATGATTATTTTTCCATTAATATCACTGTCTTGGGTTCTTCCACTGATGTTTGGTAGCTGTCATGAAACCAGAGAATCCCTGGAAAAAGACATAATGATTGGTAAATAGAAGGTGAGTAAAAAAGAAAGACTTCAATAAAGCGGGTTGATACAGTAGTTGCAATAATGGACTCAAATATAATAACAATTTTGATGATGGTACACCTCTGGACTTTGTTTTATTCTGTTGTACAAAGGGTTGCTAAGAATCAGAATTGACTCAATAGCACCTGACAAGAACAATGTAGTGTTTATTTGTTTTCCAAAACATTAGTCTGAATGCTGAATATTGTTGTGAAGAAATATATATATGAATCAACATTGATATATATATATATGAATTGACATTTATATAAAATATAAATATATATATACATATATATGAATTAACCTTGTAGTCAGTTGATTTTAGGTAAAGCAGAGTATCATCAAGAATATGAGTGAACTTCATTGAATCAGACATTAAGAACAAAAATCTAAGTTTTTCTTGAAGAAGAAAGATTTTCCCCCAAGACTAGAGCATAACTACCCTGCAAAAGTTTCTAGCCCCCTCCACAGATGAGAGATTTTTAACACAAGACTGCTGAGAGTTATGAGATATGACTTCCCAGTCTATCTCCTGATTGACAGATCTTGGACTGTCCAGCCCTTACGATTGTATGAGCCAATGTTAGTGCAGATCTATGTTTCACAGGTTTTTCCCAAGCTGCTCTTTGAATATAGACAACTCAGCCATTCTTGGTGGGTGTTTGTGCTTGTGTATTTAAGATGGTGCAAATGTTCAACTTACTCATCTGTTAATGATATATTGGAGTCCACACCTCCTAAGAATCACATTGAGATTCATAGATGGCAAGATCCAGATTCATCTTCAGAATTAGAAATATGTAAAGATCTACAGTTTGTAAACCACATGGATATAGAAACTCGAACATACACATAGGATATATAGTAGATGCAAAAGGTTTTATATGGAATCATACTTAAAGGGCATGAGGTAGAATAAGGACATATGGAAAGAGGGGGGAAAGTGTAAGTGAAAATGGGGTTAGAGAAATAATGAGTGATGGGTTATTTAAGTGCTGCTAATCATTATAGCAATTTGAATTTTACCTTGGACAATTTTGCTGTCATTGATTAATTCTTGACAGGTGTCTGTGAATTTATTTTGTCCTAAATTATTTTATTATAGAATATTCTAAGTATCTAAGAATTAGAAGCAATGCTATAGTTAACCACCATGGACTCATTACTCAACTGAAATAATCAAGACAATTCTTATGGCAGTTATATCCTCCTTTAAATTTCAAATTGTTAATTACGAATACAGACATTATAACATTTTAATCTAGAAAAATTTCAACATATATCTCTAAAATATAAGGATTTACTTTAACATGAAGTCAACATCATAATTAAAAAAAACCAAACACCTGATATCAAATATCTAACCCTCTGCCATCAAGTCAATTTCTACTCACAGAGATGCTTTGTGGGATATTTGGGGTCATAAATCTTGATTTGTTGAGGGAACAGATACCCTCAACGTTTTTCTGAGGATCAGCTGGTCTGTTTGAACCACTGATCTTGCAGTAGCCAATGCTTATGTAACAGTGCCACCAGGGCTCCTTTATGTCTAGCAAGTATTAAAATATTTTATAGATTTTTAAGATATTGTTCTATTTAATTAGGATCCAAAGTAGTTCTACATATGACATTTGCTTGATATGTTTCTTAGGTTGACACACACACAGTATATAAATACACATAACAACCTAGTCCTAGTTTCCTTTCAATATGATGATTTACTTATGAATTGTATGTTCAAGACACTATGTTAGGTGATGGAGTACAGGAAGAAATAAGAATTGTAGAGTCCTAATTTTAGTGTTCTACTTTTGAAAATTCAAAATTTTAATATTTCTCTTTCTGCATATAGTAGTAAATCTCTTTAAAATGTGAATATTTATTATCTAATGGCAATCTAGAAAAGTAATTGTCTGGCAGGTTTATTTCCTAGGAAACATTTCCAGAACAAGGCAAAACACTTAAATAAATAGTTAAATAAATACTGAAAGCTCAGAATTTTTTGCTATAATATATCAGAATTCTGATAAAAGCTACATTGTAATAAAAAATATATTTAGTAGAAAAATATTTCCATAATACAAAAAATTTCCACTGCTTTAATTTTTTTTCACATTTCATTAGGGGCTCATACAACTGTTATCGCAATCCATACACACATCGATTGTGTAAAGCGCATTTGCACATCATTCTCAAAACTTTTTCTCTCCACTTAAACCCC
>NW_022109325.1:1788153-1792858 GCF_000313985.2 Echinops telfairi
TGATGCTCACCTTCCCAACAGAACCGCTGAAGACAAAGCAGGCGAATAAGCAAATGTGGTGAAGAAAGCTGATGGTGCCCGGCTATCAAAAGATATGGCATTTGGGGTCTTAAAAGCTTGAAGGTAAGCAAGCGGCCATCTAGCTCAGAAGCAACAAAGCCCATATGGAACAACATATCAGCCTGTGTGATCATGAGGTGCTTTAAATTTTATAATATATTTGTGAAAATTGGTTTAAATGTTATGCCTTTTTTCTTAAGGTGAGATAGAGGCAATATGAATATTTAAAATTCAGTTTCATTTCAGTTAGGCCCTTTCATCTTCTTGAAGAAAGGTGAGTGTGCAATATGCATCAGAGTGACTGAAATGAATTTTGTATTTGAGAGTAAAAGATATCTCTGGTTAAGCATTTTCTTCTGTTACTATTTTTTTGACCTCAAGATTCCATTCTAGATTCAGTTATCTTATGAAAATCTAACTCTAGATAAATTACTGCCTATCTATAAATGGTTCCAGAGCCCATAGACATAGCTCCAATATTTTAAGAGTAAACTTTACCTCATAACCTCCCATAATATCTCAAACCTGTCTTAAATTTAAATTTGTTCATCACTAAAAATTATTGATCTTCTATCTGAGTAATGTAGGCCAGATAATTCCTCATGACTTTTTTCCCTCAATTTATCATCAAGTTATTTTATCTCTTGTAGCTATGCTTTCTCATTTTTATCACCTCCATCATATTCAAAGCCACAACCATTTCTTGTGTTATTGTTGTTAGTAGGTGCCATCCCATACGTTCCAACCCACAGCAACCCTGTACACAACAGGAAAGACACGCCAGTCAGTCTTGGAACATCCTCACAATTGTTCCTATGCTTGATCCCATGGTGGCAGCTGCTGTGTCAGGCCATCTCATTGAGAGTTTTACTATTTTTTGCTGCCCCTTTACTTTTCCTAACATGATGTCCTTCTCCAGGAACTGGTCTCTACCGACAAATGTCCAATTAAATTAATATTAAATTAAGTCTCACTATGTTTGCCTCTAGAGAAGACACTGCCCTTGAAGTCTCACCATGCTTGCCTCTAAGGAGCTCACGGGCCTTACTTCTTCTAAGACAGATTGGTTTATATATTGTACCAGTCCATGGTACTTCCAATATGTTTCTCTAGCACCACAATTCAAATGCATCGATTCTTCTTTCGTCTTCCTGCTCAATATCTAACTTTCATATTGGGCTATTAAAAAAACTTGACAGAAACCTTTTGATGTGTGCAAAACATTTATAACCAATGATAATAACTAATGCAATGGACGAAATATGGATTCAGGAAGTTCAAAAGAAAATAAATAAAACAGACAACTTGTGAAGTTAATGCTGGTAATATTTTCGCCTATTTTCCACTGATTGTTCAATGAAGATTTCAGTTCAGATAAACACATTTTAAGAGTTACTACAATAAGTGTAAATATTGATTTGCCTTTTAGTGTTTGCTATTTATTAAGACTTTAACAGTTAACCTAGCTTTGGTTTATTAACAGATTAAACATAAAAGAAAACTGTGTTGGAAATATTTAAGAATTACCTTGTATGCTGTCATAATGTCTGTTTCGATAATACAGAGCATGAAATAAGGCATATTCCCTATGGCTATTAAAAAGCACACCAAAAATAAAATACATTTGTATTTTGAGACTATGTATTGCCCTCTTAAAATTTTTTCACATTAAAAATATGAATTAAAAAAAAAACACCTTGACTTGGGTCAGGCACACCCTAGTCCTCAAAGTAACATCCTTGTTTTCCAATACTATAAATAGGTCTTGTGCAGCAGATTTACCTAATGCAATTGTCTTTTGATCATTCATGAGAATTGATTGTGGATTCAAGCTAAATAATATACTTGACAACTTCAATCTTTTCTCCATTTATCATAATGTTACATGTTGGTCCAGGTATGAGGATTTTGGATTCTTCACCCTGAGTAATAATCCATATTGAAGGCTGTAATCCTTGATCTTGATCAGCAGTGCTTCAAGTCCTCCTCACTTTAAGCAAGCAAGGTTGTATCATTTGCATATTCCAAGTTGTTAATAGGCCTTCTTCCAACACACAGGGTGTTTTTTTCATCATATAATCCAACTTCTATGATTATTTGCTCAGGGTAGATGGAAGACTTTTGGTCAGAAGATACAACCCTGACACACATTTTTCCTGACTTAAAATAATCTAGGATTCTCTTGTTCTGTTAGCACAGCTGCCTCTTGATCCATGTACAAATACTGCATGAGCACAGTGAAGTGTTCTGAAATTCTCAGTCTTTTCAAGTTATCCATAGTTTGTTTTGGTTCACAGGTGACAGAAAACCTGATTAGCTGTTGGAGGACATCAGGAATATAATTCATGAAGAAAGCAAAAGGTCACTAAGAAGACAGGAAAGAAAGAAAAGACCAAAGTGGATGTCAGAGGAGACTCTGAAACTTGCTCTTAAACACAGCTGTGGCAAATGGAAGAAAAAAGGAAGCGAAAGAGCTGAAAAGGAAATTACAAAAGGCAGCTGGAGAAGATAAAGTCAAATATTATAATGAAATTTGCAAAGACCTAGAGTTTGAAAATCAAAAGGAAAGAATACAATGAGCATATCTTACACTGAAAGAACTAAAGAAAATAACTCAAGCTTCTAGTTGCACTTTTGAGAGATTATCTGTGTAAAATATTGAATCATGCAGGAAGTATCAAAAGAAGATGGAAAGAATACACAGAGTCACTGTAGCAAAAATAGCTAGTTGATATTCTACCATTTTGGGAGGTAGCATATGAGTCAGAACCTTTAGTGGTGCTGAAGGAAGAAGTTAAATCATTTCTTATCAGTACGCAATTAATTGTTTCCCCTTAATCGCCTTTAACAATTCTCCAATCTATTCTCCAAAATGTACATCAGGTGATCACTTGGATCATTTGGAAAGAGAGAACTGATCATTTTAGCTACAATTTACCTTTACTATTACTCAAAGTGGGAGCCCAGGCACTGTTCCTCTGGTGAAAAACAGGCATTTCCACTCCTATATAAATTACACTCTCAGAAACTCACAGGACCAGTTCTACAATGTTCTAATGAGGCACGATGAGTCATCATGGACTTGATGGCAATGAGTATTACTCAAAGAATTTCTATTACTCTTAAAATGAAGATACACATCTTCACCATGGTTTGCAAAAAATTTCTCTGCCCCTTTGACTGCACTGTAGACACACTGCCAGCCTTTCCCCTTACCAGAGCCCTTTGATACAGCATATTGCTACTTCTTGGAACACTATTCCAACGTTCTCTCCCTTTGCAAGTTTAAAACTTGCTCGTTCTTTGGTTTATATTTCCAAACTCAATCCTTAGACCACATTTCTTATCCCTTACAAACTTGTTGGTGATGGGATAGTATTTATTAGCATACAAGGGGAGCCACTCAATACAACTATTTATTAAAATTCATGCAGCAACCGCTAAAGCTAGTGTTGAAGAAATTGAAGAATTTTGCTATTTTCTATGTGAAATTGATCAAACATGCAGTGAAGATGAACTGATAATTATTGGAGATTTGAAAGCAAATGTTGGAAGCAAAGAGGAAGGATCAGTAATATGACCTTGGTGTTAGAAACAAAGCTGTAGATAGCATATTAGAATTTTGCAAGATCAATGACTTCTCCATTGCAACTACCTCTTTCAATACATGATGTAAATTCACTATACACCTGAACTACTGCAGGTGGAATGCACAGAAAACAAATAGACGCCGCTTGTGGGAAGAGATGAGGAGGAACGTCCATATGGCAGCTAAAGTGATGGCAGGGCTGATGAAGAACAACCATAAAGTTTTCATGTGCAACTTGAATTTGAGGGTGAAGAAAACATTTTAATGTTTACTTCAACCAAAATACAACCTGAATTCTGACCTGAATTCTTAGACCAAGAACATATTTGATACATTGAACACTAATGGCAGAATATCTGATGAACCTTGGGAGGACATCAAAAATATAAAATAAGCAAGCAAAAAATAATTTAAAAGACAGGGAAGAATGAAAAGGTCAAAAGGGATGTCAGAAAAGACTCTGAAAGTTACTCTTAAACATAGAGTGGCTCAGACAAATGGAAGAAATGATGAAGTCCGAGAGCTGAACAGAAAATTTCAAAGGGCAGTTTGAGAAAACAAAGTCAAATATTCTAATGAAATGTGTTAGAAAATAAAAAGGAAGTTTACACAAAACATATGTCAAGCTGAAAGTACTAAAAACATTTGAGCTTCACGTTGCAATTTGATAGATTATATGGGTAAAATGTTGAACAATATAGGAAACATCAAAAGAATATGCAGAATCACTGTACCAAATAGAATTTGTCACCATTTTAAGAAGTAGCATATGAGCAAGAACAAACAGTATTGAAAGAAGTACAAGTTGCACTGAAGGCACTAGCCCAAAACAAAACTCCAAGAATAGATGTAGTATCGATTGAAATATTTCAACAAGGTAATGACTAGGACTCGCTTATGTGCCAAGAAATTTGAATGGCAGCTACTTGGCCAACTGACTGGAAGAGAACCATATTTATTTATTTTTTTTAACATTTTATTAGGGGCTCATACAACTGTTATCCCAATCCATACACACATCAATTGTGTAAAGCGCATTTGTACATCGTTTCTCAA
>NW_022109325.1:1793881-1798726 GCF_000313985.2 Echinops telfairi
CTGCTACCTTAATACTAAACCTATAAATGTAGGCTCATAGATCTATTTCCCCATCCTCATATAATATATTTATACTCAATCAAAACAAAGGTTACCCAAAAGAATGCTCAAATTGTACAACAATAGATTTACTATCACATGCAAGTAAAATCTTCTGAAGATCATTCAACAAGTATGGAAGCAGTGTATTGACAGGGAACAGCCTGGATTTAGAACAGGATGTTCAAGCTGGATTTAGAAGAGGATGTGGGTCAAGGGCTATCATTGCTGATGTGAGATGGATGTAGGCTGAACGCAGACAATGCTTGTTTACTTGTGTTTTATTTACAGTGCAAAGGCATTTGACTCGGTGGACCAAACAAATTATAGATAACCTTAAGAAAGGGAATCCCAGAACACATAATTTTTCTCATGGGGAAACTATACCTGGATCAAGAGTCAGGTGTGCAAACTGGAGCAATAGATAAGTAGAGAAACAGATGGTAAATGTAGAAAAGATCGAGGTTGGCAAGGATATACCTTGCTATAATCCACAGTGAATGTTCATGGAAGCATCAATCAAGAGATCAAGAATCACATTTCATTGGCGAACTCTGTTGTACAAGACCTCATTGAAGTGTTGAAAAGCAAGGATGTTACCTGGCAGGTGCACCTGACACAAGCCATGGCATTTTTAATCACCCCATATTCATGTGAAAGTTGTTCAATGAGTAAAAAAAGACAAATAACAAATCAATGAATATGAATTAGGGTCCTGGTGAATATTGAAAATACCATGAACAGCCAAAACAATAAACAAATCTCTCTTGAAAATACAACCAGAATGCTCCTTAGAAGCAAGTGTGGTGAGATACCGTCTCATGTACATTAGAAATATTATCAGGAGAAACCAGTCACTGAAATAGGGCACCATGCTTGGCAAAGTAAAAAGGCAACAGAAAAGAAAACTTTGACTAAATTGAGACAGTTGCTGCTGTCAGGGGCTCACACAGCAACAACGGTGAGTGTGGCACAAGACAGGGCAGAATTTCCTTCTGTATTACATAGATAGGCACCCACTAGACAGTACCTAACAAGAACAACATGCTCCACTCAAGGCCAGGACAAATTTTATCTACTATAACACAGGAACACATTAATTTTCTTTAAATCGGTTGGCTCATTTTATAATAATACATTTAAAATATACTTATTTATTAATATTTCTCCCCTAGATCTATTAAAGCCCTATGAATGGGAGGCACTGCTTGTTATTAGACACTACTATGTTTCTAATGCCTAGCACAATACTTGACCAAAAGTAAGAGGTGAATAAATATTTGCTAAGCCAATTAATGTTTTCCTTATAAACCTTCTTGATCAGCATCTGTCCTGTGTATTGATTCTTGTGACCCCCCTGACCCCATGTAATACCAAAAGAAATGAAGGGCCATCAGGTGTGAAGGGAACAAGTAGATATTTTTTCCTGTAGGTTGATATTCACATGTATAAGTAAAACAAAACGCACCTGCTTAAAGTACTCATTCTTTCCAAATGAGACAAATTGTATAAGCATCAGATTGTTTTCAAGATAAATAAAATGCATATCTGAATAGTACATTCCTAAAAGTAATGCTTTAAAAGAACAATAAATATTTTTAAAGAAAATGCATTCAAAATGAAAATAGCAGTTAATTTTTAAAATAATTATTTTGTAACTATTGACCTAATTCAGATTATGCAGATTCTTTTAATGCACATGAAGTAATTTAAAAAAGAAATTCAAATAAAAAGGAACATTTTGAAATGATGTAATTGGTTTAAGATAAATTTATAAAACAGAAACTAGGAATTGTCTCTTATAGGGCATATTTAAATAAGCAAAAACAAACTATTTTAATTATATGATCTTGAAATGATAATTCAGTCTTGTCGGTCACCTTGCTTGATGACAGATTATGGTTAAAAGAGAGAGCTTTTATCTGTTTTTTACTTTTGTCTTCAAATTCAAGAGTAATCAATTAACTAATACAAGTGACTCAAGATAAGAAGGGGGAAGGTGAACACAAACAAAACAAATCATAATATGAAATAAGTACAAATGTAAGTCAAAAAAGTCTAAGAATTAGTGGAATCTTTCATAGGACCATTTCCCCATAGAAATATTTTAGTAATATGCAGAGTCCAATTAAATGAGATAGACAAAAATCTTTGAATTGCTGTCATTAAAGAAAATATAGCAATGCTTTTTAAAAAGTTAAAATATCACAATAAAACGTAATAAAGTATTATTTTATAGTGCAGAGTGTGGGTACTAAGAGGATATATATATGACTTTTGTCCAAGGTCACATTATGTACCTGTAATTGTTTAATAAATAAATATTTCAATTTTCTGACGTCTGAAAAAGCATAAGATTCTGTTTATGATACAACAAATGCAAAACTGGCAATCTGTGCACTATGCTATTATATAATGACAGTCTTGGAAGGTTTGGGTTCAGTATATAGAATGGTTTCATAATCAACATATTATATCAAGCAGCAAGGAAACTTGTTAATTATATATTAAATTATTCCCTAGTTTTTATTATCAAATTGATTTAATTACATATACCTTTACCTTATTAACATATATTTTACATAATTTAGTAATCTCTAGCTATGTGCTAGGCATTGGTCTATTTTCTTTTGTATGTGAATTCTAATAAAGAAAAGGCAATATTTTAAGAATTAGCTTTAGGCAATATTTTTAGTAATTATTTGGAACCCTGGAGAAAAACATCATGTTCAGTAGATGGCCAGCAAAAAATAATGGAAGCCCCTCAGGGGTATGGATTGACACAATGGCTGAAACAATAAGCTAGAGTATAGCAAGGACTTGGAGAATGGTGGCAGACTAAGCAGAACTTCTTTCTGTAGTAGAGGGGATCACTTTGAGTGGAACTTACAAAGAACACTAAAATAGAAACATAATGGTCAAACAATATATGCATTTATAATACTAGTCAGTATTTATACTTTTATAAATATTCATTATAATGTTGGAGATTGTCAAGGATAACTTTACTTTTACCTAGCTGAAACCCCAGTTTGATACCATTTTATTGTAATGAAATCAGGTGCTTTGGCTACCAATTAGAAGGTTGACAGTGAAATCCCACCTGTGGAAGAAAGAGAAGAAACTTGATATCTTAAATTATGATTGGACTGCTAACAGCAGGGTCAGCAGTTTGAGTCTAGCAATCACATCATGAGATGTGATTGTAAGGCAGTCTGATCACATAAAGATTTACAGTTTTGGAAACTCTATGGTTCAGGTCTACTGTCCTATAGTGCCATTATGTGAGAATCTATTCAATGACAGTATGTTTGGTTTTGATGTTCTGCTTGTGTTGCTGTTATGTGTCATTGAGTGGATTCTGATTCATGGTGACCCTGAGTACAACAAAACAAACTCTGCCCTCTCCTTTGACATCCTCACAATTGTAGAATTTGAGTCCATTGTGGCAGCCACTGTATCAATTCCTATCCTCCAAGCTCTTCCACTTTTTGCTGCCCTTCAACTTTACCAAGCATGATGTCTTTCTCTAGAGACTGGTCTCTCCTGATAACATGTCCAAGTAACATGAAATGATGTCTTACCATCCTTACTTATAAGGAGAATTTTGACTGTACTTCTTATGAGATATATCTGTTTATCTGTTTGTTTGTGGTTTGATTTTGTCTTTGTTTGGGTTTTTTTTTTTCTTTTCTGTAGCCCATGGTACTTTTTCAGTACTAATTGTGAGCACCATATTTCAAATGCACCAATTTTAATTCAGTCTTCCTTATTCAACTTCCAGCTTTCAATGCATCAGAGGCCACAAGGAGAATGGCATGCTTCAAAGGCTGCATCAGTGAGATCTCATGTGGAAACTTCACTGGGTGAACAGGACTCTACCTCAGAGACACTTGTAACTGGAAGACTTAAGTTGGAAAATACATGGTATCTGAAGAATAAGACAGCTGTACCAAGATTGTTGGTAATTGGGAACACATGGTCTTGCTACATCAATGCCCTCTATGCTGTATTAAGAAATGTATTATTATGACAAACCTGTGACTGACATTCTCAGTGATTATTTTTGTAAATTTCCCTGAAAATTAACCACAATTATTTTTGTAAATAGCATCTAGCCACAAAAGGTTGATTCTATAAAAGTGAATAATTTAGGTACTCTGATATACAGTTAACCTACATTAGCCACAATATTCCTCTCTCAATAGGGCTTTAAAAAATTAGTACTATGGGCTATTCAAAGACAATATTAACAGAAGATCATTATGCCCCAAGGGGATGATCAATTAGACTCTCTATCATAAATGTCAAGGAGGTTTTGAAATGCAGTCAAAGGATGATAACAAATGATCAAATAAACAAAAACACAGATCCAGGAATCAGTTTAGGGTTTGCATTAAATCCTAGCTCAACCTTAAGAACAATTATTTCTTACATCATGGCTCTGCTCCATACTTGCACTCGGGAAGGGAACACCAAGGATATGAGTATTATAACAAAATGTGGAAAAGAGATTAGATGGTACCCAGCTATTAGATAAAATCAAAGCCCACATGGAAGAAGCACGCCAGCCTGTCTGACCATGAGGTGTAGAAGGGATCAGTTATCAGACATCAAAGAACTGAAAATCTTATCAGTGGGTGCCCGCTTTATTGACACAATCACTGAAGACAAATGTGTGCATAAGCATATGTGGTGAAGAGAGCTAATGGTGTCCGGCTATCAAAAGATATAGCGTCTGGGGTCTTAAGGCTTGAAGATAAACAAGCAGCCATCTAGCTGAGAAGCAACAAAGCCCACATGGAA
>NW_022109325.1:1799610-1801913 GCF_000313985.2 Echinops telfairi
ATATGTGCTTGACACAATGGATGTATGTATGGGTTGTGATAAGAATTGTATGAGCCCCCAATAAAATAATTTTAAAAAATCAAAACAAAAAAAAACAGCTCCTGGGGTCTTTAAGACTTGTCTCCAAACAATCAACCATCTAAGTGAGATCTCATCTGGGTCCATGTGGAAGAATCAAACCATCAGCAGTCACCAAAGGATTGTAAATCATATAATTCAAAGTAAAAGGAGGAATTAGTATCAAAGCCTAACTTGTGGAAATGTGGTTTACAAAAGGCTATGTATGACAGTGGAAGCCCAAGATACATTATCTCCGTTTTTTTCCCTTTATCTATAATTGAGGGCTGGGAGGGAAGTGATTATTAGGGAAAGTGCATTGGAGAGATTGAAGGGATCAACCTGACTTGAACAGTTGGAACCTTGTCAGAGGATTTCCCCTTTGATGTACTCTGGACTTGATCTCGTTTTCAACAATTTCTGTGTTTTTGATTGTTCATATTGGAGTTTATCTCAAAGGTGTTATGTCACTGGCATCACCCTCTTGAAATTATTCTATATGTCTTCCTGTTTTTCGGTATATGAAACCCAGGATTTAAGAACCTCTAGGGACAGCGAGTAGAATAAGGGCTGAGGGTCGGTGGGGGAGGACAGGGCAATATGAGGAGGGAGAAAATGTCAAGGAGTCCAGGAAGGAAAAAAAAGTTTGGAAACCAATGTGTTAGCAATTGTATAATACTGCTTGACAGGATTGATCTATGGAATAATATATGTATTAACTCCCAAATAATAATAATAATTTTTTTCAAACAGAGAGAATACCAAATTTGAGTTAGGCACAGATTAGTCCTCAAAGTCACATCCTTGCTCTTCAACACTTTAAGGAGCTTTCTCAAATGCAATGTGTTGTTCAATTTCATGACGGCTGCTTCAATAAGCATTAATTTTTGATCCAAGCAAGATAGAGCCATGACAACTGCGATCTTTTCTCCATTTATCATGATGTTTCCTATTGGTCCAGTTATGAGGATTTGGGGCTTGCTTAACACTGAGTTGTAATCCATTCTGAAGGTGGCAATCCTTGATCTTCACCAAGTACTTCAAGACCTCCTCACTTTCAGCAAACAAGGTAGTACCATTTGCATATCTCAGATTGTTAATAAGCCTTCTTCCAATCGTGATGCTACATTCTTCTTCATATAATCTAGCTTCTCTGATGATTTGGTTAGCATATAGATTGAATAAATATAGTGAAGAGATACAACTTTAATACACAGCTTTCCTGATGTTAAACCATGCAGTATTCTCTTGTTCTGTTTGAATCACTGCCACTTGATTCGTGTGCAGATTCAGCGTGAGCACAATAAAATGTTCTGGTATTCCCATTCTTAATTGTGGATCATGGATAGGATCCACATGGTTGAATGACTTTGTATAATCAATCAAACACAACAAACATTTTTCTGGTATTCCTTGCTTTGAGTCAAGATTTATCTGATGTCAGCAAAGGTTCATACCATCTTCTGAATATAGCCTGAATCTCTGGCAGCAATTTGTCAATGTACTCTGAACCACTGCCAAATGTTCTCAGCAAAAGCATAGGTGTATTAATGCTATTATTCAATAATTTCCTCATTCTGTTTGGTCACATTTCTTTGAAATGGTTACAAAAATGGATCTCTTCCAATCAGTTTGCCAGGTACCTTTCTTCCAAATTTCTTGAGTGCTTCCAGTACTTCGTCAACTTATGGAAACATTTCAATTGGTATTCTATAAATTCCTGGAACTTTGATTTTGGCTAATGCCTTCAGTGCATCTTGGGAGTCTTCCTTTAGGAACATTAGTTCTTGCTCTTATGATACCTCTTGAAATGGTGGAATGTCCACTGTTTCCTTTTGGTACCATAACTTCATGTATTCCTTTATTTTTTTAATGTTTTCTGCATTCTTCAATATTTTGGCCATAGAATCTTTTAAAGTTTCAACTTGGAGTTTAAATTTTTTTCTTTAGTTCTTTCAGCTTGATTAATGAACATCATGCCTTTGCTTTATTATTTTCTGAACTGTAAATCATTTTTTATGATATAACATTTGATTATAATACTTTGCTTGGTCTTTTTGAGCTGCCCTTTGAAATTTTGTTTAGTCTTTTACATCATGATTTCTTCCATATAATTTTTTGATATATATTTACATGGTTTATATATTTGGAAATGCTTTTGATTGAGCTACGACAGCAGGCATTGTATTTGCAAATAACTTTTGCTAAATATGCATTCTTTTCTCTAATTGAGTTTCTTTTTTTTT
>NW_022109325.1:1802563-1805089 GCF_000313985.2 Echinops telfairi
CCGCCTTTGCTGTTTGAAGCCTGGTCCCTTTGGCCCTTCATGATCACACATGTTGGTGTGCTGCTTCAATTTACACATTCTATGACAAAAATCTAATTTTAGAGTCTCTTCTGATATCTGCTGCGAACTTTTGTTCTTTTCTGTCTTTTTAATGATCGTTTGCTTTTCTCGCATATTAAAATCTTGATATCATCTCACACTTCTTTCTGTCATTAGTGTTCAATGCATCAAACCTTCTCTTGAGATTGCCTCATAATTCTGGTACATTATACTCAAGATAGTATTTTGACACTCATAGACTTGTTTCAATTTTCTTCTGCTTTAATTGGAATTTGTATATGACTGTCCCACAGTCATTCCTTGTCCTCACTTTGGTTGATGATATTGATCTCCATTGTCTCCTTCCACAGATGTGGTATATGTAATTTCTGTGTATTCTCTTTGGAGAAATTCAAATGCCTAGTCATTCATCTTGCACAATTCTATAAAGCGATCTTTAACTTTGTTTCTATCACCAAGATCATGGTTTCCAAGTACTGTTCCTTTCCTTCTGGTTCCAATCTTTGCATTCCTATTGCCAATAATCAGGAATACATCACAATCCCATGCTTGGACAATTTCACAGGGAAGGCCTAAGTATACTCCTTGTGTTCTCCATTATCATCTTTAGAGGCTGTCCATACATTTAATAACAATTGTACTAAGTGGATTTCCTTGAATGTAGATAGATATTATTAAATCACAGACAGTATTATAATTTAAGATAGACCTTGAAATGTCCTTTCTGACCATGAATGTGATGATATTCTTCTCAAATATTTCATTCCTGACATAGTAAACCATATGATTATTGGATTTAAAATGGCCAATAGTCCATTTACGCTTAATAATGACTAGGATATCATTCTTTATGTGGTTCATGTCATTTTTCATGATATCCAGTTTACCTAGGTCCATACTCCCTGCACTTCAAGTTTCTAATATGATAGATGTGTATAACTGTTTCTTCTCATTTTCAGTTGTGATGTCAGCAAATATAGGTCCTGAAAGCTTTACTCCATCCATATCATACTGTCAACTCTACTTTGAGAAGGCAGCTCTTCTTCAGTCATATTTTGAATGTCTTCCAACTTAAGGGTCTTATCTATAGCACTGTCTTTGTCAGTGTTCCACTACTTTTCATGAGGTTTTCAGTATCTGACAACTTAATGTTTTCAGTGGATAATTCCTCAGAAGCGGATAGCCTATCCCTTCTTTGTATTCTGTTCTTAGTCTGGAAGCTCTTCTGAAAATTGTTCACCTTGGATAATCCTGCTGGTATTTGAAATACCAGTGATGTAGTTTTAAGCATCGTATCAACACACAGCCACCACAGTACAACAAATGCAGAGGCAAGCAGTGTAACATTATGTTAAGATCAGAAATTTGAGACAACTGTTGAATACCATATAATTATTATTTTAAAATTATGATCTCTTGAGAATAGTAGCTAGAAATTGGTGCAGTGTGACACTTACTATTGGATAAAATCCCCTCAAAATACTGGATAATTTTGAAGTGGGAGATAGGAAGAAAATGATATAGTTGTGTAACACAATATATATTATTTATCCAGGTTCCTTTTTCTTCATAAAAGAAACCTACCCACTAAAATTTAAGGCTATTTATCAAGCCATCAGGTGGAACACAGCACAATTTTAACTAGAAAACAGAGGAATGGGTTTTAGTCTAAGTCTTACAGTTTTATAACTTGATGGAACAAACATCATGTCTTCTTCCTCAATAAGGAATATTTATATGGTCATTGGGCTTTCTATATATGATTAGGTTTAACATTGTTTTATATATATATGAAATGATATACTGAATTGTAAGAGGAATCTTGAAGGAATAAGTAGTCATCAATACTATGTATCCCTTTTGAAACTTTATCCAACTAGATCTTACTTTTCCTATGGAAATATCACTTCTAGTTCATTCTGCTTTTCTTCTTGTATATCTGTTTGTTTGTTTGTTTTTAATTTACGTGCATGGTAGAATATTAACGTCTTGTTGAAAGCATTAGTGAGAACTATGAAATATCCTAGTCATCCCAACTAAAATTATTTTAAAAATAGAAAAAGATGGGATATGCAGTTGTTTCTATACTTTACCTGAGACTGTTACTATTATTTTAGTCTACCATAACACCTAAATTCACTCTTGGATCATGAATAGAATTCCTTTTTTATTACTTCCACTTGCATGTGATCAAAATCTAAGTATGATCACATATATCAGAAATCTGTCAAATGTTAATTGTTTTGCTTTTTAAAAATTTTTTACTGTTATATTTTTAATATTATAATTGCAAAAGAAATTAAACTTCCTAAAAAAACAGTAGACTTATGTAAAATATTAAATATGAGTGGTTTACTTCAAAGACAGTGATTTAGTCATAGAAGTGTCATGTGCCAGAAAAGAACATTACTTGAGAGGACAGTGTTTTCAGGGCTAAGTCTGGCATGCTCTGAACCCTGATGCGGC
>NW_022109325.1:1811162-1813747 GCF_000313985.2 Echinops telfairi
CATGGGAGAGGGGGAGGAGGGGGGAAGGGAAAAGGTGTTAACAAACCTAGGGACAAGGGAACAACAAGCGATCCAAATTGGTGGGGAGGTGGGGGTGGTAAGTGTTTTATTTTTAATAGGTCCCATTCATCTATTTTGTCTTCCATGGAGCATGTTTCTTTTGATATCACTGGTAACCCATGTATTCCCTGCAGTAGAGCACTTAGATTTGTCCCAAATTTCTCATTGATGATCCTGATATATTTGGAGTTTTCATTTAGTTCTTTGATCCACCTTGAGTTTGTTTTTATGCATGGGATGAGATATTGATCTTGTTTTATTGTGCTGCAGGTAGACATCCAGTTTTTGCAGCACCATTTATTGAAGAGGGCATCTGCTTCCCATTTGATGCTTATTGGGCTGTTGTAAAAAAAATTAAAAATTGTGTAAATGTTTTGATTTCTGGGTGTTCTGTCCTAATCAATTGGTCTGCATATCTATCATTATACCAGTACCAGGCTGTTTTGACAACTGTGGCTATATGGTCAGTTTAGAGTTTGTTGATAATCAATTTTCCATTTCATTAAAGAATGATACTGGAATTTGGATCAGAATTTCTTTGAATTTGTAGACTACTTTAAGTAGTATTGACATTTTCACAATATTGAGTTCTGATATCACAAAATAGTCTTTCAATTGGGTAGATCCCTTTTGGTTTCTTGTAGTAATATTCTGTAGTTTTCTCTATACAGGTGGGGTTTTTTTGTGGGGTTTTTTTTTCAGGTGGGGGGTTTTTTGGTTAGGTTTATTCCAAGGGATTTCAGCTTTTATGTAGGTTTGTAAGTGGTATAGTTTCTTTGATACCTTTTCAGTACTCTCATCACTGGTATATAGGAATCCAATTGATTCTGCTTGTTAATCTTGTATCCTGCTATTCCACTAAACTCCTCTATTGTTTCCAGCAGTCCTATTACAGACATCTTATAATTGTCAACATATAAAACCATATCATCTGCAAATAGCGAAAGTTTCACTTCATCTTTACACAGTTGTATACCTTTGATATATTGCCATAGTCTTATAGTATTGGTAGGACTTCCAGCATATTATTGAATAGAAGTGGAAAGGGACATCCTTGTTGGATTCCCTTATTCAGTAGGAATGTTGTCAGCTTTTCTCCATTGAGTGTTATATTGGCTATTAGTTTTTATACATGGCCTTGATTGTGTTGAGGATTTTCCCTTCCAATCCTATCTTTTTGCGAATTTTTATTTATTTAAATATAGTTGGCTGTTATCAAATGTTTTAATGCATCAATTGATATAGTCATATGATTATTGTCCTTTTTCTTGATGATGTGGTGGATTACATTATTTGTTTTTCAAACATTAAGCCATCCCTGCATCACTGATATGAATCCCACTTGTTCATGATATATTATTTTTTAATATGTGTTGGAATCTGTTGGCCATGAGTTTGTTGAGGATTTTTGAATCTATATTCATTAGATATATCAATCTGTAATTCTCTAACCCTGTGGGGGTTTTTTACCTGATTTTAGTGTCAGGGTTATGCTGGCTTCATAGAATGAGTTTAGAAGTTTGCAATCCCTTTCTATGTTACGGAAGAGTTTTTGTAGGACTGGTGTCAGCTCTTTTCTGAATGCTTGGTAGAATTCGCCCGTGAAGCCATTTGGACTGGCCTTTTTTTAATTGGGAGTTTCTTGATGACCTTATTGCTTTCTTCTTTGCTATGGTTCTGTTCAAGTTCCTAATGACCATATGTGTTAATTTGGGTAGAGAGTGTTTTTTCTAGTTATCTGTTCATGTTATCAGATTATTGACTTTGTTGGAATACAGTCTCTCATATTACTACATTATTAATCTTTTAATTTCATTCTAGTGTGTTGTGATTTCTGCTGTTTCATTCCTAATTTTAGATAATGTTGTCTGCTCCTTCTTTTCCTTTTTAATTTTGCTTGCAGTTTGTTGATCCTTTTAAAGAACCAACTTTTTGCTGATTTCTTCCATTGTTTGTCTGTTTTACAGTTAATTTATTTCTGATCTAATTTTTAAAATTTCTTTTATACTGTTGGAAGGCTTATGGTGTTGACTGTTCTGTTGGAAGTGTTGTGTTAAGATGCTGAACATGATTCTCACCTGTTTTTTCATGTGTCCATTAAGTGCTATAAAGTGACCTCTAATAACCGCTTTTGCTAAGTCCCATAGGTTTGGGTATGTTTTCTTATCATTCTCATTAGTTTCTGGGAACTTCCTTATTTCCTATTGTATTTGGGCTCTTATCCAGTCTTTTTTCAGTAGTGTGTTATTGAGTCTCCAAGTGTTTTACTGTTTAAAAAAAAATTCTTTCTATTGTTACTTTCCAGCTTTATGGTACTGTGGTCAGAGAATACATTTTGAATCATCTCTATTTGTTTCCTTTTTCTCAGGCTTGCTTTATTGCCCAGCATGTGGTCTATTTTAGAGTATGAACCATGCATCTTGGAGAAGAATGTGTGCTTTTTGTTGTTGGTTGGTGAGCTATATAAATATCTTGGAGGTTGAGTGAATCAATTGTGTTGTTCAACTCTTCTGCTTCTTTATTGA
>NW_022109325.1:1814821-1820472 GCF_000313985.2 Echinops telfairi
CCTTCTTTGTGGTATTGGGGGAACTTTCTTACAAGAATTTCCTTAGTATTTTAACTGCAGACTTACTGTATATACTCGAGTATAAGCTGAGTTTTTCAGCACATTTTTAGTGCAGTTTTTGTGGGAAAATGAGGTGCCTCGGCGGATATTTAGGTTGACTTATACTTGAATATATTGGGTATGTGTTTCTTCCTGCTCAGGCATGCTAGTAATTCGAATATTATTTCACTAGATGGTATCCCATATCATCTTCAGGCATTCTTCAGATTCTTTTGCTAATTTTTTTTTTGCTTGTTTCTCTCATTTGCTGAATTCTCCTTGGTTTTCTTTGAGTTTACTGATTAAATTTTCCATTTCTTCCATCCTATTGGTCAGATCTTGTACTTTGTTTTTTTATTTCTGCTACATCACTTTTTAGTTTTCTCTGGTTGTCAGGTTTCTACTAGCTCCATTTTTTCATGTGTTTTCTTGAATGATCCCCTAATCTCTTGTAACTTTCTAAGCATCATTTTCTTTTATTCTTTATCTTTCAGTTCAAGAGCTTCTTCTTCTGGGTTTGGGTAATCTTCAGTTGTTGACTTTTGTTTCTCTTGATTTTTTTTCTTTTTAATGGTAGCTGCTGCTGGTGGCTGTTGTTTGTGCCACATAGTGTTGAGCTGTAGATGATGTATTAAGCTTCTGGGTTGTGTATGGAGGGGCAGGGGCTGACTAGGTTACAGGAGGATCAGATAGGAGCTGGAAATCATATTGTATGGAGGCCAGGAGGGAATGATAGTTGGGTGGATAGGTTGAATGTGATATAGGTGCTCAGGAGGAGGTTTTAAGCGGTGGTATTAATCATAGGAAGACTTCCTGTTAAGTATAGTACATTTTGATGACTTGGAGAAGAGGATTATAAGAGATATATTGTTATGTAGTAGAATAAAAGAGAGCCTGTGTTACTGAGGTGGAGGAAGTGGGATCTTGAGGTAATGGTCATTGAGGTAGCTGAGGGGTTTATTAAAAATATCTACCAGTCACTTATTGAACTTGTATATTATTATATAAGGAGAGTAAAATCCTTCTGTTATTGTGTTTATAACAAATAACAGAAGGCCCTTTATTAAGGATTTCTGTGCAACTCAACTATCTGCTCTTTGTATGTAGCCCCTGGGTGGATAGGCTATTGGAGTGGATGCCTAAGTTTGGGATGTGACTCCCAATCAGGTGGTGGTCCTCCTAAGGACATAAATGTGTTGTCTGCCCAATAGCTAGATGAGGGGAAGCCACCAAGAAACACTGGAATGTTGGGTTCCTGTTCTTCTGGTGGGAAAACAAGTTTTGTGGTTTTCTTCCTCAAAAGAAAATGGGAACAAATCTAATATATTCTTGAAGCACCCAGAGGTTTCAAGGTGTGTTCCTATCTTAACAAGCCAGAACCCTTTCCAGTTAGCTGGGAGTTTTTATCTGGCAGCCATTAGAGCTGTGTCCTTGCTAGAAGGGGAGGAAAGGTGATCCAGTAAGAGAGTCTAGTAATTATGGAGACTCTCTTCTGCAGACGATGGTGATACCAGCATCCAAAGATCCCGGTGGTCTGTGAAAGCATAGAACTTGAACTCCACTTGGGAGACAGTCTGTGTTGTGATATTCCACATGCCACTGGTGGGTTGTGGAACTAGTGGAGAAGGGAGGAAGCTCGAGCTCACCACCTCATTGATCTTGCTAAGGTATCAGGAGAGGAGAGAGTGCAGTGAGCTCTGTTGAGTTCTGTGTGGGGAAAATCGAGAGAGAGGTCTAAATATTCCTGGTGTGCTGAGTTCCCATGTCTAAATTCCCAGAATTGGTCTTCTCATCTGTTGGTCTCTGAGTCATACAAAGGGATTGTTATGCAGGAGGATTCTATCTGGGTACCATTTTCCCACCTGACTCTTCATTTCTGACAGAACACTTGCCATAGCTCATCTTTCATTATTATTTTGGTGATCTGTTTGTTTTCTGCTTTTTTATTCTTTGTCAGTCCAGTGGATGGTTTTCAATTTTATTGATCTTTCCAAAGAACCAACTTGCTTCATGCATCTTCTCTATTGTTTTTTCTGATTTTCATATTACTCACATTTGCTCAAATTGTTAATATTTTCTTTTCCCAAGTACATTAGGATTAATTTGATTTTTTCTTTTAGTTTTTCAAGTCACAAATTCAGGCAATTGATTTGTGATTATTTTATTTTCATGAAATCATGTATTACTATAACACTCCCAGTAAGATGATCTTCAATGCACCTTATAAGACTTGGTGTGTTGTGCTTTGATTTCTATTTGACTCCAAGAATATTTCACTATGTTAGTGTTTGTTTGCTTGTTTCTTCATGATTTTGTCTCTGTTCCTAAATTCTAACTTTGCTTCCTTGTATGTTTTCATTGTTAAAACGTGTGTCAATACTTAAGTTGGGGCCTAACATGTGATTTAGCTTTATGAATTATCCATGTGCACTATAAAAGGATATTTGCTGTGCTTTTGCTGGGTGAGGTTTTCTATATACAAATGAACTTCAAAGGTTTCTGAAAAAACATTCCATTATCTTTTAGTTCAGTGTTTCCACAATCTTTTTTAATCCCCCTTTAAGTCAATTATGCCTAGTTAATTTTTAATGCCATGCAGATTATTTGTTTCCTTGATAAGCCACTTATTAGACTTTCATTTGTTTTCCTTTTCTTTTAGCTTCATTGTTAGTGTAATTTTAAAGGGAAAAAAAAAAGCCAGGCAAACTCAAATCTTTCTGTCATGTCTGAGAGTATAATCTTCTAAGTTTTTAATTAATAGTTATTTGAATATAGCTTGAATAGTTTGACTTGATTAAAACACTACCTATTTATGGCACCATACTTTTCTAAGCCAAAATATAAACAAACATTAAGAAACAAAAATTTTCCTAGACAATTTTTTAAACCAAGCATGCTTAAGTTTAAACATTCTATTTTTCAAATCTGTTTTTACAAAGTCATAGTAACTCAATGAAGTTTAATGACACTGGTCCACTTGTTTCTTGCATATTTTTACACTACAAGAATATCAGAATGAACTGGTTAGCAACTAGTTGTTGTCTAAGTGTAATTCAGAGCACAGCCTTAAAAGGGCATAAGCTATAGCTTTTAGATTAAATCACAAAATGCCACCTCTGAGCTCACCTGATCTTTCTAGCAAAAATATATATCCTTGGGTCAATAAAGAAGCCAGTGGGGTCCCGTGGACCAAGCATTGTTTGCTAAGGTCAGCAGTTCAAACAAACCAGTTGCTCCAAGGGAAAGATGTAACTAGACATCTGTCCATGTAAAGACTTATTTACAGTGTCAGAATCCCCAAGGAACAATTTTAACCTGTCCTGTACAGGGTCTCTGTGAGGCAGAACCGGCTTGATGGCAGTGAGCTTGTGGTAGTAATGTGGGGCAACAAGGTGGGTTGGCCTGGAAGGGAACAGCAATATACAATTCCTGAAAATACCTGCTTTTGCTCAAAGGTAAAGCAAGAAAAATGAGGCAATATTAAGTGAAAAGAAGCTTCCTTTGCCTAGACCACTTCTCCAGGGCTCCATGTGTCAAAGCAGTACAAACAGAGTCTGATTCTCTACTGAATCCTTCCCAGGATGCTGTTTTGCTGAGCCATTAGCTTGTTGGCTTCCCCCGACCCCCTAAATGGGGACAGAATACCTGCCCTACCATCCATTGGAGGGATTAGAAGATTTCATAACATATCAAAGAAGTCTTTCATTTGAATAGGCTGATGTTTTCTTTGCAATCAGAATGACAACAGCATTATGTCATATCCTAAGGAATGGCAGGCAAATGGGATTTAGAGAACATCATCAGGAACTCAGTGGCTCCTCTAGCAAAGCAGGCATAGATATCATCCTGAAAGCATCTGTGCTGACAGTGTAGAGCAGGCCAGAGAGCACCAAAGTCCTCAGGACTTCAGAGAATTTGTAACAGTTTTTATGCAGTTATTATATGGTGAAAACAGATATTTTAGAGGCAAGAATTATACTGGCTCTCATCTCAGCAGAATCAATCTTAGTTTTTTCTTAAGTGTTAATACTCTGGTCATATTATCAAGAATATATACATAAACCACAAATACATAAAGCAGGAAAAAATGTAATAACTTCATTTGCTTTTGCAAAATAGGCAAGAAACCAGAAATTCTTGCTAGAAATAAAAAAATCCATTGTTCATAGTAGCTAATATGCTGTCATTGGCATTAATACACATTTCTATTTTGCAAACTTAATAGAGCTATGTTTTTATTAAAAACAAATCAACTCTCCCAGCGAAAAAAGGGTATTGACCACACTAATCTTTAAATTCCGCCACTAAAATATATATTAGAATATACACAACAATTTCCACCATTTTAGAATATTCTTTATTAAAAATTACTGTTACTTGAATGAATAATTGCTTAGAAAAAGAGTACTGCCCAAACTGTAGTATGACTTGGTAGTCAACATTCTTGTTTTAAGGTAAAAAGGAGATTTCATGAGCAGAAATACTTAGCTGTTTGAGGTCTCATAGATAAAGAGAATGTTTCTTAGCAGTTTCTGAGCAAACATTTCTTCACAAGTTGAACACCCATCTGGGATCTTCACTCCTCGTAATGGCACTGTCAGATACAATCATGTTAACTCCTGCTTCTGCATACTTTAATCAAAACCCCTGGGTTCTCAGTAGCTGCCAGATGAAAAGTATATTGATTGGTCCCTAGGATGGCCATTGGCTTTACCCACTGCTCTGGCTTGGACACCATCATGTGCATGTCAAAGAAGGGGCCCTGGCCTATCTGCTTTCAAAGGCTTTCTCTCATAGGGTGACCAAATGTGCTGTTGGGAACAAAACACCTGTCCATTACACCCAGGGGTAGTCAGTCCAGAGTCCAGCATTCAGAGCCATCCCCCTAAATTGACCAGGTGGCTGTTGAGGATGGGACTGATCTTGCATCTGATTGCCATGATACTGGGTCATAAGATCTCACTTACTAGATTTTCTACTCAAAATTGAAAATGATGAAGTTTCCTAATATTATCACTGAACTATTTCTCCATTTTTCAATCTTTAAATGTTGGATTTAATCTTAAAGTCCGTTCTGCTTCATTTCAATATTGCCACCCAGGTATTTCTTTGTTTTTAATTTTCAATATTGCACATTGTTTCTAACCATCTGTATCCTAATATTGTATCCTTGGGTCTAAAATGTGTCTCTCATAGGCAGCATACACATAGATCATGGATCTTTTTTATATTCTTCCATTATCTTCCTTTTGAATGGATAACTTAGTTAATTGCAGTCATATAATTACTAAAGTTTGAAAGATATTTGCCTGGCAAAGACTTGAAAGAAGTTCTTGTATGTGCTCATTCCAGAGAAAGATGATTTAACAGAATACATAAATGACCACTTTGTAACACACAAGTAGAATTTTACTGAAGATAATTTAAACTAGTTGCAGTGTAATAGTCTGGGTACTTTGGAGAAACAAATCACAGCGACTCGTGTATAAGAGAGTTTTATGTAAAGAAAATGTGCATCATTAAAACATCCCAACCCAATGCTGCCCAAGCCCACAAGTCCAACATTAACCCATTAACCCAACACCAGTCCACAAAGTCCTCCACCTCACAAA
>NW_022109325.1:1822157-1823631 GCF_000313985.2 Echinops telfairi
AAGGGTGAGGCTCACCACCCATTTATCCCTCCGCCTTTCAATTAGCCCCACATGTGATTATCGGCCAGGCTGGCACAATTAACTAACTCATGCAGCAATATATTTACAGAGAAATACCAGAAATTCAAGCCAGATTCAGAAGAGGATATGGAACCTGGGATAATATTGCTGATGTCAGAAGGATCTTAGCTAAAAGCACAGATTACCAGAAAGATATTTGCCTATGTTTTATTGACCATGCAAAGGATTTGAAAGTGTGGACCATAACATATTGTGGCTAACTTAATAAAGAATGGGAATTCAAGGCACTTTGTTCATATGAAATCTAAATATAGATGAAGAGGCAATCATTCAAATAGAACAAGGTGATGGTTTAATATCTGGAAAGATGTGTGTCAGTGTTATATCCTTCCACAATACCTGTTCAATCTGTATGCTGAGGACATAATCTGAGAAGGTTAACACTATGAAAAAGAGCATGGCATCAAGATTGGAGAAAGAGTCCTTAATACCTACAGTATGCAGACAGCACAACCTTGTTTCTGAAGGTAAATATGGTTTGAAGGCCTTATTGCTAAAGAGTAGAATTCATAGGCTCCTGTATGGACTAAATCTTAACATCAAGAGAGTAAAACTCATTAAAACTTGGTGGTTAGATTTTATGCCAACTCAATTGTACCTGTGTAGAGTCCAACTTGTCTATCAAGTGATAGCCTGTGATGCTTCCTTGGTGGGTTGACTTTTATAAGAGAGACAGTGAGAGCTTCTCTCTCTTGCTCTTTGCCTTTGTCCTTGCCAGGATTTTGTGTCTGCCTTCAGAGATGAGCCAATGGAGGCCACTACCTGGGGAGCTGTTGGCTCCCTGGCATGTTTCCATTGACCTTGAATCTACCAGATTCTGTACCCACTGGCCTGTGATTTCCCTATGTGTGTCTTAGAGGACTCTGGCTAGCATTGCACTCATGGATTTGAGTTGAACTGGGCTATGGGATTACTGTGAGTCAGAATTGACTCCATGACAGTGAGTGTGGTTTTTTAAATTTTAGAGATCAAATAAATTATTCTAATTGTTTGAGTATAGATGCAGAATGACAATTGACTATCAATAATTATGTGTCTCTGTCATGAACTATTTGAATGGGCATGTTATTATATAAATGGGTATATGAATGTAGACAAAGATATATTGTAAGTAAACAGTCTCAGTATCAGATATATTTGTTATGCATTTCCTAAGAGAGAGCCAAATGATATTATCAAGCTGGAGATGGAATCGGTGCCTAAACTACTGTTTAAAAGAGAGATCTAAAATGGCTACATACTTCTGATAATTTATATACAGATAGAATTTCATGACAAATAAAGATAAGTTCATTTCAATGATTAAAAATGAAGACAAAAGCTGACATGGACCAGACTCTGTTTTACGGAGACACATGTAGACTGTGCTTCATGGAGTTTTCAATAGGCCACT
>NW_022109325.1:1824349-1840973 GCF_000313985.2 Echinops telfairi
GGTGTCAGACATATGGGCTAATGTTGGATTTGTGTGCTTGGGCAGCACTGGGTTGGGATGTTTTCTTGATATGCACTTACCCTTTATATAAAACTCTCTCTTATACATGAGTTTCTGTGGATTTGTTTTTCGTAAGTACCCAGACTAACACAGTGCCTTTTAGTTAGCAACTGAATGTTAACTATTTGTACTACTGAGGAACCCCAAATAATATAAAGGTAAATGGCAATACAAACACCATTGGAAATAGAACATGTATAGATTAATTTGAGAAGTGGGGACCATTATATGGCAGACTCTTAATAGGAGGAGAAAAATATGGAGAACATTTTTCCCTCAATTCTACCTTTTAATCCGTATACTATAGAAGTTTAATGTTGACACACTATTAAAACCTGTACATTTATTTTTAATAGATTGAGAATTTAACAGTCCCTTTTATATTGTTATACTTTCAGTTGTGGAGAACTTGAGTGGTATTCAACATTTAAGGCACCTAATTGCCAACCAACAAGCGCTCAGAAGTGCCTCAGAAGAAAGCCCCCTTGATTTATTTCAGAAATAAAAAATCAGTCATTGAAAACTCTGTAGAGTACAGGTCTACTCTGATACACATCGGGTGGCCATGATTCTGAAATCAACTTGAAGAAACTGTCTTTACTAATATATTTTTCTTTTCATTGTAGTAGTGGTGGAAAGTAGATAGAAACAAGCTAGGCATGATCAAAGATAAGAATGTTAGATTTTTTCCCCTCCAGTTCTTTATTTTACTTTAGTCACATATTCTTACATTAGTGAATATTCTAAATTTTTCTTGAAGGTTTAAATTTATTTTTAATCTCTTTCATGCAGTAACTGAAATGGTAGAGTTGACCATATTCAATGCACTGTGCCTTGCTCTCAGAGTTTAAATATAGCACCACTTTTAAATTTTAATTAAAAAAGAGAAAGGTATGAAAATGTTAAATGCTCGAATGGTTCTCTTCCTAAGGTATTGATGGTGTGCTTAGCAAGATAACAAAAGAACAATGGTAGGCAAGAGCTATTTGAAATTCTATAAAAACGTCCATGGAGTGGAATAGAAACTGCTTAAATTATCATTGTATTTACTGTGATGCAAAGCTGAAACTATGCGTAGGGGAGGGTTTGGTGTTATTGATTTTTCTCCTTCACAGATGTAGAATGAGGATGAGTGAAATTTAAACTACTGTCACCAATAGAAAGCTGGCTGTGGATCGATTTCTGTCTGGTAATGTCTTATATTCATTATACTTTACAGACTTTATTATTTCTTTCATTAAAAATTAGCAGTGCACATTTAAAGTGAAATTTTAGAATAGACCTGTTAATAAGAGACTTAATTAATACATTGATACACGTTCACCAAAGAAGCATATGCTTTTGTGCAATTGGCTATTGTGTCACCTAAATTAATTCCCTGACTTCGCTGTGTAGAAAAGTTGCACTCTGAGTTACCAAGCAAGTCAAGTTAAAAGTAGTATAGATGATTTTCAACTTATCTACATGCCAAATGTCTTAAAACATATTTGGGTTTGGTAAATCAACTTTAATCTTTTACATATGAAGTTAGCAGAAATTAAATTGCTTATCTGTTTATAGTCTTATGTACTGTGTACTGAAACCCAGTTTTTTCTGTTGGCATTCCATAGGCTCCACACGATCTCAAAGAATTAGTACATTTTGACCTGTTCCCTTTGCCTCATGTTGCATAGAATGGAATAAGGGAGAACTCCTGGTCCATTTAGCAAGTTCCTTAAAAAACAAAATGTGGAAGTTACATATTCTGGTGTCAATTTCAGAGGATTATGAGTGTAATCTGGCCTGTCAATCAAGATATAACCATTAAGTCCTCTGTGTGGGCATGACCTTCTCCTGAGAATTCTGGGAACTCTGGTATTTCCTCTTTGATGGCAGGAGAGACTGTTTCTCTCTGCTCACTCCCTTGGAGAAGTTCTATTGACAAGACACATGGCACTATACCCTGGGAGCTGGAGAAGCCACGTGGACCTACCCTGATGTAACCAAACCTCTGGAGCTAGAGAAACCATATAAAGATCCCTGCCAGCGCTGAGATGCTTACACCACCACTGGATCCAGAAGACTTCCCACCCACTGGCCTGTGATCTTCCTGCATTCAGTGTCATTGCATGTGTTTCGTGAGGGAAGAGGACTTCATAGAGTGTTATCAGATATATGGGCTAATATCGAAATTATGGACTTGATCTGGACTGGGCTGGGATGTTTTCTCAATATTCAACTGCTCTTGTATATAAAGCTCTCTCTCTTATACCCATATGAGTGTCTATTAATTTGTTTCTCTAGTCTACCCAGACTAACACAAAAAACAAAACTATGAATCATATTTTTATCACCTACCTCAATACTCACCATCAAACTGATGCCAACACATAAGCATGAAACCACTATGCTACCAAGACTCCATCACCTACCTATAACCACTAAATCATCATTTAGGCAAAGTTACTATGTTTGGACAAAAACAAAACATACCTTATTCATTGGCTTCATATCTGAAGTATGGATCCTCAGTGAGTCTTTTCCCTCACCCTCTATAGGCATAACTGAGGTGGTTATTGGAGAGATTTCTTTGTTAGAGTTTCAATTACATCTACAATTCACTTCTCATGAAAGCAAACCAGAGGACCTAGAGATACTCATTGCCCTTACCTTAGTTTTCATTATCAACACAGGTCTCTTCAACTTAACAGACTTACAACCCTTTTGTTGATAGGCATTTTCAGGAGCCCCATTTCCAGGTCTGAGATTATAATTATGCTCAAAGATTGAAATGGGAGAAAATGTTAGATGATTTTTTTTTAAGTAATAAAAGGATTCCACTACTTGTCTGTGTGTCAGACTGTGGTAGTTTGTGTGTTTCTGTGGTATTAAAGGCTATGCCACTGGTATTTCAAATACCAGGAGGCTTTCAGCAGAGCTCCTGTAATCAAAAGAGACCCTAAGGAAGGAATAGGCTATCTACTTCAAAGGAAATAGTGACTGAACACTCTTTGGATGGAAGCACTGACAGATACTGAAAACCTAATGAATAGAAGTAGAACACTGCCAGAGATACTGCCAGAAGATGAGCCCTTCAGGTAGGAAGCAACACAAAATATGATTGATGAAGAGCTGCTTTCTCAAGAAGAGTCGACCATAATGACAAGGATGGAGTGAAGCCTGTGGGAATAAAGCTTTCAGGACCTTCATTTGCTGATGGGGCATGAATAAAAATGAGAAGAAAAAATAGGAAAACATCAATTAATTAGAGCTTGTATGTACAAAGTATGAAACTATGAAATTAGAAGTAGTAAAAAACAAAATGGGATGCACAAAGATCAATATTCTAGGTGTTATTAAGCTGAAATGGACTAACATTGGCTATTTTGAATCAGAAAATTCTTTGATTTTTTTATGCCTGGAATGACACAATCGAGAGGAATGATGTTACATGCATCTTCAAAAATGGTATTTCAAGATCTGTCTTGAAGTACATTTCCATCTTCAATAGAATATTGTTTATCCATATATGGGGAGATCCAACCAATACAACCGTTATTCAAATGTGTGCATCAACCACTAAAGCTAAAAATACAAAAATTAAATAATTCTACCAATGTCTTCCATCAGAAATTGATGAAACATGCAATCTAGATGCATCGATAATTACTGGTGATTGGAGTGCCAAACTTGGAAACCATGAGGAAGGAACATTAGTTGAAAAATATGGCCTTGGTGATAGAAATGAAGATGGAAATTAAATTATAGAGTTTTGTAGGACCAAGGACTCCTTCACACAAACACTTTGTCAACAGCACAAAAGGTGACTATATCACTGGAATTCTCTAGATGGAATATACTGAAATAAAATTGTATTCTACATCTGTGGGAAGAGACAATAGGAAGCTCAATATTAGAAGCTAAAACAAGGCTGGTGATTATTGTGGAACATGCCATCAATTGCTCATATGTAAGTTCATGATAATGCTGAAGAGAATTAAAACAACTCCATGAGAGCCAAAATATGACCTTGAGTTTATCCCACCTAAATTTGAGCATATCTTAAGAACAGATATAAAGCATGAAACATCAATGAAAGAAGACCTGATGAGATGTGGGATGACATAAAAGACATCATATTTCAAGAGAGCAAAAGGGCATTAAAAAGAAAGAAAGAAAAGATCAAAGTGAGTGTGAGAAATGATTCTGCAACTTGTTCTTAATGTAGTATAGCTAAGGCAATTGAAAGAACTGATGAAGTCAAACAGCTGAACTGAAATTTGGAAGGTAGTTATTTGGCTAACTCAGTGGAAAAGATGTATATTTGTACCAATTGCAAATAAAGGTGACCCAGCTGGATGCACAAATTATAGAACAGTATCATTGATATCATATGCAAGTAAAATTTTACTGAAGATCATCCATTAATAGCCGCAGCAGTATATTGGCAGCTATTGGAGGTTCAGGCCAGATTTAGACAAGATGGTGGAACAAGGGATGTAATAACTATGTCACATGGATCTTGCCTCAAATAGAAAAAGCCAGAAAAATGTTTCCTCTAATTCTTAAATGCTTCTCCCCATCCCTCCACTATCATGCTCCCAATGCTACCTTACAAATTTGGCTGGGCCAGAGGATGTACACTGGTACAGATAGGAACCGGAAACACAGGAAATCTAAGACCAATGGTGCAAGTGGTGATACCAGAGGGTGGAGGGAAGGTGGGGTAGAAAGGGGAAACCTTTCTAGAAAGGATCTCCATGTGACCTCCTCCCTGGGGGACGGACAACAGAAAAGTGGGTGAAGGGAGATGTCAGACAGTGTAAGACATGCCAAAAAAATAATAATTTATAAATTATCAAGGGTTCATGAGGGTGGGGGGAGCTGGGAGGGAGGGGGAAAAATGGGGAGCTGATACCAAGGGCTTAAGAGCAAATATTTTGAGAATGATGAGGGCAACAAATGTAAAAATGCGCTTGACACAATGTATGTATGTATGTATTGTGATAAGAATTGTATGAGCCCCAATAAAATGATTTTTAAAAAATGTTTACTTGTGTTTTATTGACTATGCCAAGGCATTCAATTCTATATATCATAACAAACTATGGATAACCTTGAGAAAAATGAGAATTCTAGAACACTTGAATGCATGTCAAATCTGTACATGTATCAATAGATAGTTGTATGAACATAACCAGGGAATACTGCATGGTTTAAAATCAGGAATCATCTCACCGTACTTATTCAACCTGCATGCTCAGCAAATTATCAGAGAAGATGGCTTATATGAAGACAAACGTGGTATAAGGATTGGAAGAAGACTTCTTAACAATCTATAATATTCAGATAACAGATCTTGCTTGCTGAAAGTGTAGGAAGATTTGAAGCATTTACTGATTGATGGACATAAAGAATTTCAGCCTTTTGGTGTGGATTACAACTCAATGTAAAGAAGACAAAAATCCTTACCAATAGACCAGCAGTTCTCAACCTGTGGGTCACGACCTCTTGGGGATTGAATGGCCATTTCAAAGGGGTCGCCTAGGACCCCATCAGAAAACACATATTTTTGGTAATATTAGGAACTGACACACTACTCCTCTATCTCCAGGCGGGTCCACCCACATGCAGATATGCCCACAAGTGAGACACCGGTGTGAAGTACCCATGCTACACCATGCTTCAAGACAAAATTTCATTTAATTGTAACTAGAAATAAATATTTCACAATACATAGTTACATTTTGTTTTGTGATTAATCACTATGCTTTAAATATGTTCAATTTGTAACAGTGAAAATACATCCTGCATAGCAGATATTTACATTACGATTCATAACAGTAGCAAAATTACAGTTATAAGGTAGCAATGAAAAGAATTTCACAGTTGGGGGTCACCACAACATGAGGAACTGTATTAAAGGGTCACAGCACTAGGAAGGTTGAAAACCACTGCAATAGACCAATAGGTCACATCATGATAAACAGAGAAAAGCTAGAATTCTCAAAGATTTTGTCATACTTGGATACACAATCTATGCTCATAGAAGCAAGAGCCAAGAGATCAAATGCTTCATTACATTGGGCAAATCTGATGCACAAGATCTCTGTTGCACATGTTGAAATGCCAGGATGTTACCTAAACAAACAGATCTGCCTTGGAAGAAGTACAGCCAGCGTGTCCTTAAAGGAAAGGATGGCAAGACTTTTTCATGTACTTTGAACATACAATCAGAAGAGATCCGTCTCTGGAAAAGGTCATCATACTTGGTAAAGTAGAGGGGAAGCAAAAAATTGGAAGGCCCTCGATGAGATGGATTGACACAGTGGCTGCAGCTTTGGGCTTAAACACAATCGTGGAAATGATGCAGGTCTGGGTGGTATTTCATTCTTTTGTTCCTTGGGTTGCTATGAGTTGGAACCATCTCGATGACAACTAGCAACATCAATAAAGGGAGGATTTGAACAATTACATTTAAAGCTCACTATAAATTATCTACATTCTACAATAACTACAGAATTATACTGATGCACAAATAACAATCAAATAAAATAGTATAAAAATCCAGAAATTAAACTTAGCATCTTATAGGAGGGAAGACATGGTGAACGTGAGACCTCATAATAGTGAGTACAGGGATCGGTGTTTCAATGAACGACATTGGGACAGTTACGTAAAAGGTAAATATTGTACCTGTAGCTTATTGTCCATATATTGACCTAAATACATCAAATATATTATAATATATGTAATAATAGCTTACGTGATATGTCATACTTTTTGCTCGTTTGTTGTTTTTTGCAAAAGTCCAATAAACTTTTCATAGGCATTATCCTAAATCATGAAATCATGATAAATTGCTGTACATTAAATAGAGAAAACTAATGGGCAAGATAAAAAAAATAGCAGGAACCATACAGAAGATCAATGACTTTGGTAAGAATACATTTAAAACTCATAACAAAGACATTCCCTAATATGAAAATGAATGCTAAGAATTAAGAGAAAATGAACAACAACCATTAGAAAAATTATTCAAGGACTTTGCTTGCACAAGCATTTCACATTCAAAAAATTTATAAATGAACATATGAAAGACCCTTAATGTAATTCATGATAAAATGAAAAATAAAAGTACAATTAAGTGTCATGATTGAACTAGGATATTGGTAAAGATCTATATTTTCACCAACTATGGATTTGGTGAGTCAATGAGGAAGGAGTATTTCTCAGACATGCTGGTGGGGTTCAAAATATTACAATTATGTATGAAGAACAATTTTGCAGTATCTTACAAAATCACTTATCCATTGGCTCAGCAATCCCACACTGGGAATCTATCCAGCAGTTATACAGGTATACCTGCAAAATAATGTATGTAAAATGAGTTTTTGTAGCATTGCTTGTCGTAACCAAAGATGGGAGTAACTGGAGGATCAATCAACAAGAGATGATAATTATACAATTTCCTTCTGCCTCAAGAATGGCCATGAATCTTGATTCCTTGGGCTTTTCCCAAAACAAATCTCTCTTTTGATACCTCATTCTCTAATAGGATGTGATTCCTTACTGTTTATTTCATTTTTCTGTATACACTGGCAATTGTCAAATTCTTTTTTTCTTCAAGCAATGTAACCGAGAGAAATTAGTGAAACCCAAATGAAGGCTAAGCATGATCGTGGGACAAGAGGAAAATAAAAGGAAATATAGGAAAGAACTAGGAGGCAATTGTCAAAGTCGTATCTGTAACGCATGCTTCTTTTCTGAAGTCCAGACCTCTACGTTTAATTATCCACCTGCAGTTTGCACTTGAAGTAAAAGTCGTTGTCAGGTGCCATTGATTCAGCTCCTACCCGTAGTGACCGTCAGCACAACAGAATGTAGCATTGCCCAGTCCTGCACCATCCTCAATTGTGTCCATGCTGAGCCAATTGTTACAGGCACTGTGGCAATCCACCTTAATTGAGGGCCCTCTCCTTCACTGCCATTCCATTTTACCAAACACGATGTCCTGCTCCAGGAACTGGTTTGGAGCACTTTGGCCATAATTCTTCCAAGACAGATCAGTTTGTCTATTAGCAGTCCATGGTATTTTCAGTATTTTTCTCCAGCACCACAATTCAAATGCACTGATTCTTCTTTGATCTTCTTTATTCAATATCCAACTTTCAAATACATAGGAGATACTTGAAAATACCATTGCTTGGGTAAGGTGCACCTTAGTCCTGAAAGTAACATCCTTGCTTATTAATACTCAAAAGATGTCTTGTGCAATAGGTCTTTTAATCTCTTGATTGCTCTTTCAATGAGCATTGATAAAATCTTTGACAACTTCAATCTTATCTCCATTATACCTATTAGTCAAGGCGTGAGAATTTTGGTATTATTCACACTGAGTCGTAAGCCATACTGAAGGCTTTAATCCTTGATCTCCATCAGCAAGTGCTTCAAGTCCTCCTCACTTTCAGCAAGCAAGATTGTGTAATGTATATATCAAAGGTTGTAAAGAAGCGTTTCTCCAACGCTGATGCAACAGTCTTCATATAAGCCAGCTTCACTGGTTATTTACTCAAACACAGCTTGAGAAATTATGATGAGAGGATACAATCCTGTCACATACCTTTCCCGATTGAAACCATGCAGTTTCTCTTGATCTGTCTGCACAACTGCCTCTTGATTCATGTACAAGTTCAACAGGCGCACAATGAAGTGTTCTGGAATTCCCAATCTTCTGAAGACTGTTGATAGTTTTTTATGACATACACAGTCAAGTGTTTCAGCATAGTCAATAAAACACAAACAAGAATGTCTTTATGGTATTCTCTGCTTTAAGCAAAGATTCATCAGATATCAGTCATGATATTCCTTGTTCTACATCCTCTTCTGATTTTACCTGAACCTTGCCAGTTTCCTGTTAATGAACTGATGCAAAAATTGTTGTATCTTCGGTAAAATTTTACTTGCATGTGATATCAGTAATATTGTTCTATAATTTGTTTCTTTAGAAAACCCAGTCAAATATGTTGATGTACTCATAACTGAACACATATAACCAAATGCCTTCTCCTATCTATTAAATTTGTTCTTTCTTTTCTGCATTAATTTGTTTGCTTATTTATAACAGTTTTATTAGCACTTCATCCACATGCCATAAAATTTAATAATCCAGTAATATCAAGAAGAGTTGTACAATTTTCACCACATTCAATTGTAGAACATTTTCTCCATGTACTCATTGTTATTGATGTAGCTATTTTTTTCTAATTGTGGCAAAAATATACACAACAAGATATTCTCCAATTCCACAACTCCTATGTGTATAATTCAGTGCCATAGATTATGCTCTTTGTGTTGTACACACCTTATTTATATCATTTTCCAAACTCTTACACCACCATTCACATAAACTCAATGCCCCCTAAACAACACTCTTTCTCCTTCACCCATAGTAACAATTGGTCACGTTTGATTTCTTTTATTTTTTTAGTAGTTTTCTTGATATAGTATTTACATACCATACTTCCATGGTTAAATCACCTTAAAAATAATTTTATTGGGGGCTTGTACAACTCGTATCACAATCCACACATCCATCCATTGTGTCAAGGACTTTTGTACATTTGTTGCCATCATCATTCTCAAAACATTTGCTTTCACGTGAGCCCGTGGTATCAGCTCCTCATTTTTCCCCTCCCTCCCCTCTCCCCCCTCCCTCATGAACCCTTGATAATTTATAAATTATTATTATTTTGTCATACAACTCTTATCACAATCCATACATACATCCATTGTGTCAAGCACATTTGTACATTTGTTGCCATCATCATTCTCAAAACATTTGCTTTCACGTGAGCCCGTGGTATCAGCTCCTCATTTTTCCCCTCCCTCCCCTCTTTCCCCTCCCTCATGAACCCTTGATAATTTATAAATTATTATTATTATTTTATTTTTATGTTTATGTTAGGATACTTTTTTTCATTGTGTTTTTTTTAGTAATTTTACTGGGGGCTCGTACAATTCTTATCACACTCCATACAGACATCCATTGTGTCAAGCACATTTGTACATTTGTTGCCATCCTCATTCTTAAAATATTTGCTTTCTACTTGAGCCCTTAATCTCAGCTCCTCATTTCCCCCTCCATCCCCTCTCCCTCCTCCTTTCATGAACTCTTCATAATTCATAAATTATTATTATTTTGTCATATGTTACACTGTCCGATGTCTCCCTTCACCCACTTTTCTGTTGTCCATGCCCCAGGGAGGAGGCTATATGTTGATCTTTGTAATTGGTTCCCCCTTTCTACCCCACCTTCCCTCCACCCTCCAGGTATAGGAACTGGAAACACAGGGAATCCAGGACAGATGACCCCTTCAGGACCAGTGGTGAGAGTCGTGATAAATCACTTTTTTAAAGAGATTTTTATATATCAGCACAATCAGTTCTAGTCCTCCCCCCCCCCACCGCATTCACTGTTTACTCCCCACGCCCCTCATCCTCCCCACTTCCCACCCCCTCCACATCCCCAGTCAATAATGGACAATAACATAGAGTTATTTCTATGGGCATCTACTCTGTGCTTCACAAACTGGGAAACCCAACAGAAAAAAAAAGAAAAAAATACCAACAAAATGGCAAGAAAAAAAATAATATGTGTAAAGACAAAAATACAAATGAAGCATAATATTTGAATGGCAGAGAAGAATGTGTGTGTGTGGAACAAACAAGAAATACTTGAATTTAGAGCAAATTCATGTTGGATTAAGAGGGAGGTCCACTTACCAAGTATCATATCATACCCTAGTTGGAGCACAATGATCATGTTTACAATAATCTGTTTGACAGTAAAGCTAACAAGTCCCTTCCCCGTGTCTAGAGAGGACATGCCAAAGGCTTAATCTGATTTAATAGTCTGCAGATGGATTTGGGGCTCCCACTTTACTCCATAGCCTTCTAAAAATTGAGTGTTCCCAGTTGAAGCTGGTGTACTTTTTCCATGTGGACTTAGTTGACATTTCACTTAGATGGATGTTTGAATATAAGACTTCCCCTCCTTTTTTAAAATTGGTCGTTAATACATATATCATTCCATAGTTCAAGCACATCAAACAGTATTGTACAATTGCTATCACATTCGGTTTCCAAACATTCTTTTCCTTCCTGGATTCTTTGACATCATCTCCCTTGGGTGCCCCCACCCCCCATCAGCACCACTGTACCCCCACCTCCACCCCCACAAACCCTTATTCTGGTTGCTGTCCCTATAAGTTCATCAATCCTGGATTCCATATACAGAAAAATAGAAAAATGTGTAACACATTCAAGAGAGTGATCCCCAATGACATAACACATCTGAAATAAACCCCAATAAGAACAAACAAAATCAAAACAATCCAGGCATGTTGAAAATCAGATCAGGTCCAGCATGCATCAAGGGGAGTATCAACTGACAAAGTTCCAACTGTTGAAGGCAAGTTTATCCCTTCAATCTTCTTTATTCATCTCCCCAATGCACTCTGAAACCACTTCCCTTCCCCTCCCTCCATTATGCACAGAGGGAGATCACCAGAGGTTTATTTACTATGTAGTTCCCACAAATCTATCTTGACTCCCACGGGCATCCATAGCCTTCTGCAAGCTGTATCCTCACAATTTTGGCTCTGATAGTACACCCTCAGGACTTTAAGACCCAGACACTATTCCCATTGATAAGTGGGCATGATCTGCTTTCTTCGCCACACTTTGCTGTAGCACCCTTATCTTCGGTGATCATTTCATGAAGACGAGTATTGAGCTGTGCCATGCTAGAAAAACTAACTGTTCTTGGATTGGAGCTAGAGTTAGTGGGAGCCCAGAGTTCATCTAAACCAGTTATTTCTCCTGTTTAAAATCAATTTACTGGAATAATCTTTAACCTTTAACTTTCCTTCTACCCCTATCAATCAACAACTATTTTTTATGACCTCAAAATACTCTTAATTTTTTCCATAACCTCTTGATACCTTATAAATCTTACCTAAAATAATTTCAAAATATAACTAGTAAATAATATATAATTGAAATACTTAGGTTCTTACCTGTTAAAGATTTCACTTTACTTTCATTTCATATACATGTGCCTCCCACAAACATTGGAGGAAAAGAGAAGCACATTTTTCCAGCTGTTACGGGAAGAAAGAGAATCAAATTTTTAAAACTAGGCAAATACAAACATCTTAATTCAATAAAGCTTTACTCTAAATCTAAACAGTTTTTCAATCAAATGCCTACATATAAAAAAGGATTCAAAAAGGAATAATAATTCCAATTTAATAACTATAATTGCATTCAGTAAAGTTGTACTTCATTTTTAATTTTGAGAAGTAACTAGTAAATTTGATTTCAATATATATATATATTACAAAATAAATGGTTCAGCTGATTATTCTTGAATACCAAGGAAATAGATGTATCAGGTACATATACCATTAGGTTTCTCATGGAAACATCCTACAACACCTGAAAATGGGAAATGATGTCTTTTAATAGCATTTGACCTGAGTTCTATTTTCTTCCCTCTTCATAGAGTGATCCAGAAATTTTGATTCCTTGACTAGCATTCCTTCTCTCTGGTCATCTATCTCTTCCTCTGATGTTGCAATGATTTTATCTCAATGAAAGAGCAAAAGCCATTTTATATATTTTTCTTCTGCTTGCTCTGATTTCAAGTGCATAGACTATATCTTACAAGGGACAATATATATGACAGAGCAAAGTAAAATGGAAAAACATATTCTGAGTGAAAAAAACAAGGCAACAAAAAGCCTGGTAAATGATAAAGAACTTGCACTGTGTGCTTACAGATTCAAGGATTTTAAGGGTCTATTTTATGCATGCATTTAGGGAAAACGTTATACATATAGGTAACCCACATAATAAAGAGGCTTACTTTGGAAACACCATAGTCAGCAGGTTTCCAGTTGATACCACCTCATTTTGAACGAGGCTGATATTCTATTTTGAACAAAATGGGTGTTTTGTTAGTACCGCTGTACCCATTGTTCATGCTTCTATTTTTAAGCCCACAGGAAAAGTAGAATATTATAAAACCCAATAATTCTTATGCTCATAGCATTCTTTGCTGACGCAATATAATTTCACGTTTCTAACTAGACTATCTTTCTACATCTTGGAGACTAGGTAAAATGTATTACAATGTCTGAAATTTTATTCAGAATTTTATCAGGTCCTTGTATGGCACAAATTACTTGTGGTAGACTAACCACTGGAAAGTTGGCTATTTAAACCTACCAATAGTCCCAAGAAGAAAGGCTTGGAGATACACATCAATACAATTATAACTAAGAAAACCGTATTAAGTCTACTCTGAAACTCTTAGGTCACAATAAGCCAAAATCTACTTATTGACAATGAGTGTTTGTTTTAGTTTACTTTAGATAGTGCATGCTTGTTTCACTTATGTGCCTTAATGATGTTAAATCTGGATGATGTTACAAAGAAATCCTCCCTCATGTGTCCGCAGTTTAATTCAGTTGCTTATTCTAATTTCCATAAAGTTTAATATGTATCAGGGAAGAACACTATTCTGGGCAGTTTTTCAGACATTCATGCTGACAGAGATTCTTAACAGAGATTCAAAATGAGAGTTTTAACAGATGGTATCCAAAATCAGAAGATAACGATAAGAGAAACATGGTAATACATAGGCCATCCACATAACCTGCTTCCCTGAAAATAAGACAGTGTCTTATATTAATTTTTGCTCCCCAAGATGTACTAGGTCTTATTTTCAGGGGATATCTTATTTTTCCATGAAGAAGAATACGGTACACATTTATTGTTCATTGTTTTATTAAAAGAGACCTTGCACTTCCTCTCTGCTCCGGCCGCGCTACAGCCAACAGTGAGCTGTGTGGCAGTGCCCACTGCTACAGTCAAGAGTCTAGAGTTATGGTAACTTTGGGGGGACTTATTTTTGGGGAGGTCTTATTTTGGGGGTGCCTTATATTTCAGTGAGAGGTAAAACTGTAAGTAGGTCTTATTTGGGGGGGATGTCTTCCTTTTGGGGAAACGGTAGTAAAGAGGCTTGCTTTGGAAATCCCAGGGTTAGCAAGATTCCGGGGCAATATATGAGGTGTTTTAGGGCCAATCCTGGAAGTTATAATATCACACTTTCACCTATATTACTTTGACCAGAACCTAATCACTGGATTACACCTATTGAATACTTGATAGTACTCAGGAGGAGAGTCTAGTTAAGGAACAGCTAGAAGCTTTGAGTAATTCACTTATAAGAGATAGGGAGTCATAATTCCTAAGACCCAGTACTTAAATATTTCCATTTTTTTAAGAAGTACCATATAGAAATTTTACCCTAGCACTTGCACTTTGAAGGTAGAGGGACCCAGATAAATTCCAGGTTCTCAAACAACTTGCTATTTGACTTTCAAAAAGCATACTGTTTATGTGATCCAACTTCCTTATTTGTAAAACGGAAATCATAGTTCCAATGCCAAATATCATTTAATGATTAAATTGAGATTTTTTAAACTACAAATTATATTTCTTACCAGAAGTAAATCACTCATTAAATGAAAACATTTTCACTTTAATTTCTACTTGAATGTCTAATAGAAATGTTTCTGTGTGTTTTTAAATTTTCGAAGTCTTTATGGAAATCACTTTTGAAAAGTAGGTGGCTACAATATCAGAACAAAAGAGCAAGTTGCTCTCTGAAAAGGTGCTATTATTATTACTTCAATTATAATATCAGTGCTGATTATAATTTTATAACAAAAAGTACTAGCTGCTTAGGCGAGGAGGCCTATTAATGTTTTCTCACTAAAATCGCATAACATATTTGAAAGGATTTTGTTATTGCTGGATTTGAATTAATTCAGTTCAGACATGGTTTGACTAGGGCCCAAAACACCTGCATTGCTGATTATAAGGCTTAGGTCTTATAATCAGATAGGCACATATCCAGTCTATGAAGAACTTAAGAGAAGTTAGGGTACATAAATAGTTCAGTAGAATGAGAGAGGGTGAACTTCTTGTACAATCCAATAGAAGTTATGATCCCTAACATTTTTATCTATGCTAAAGGTTAGCCAGGGAATCTCATTCTCCTGACAGTCAGAGCTATGATACATCCTCTGCTCAGCTCAGCTATTCATGAGCAAGCAAGTTCTTGTATTGCTACTCACTGTAAATGATCATCTATCCTCCGACCATGACAATTACCCTCTATCAATCATTTTCATATTTATGACTGTCATTCTCAATTTGCAGATGAGAAATCAGGTGAATAAGGTCCAAATACCTTAACTAGAATTGCACAGACAGTAAATTGTGTAGTAAGGTTTGAATTAATACTTCGAATATTATCATTAACTACTGTGCAATGTAAAAGAATAATAATCATTCAAGCTATAGTTAGAGCTAGAACTAGCACATGTCTATGAGAAAGTGAAAGAGCAAGAATGAGAGACTACATTTTTAAAATATATACATGAAAGTATACATGTCTTCAAAGAAACTATTAGATTATATTCAACAACATTAAAAAAGAACCCTATTGCTGTGGGTTCAATTCATTACTTCATGTGTTAGAGATTAGACCTGTCTATAGGATTTTCTTGTCTGTAATCTCTAGAAAGGAGATCATCATGTCTTTCTCTCACAGCGCACCTGGGCAAATTTGAACTTACAGACTTTATTCTAGTAGTCTAACATGAACTGCACCACCCAGGGGGCCAAAGCAGTGGGCTGCCGTTAGCTATGTCCAGGCAGTTACCACTCATACCTTTCCTATGTGCAAAAGAACAAAACACAGCCCAGTCCTGTGATGTCTCACAATCATTTCTATATTTTAGAATTACCACTACATAGGGACATTATCACTAGATGGAAAATATGCTACAGTTGAAAACTTAAGGAAGCAAAATGCTCCAATTGAAAATAAGCATTAAGAAATGTGCTATGTTAATTCCAACTGCTGCCCCAACTTCATATGCATGAATTAATATATGTAAATTATCTTTAGGTCTTTCAATAATCTACTGCCATAAAATTTATTCTAAACCACAATAACCCACTATAGGGTTCCCAAAACTGTAAATAAGAGCAGAATACCTCATTGTTCCCCCTGAGAAGGGCTGGTGGATTTGAACCACCAACTCTGTGGTTAGCTGTCCAACATTTATACTAAAGTGCCACCAGGACTCCTTTCCATGTCAGGGCCTTTATAGCTAAGGTCTTACTCTGTAAGGTTATCAAAACATTCTTGAGTAGTTTATTGTACTGTGTAGAACTGATCTTTAAAAGCTACCGGTGACTATGCCCATGAGAAACATGAGCAGTTTATTTTCTTTAACAAAACATTTTATTTCTAGCTTTGTGTAATACATAACTTGGAAGTTATACTGTTAAGAAGAAGGAGGAGGAGGATGAAGAGGAAGAGGAGAAATGTGCTAAGCTTTAATGATTATGGCTTAATGCTTAACTTTTACAATAAAAATAAAGGTATACAGAAAAATTATGAGCCTGGTCCTCACAAAAATGGGAGCATGGTGAATTACAA
>NW_022109325.1:1843077-1847250 GCF_000313985.2 Echinops telfairi
TCCCATATTCTTGAAGGGTTTATCTGTCCTGGATTCCATGTGTTGAGAGCTCTTTTCTGTACCAGTGTACATGCTCTGGTCTAGCCGGGTTTGTAAGGTAGAACTGGGGTCATGATGGGGGGCGGGGACATTAAAGGACTAGAGGAATGTTGTGTGTTCCATCAGTGCTGTGCTGCACCCAGGCTGACTTGTTCTTTCTTTGTGATTCTTGTGTAAGGGAATGTTCAATTGTCTAAAGATGGGCTTTGGGTCTTCACTCCAACCCGCATCTCTTGCATCAATATATTTGTTTGTTTGGGGTCTTCTGATACCTGATCCCGTTGACATCTTGTGATCACACTGGCTGGTGTACTTCTTCCATGTGGGCTTTTGTGCTTCCCTGCTAGATGGCCGCTTGTTTAACTTCAAGTCTTTAAGACCCCAGATGCTATATCATTTAATAGCCAGGCCCTATCAGCTTTATTCACCACATTTGTTTATGCACCTATTTTTTACTTCAGCAATCATGTTGGGAAGGTGAGTGTCAAAGAATGTCAAGTTATTAGAACAAAGTGTTCTTGCGTTGAGGGAGTACTTAAGTAGAGATCCAATGCCCATCTGCTAAAGCCATGCTACTTTCAATCACCTTATATGCATGTGAAAGTTGGGCACTGTGTTTGAATTTCAGTTCTGGCAAAGGATATTGAAAATAGCATGGACTACCAAAAGGCCAAATAAATCTATGTTGGAAGAAGTATGAACAGACGGCTCCTTAGAAGCAAGCATGGTGATATTTAGTCTTAAATACTTTCTTTGTTTTCAGGAGAGACCAGTACTTGGATGAGGTAGTTAGGTTATTGTGCCAACCTGGCCAATAAACAAATGTGGGGTTAATTGAAGGGCAGAGAGATAAATGGCTCAGTGAGCCTCGCCTTTCGAGTTCTCGGGTCTCTTGTTTTCTGATGGTCAGACCAGGGTGCAGCTGCCTTAGCAGTTCCCTGCTTTAGCTGGAAAGGCTAACTTCCTGCAAGACATCCCTGAGAAGAAGCCAGATGGGCCTACCCTGATGCACCCGTGGGTAGTGGAGCACCCATGTGGAGACCCCTGCCAGCGCTGAGATGTTTACACATTCACTGACTCCGTCTTCCTCCTCAGTCGGCATCATTGTGTATGTTTTGTGAGATGGAGGAGGACTTTGTGGATTGCTGTTGGACATATGGGTTAATGGGTTAATGTTGGACTTGTGGGCTTGGGCAGCACTGGGTTGGGATGTTTTCTTGATGCGCACTTACTCTTTATATAAAACTCTCTCTATACATGAGTTTCTGTGGATTTTTTTTTCTCTAAAGTACCCACTTTAACACATTGGATAAGGACATAATGCTTGATAAAATATATATGAGCAGCAAAAATGAATAATGCATCCATAATGAAAGGATTCACATAGGGGCTGTAACATTGGGCTTAAGAATAAGAACAATTTTGAAGATGACTCAGACAATGTTTCATGCTGTTGTCACTGGGTTGGAAGCAAGGCAATGGCACATAACAATGGCAACAATACAATTAGAATTTTGTCATTTGTCATGAGAGTAGACAATTGGACTGATGAAATAGAGTGAAAATCCCATAAATATAAACATTATAAAAATTACAAATATATTGAAATTTGCTTAGTTGTTAGGTGTATTTCTGTCAGTTCTGACTAGTGTTTCTCAATCTTTTCTGATCTTCCTAACTAGTTTTTCCTTATTTAAAAGTGTGCTGTATTCCATTGTTTTCATCACACAACTTTCTCTTGACCCATTTATCAGTTTTTAATGAGCACAATGAAGTGTCCTCAAACTCACAGTCTTCTCAATGATAGCCACACAGTTGAATTCCTTGACAGTCAATAAAATGCAAGTAAATATCTTTCTGATATTCTCTGCTTTCAGGTAAGGTGGTTTTGTCATCAGAAATGATATCCCTTATTCCAAGTCCTTTTTTGAATCTGGTCTGAATCTGGCATCTCTCCATTAATGTACTATTGATCCCATTTTTGGATGGTCTTTAGCAAAATTTTATTTGCATGTTACACTAATTATATGGTTCTACAATTTGTACATCCCGTTGGGTAACCTTTCTTTGGAATGAGTACAAATATAGATTTCATCCAGGGAGTTGGCCAGGTAGCTGTCTTCCAAATTTTCTGGCATAGAGGATTAAGTGCTTCCAGTGCTTCATTAACTTGTTTAAACATTTCAATCGGTATTCCATCAATTCTGGGAGCCTTGTTTTTGACTGATGCTTTCAATTCTGCTTGAACCTATTCTTTCAGTACCATTTGCTCTTGTTCATACGCAACCTCCTCAAGTGGTGGACTAGGTCCTCTGGTACAGTGACTCGGTGTATTCTTGCATTGTCTTTTTCAGGCTTCCGGAATCATTCCATATTAGCCCATGGACTCAATGTTGCAACTCCTGGCTTGAGATTTTTCTTGAGTTCTTTCAGTTTTAGATATGCTGAACATGTTCTTTGGTTTTTTAACTCGAGGTCTTTGTAAATTTCATTAAAATATTTAACTTTGCCTTCTTAAGTTTCCCTTTGAAATTTTCTATTCAGATCTTTGAATTCATTATTTCTTCCATGTGCTTTAGGTACTCTACATTTAAGAGCCAGTTTCAATGTTTATTCTGACAAGCATGCTCATCTTTTCTTTCTCATTTTTAATGACCTTTTTTGCTTTCTTTGTGAATGATTTTCTTCATATTCTCCCATAGATCACCAGGTCTTCTGTCATTAGTGCTCAAAGAGGTAAATATCTTCTTAAGATATTCTCACATTTACATGGAACACCCTCAAGGGCATATTTTGGGTCTCAAGAACTTGTTTTAAGTGTCTTAAGCTTCAACCAGCACTCATATATGAGCAATTGATGGCCTGTTCCACAGTCGGCCACTGGCTTTGTTTTAGCTGCTGATGTTGATCTCCAGCATCTCTTCACACAGATGTAGTCTATTTGATTTCTGTGTATTCCATCTCGAAAAGTCCATGTGTATAATTGCCTTTTGTGTTGTTGAAAAAGGGTATTTGCTATGAATAAGTCATTGGTCCTGCAAAATTCTTTCATATGATCTCCAGATTGCTTCCATCAGAAAGGTCATATTTTCCAACTACTGTTCCTTCCTCTGCTTCCAACTTTTACATTCCAATTACCACTAATTTTCAGTGAATCTTGATTTCATGTTTGATCAAATTCTGAGTGTGGACATTGGTGGAAATCTTAGATTTCATCAGCTTTTGTGATCGGTGCATACGTAGGTATAATCATTGTACTTGTTGGATTTGCTTGAAGGCAAAGGATACCATCCTATCACAGACAACATTGCATGCGATTGAACTTAAAATGTCCTTTTTGACAATGAATTCACTGCTTTTTGATTGTGTCAATCAATAAACAGTAAACAATATGACTTTCTGATTCACCGTGGACAGTCCATTTCTCCTTAGGATATGTATGTATCTTTATGCATTCCACTTCATTTTTGAGGGACTTAAATTTTCTGGGATTTATACTTGTACATTGCAACCTCCCATTATTAGTAGAATTTTGAAGCAGTTTCTTCTTACCTTGATATTTTCTCCATCAGCAAATGAAAATCACAAAGGCTTTTCTCTCACAGGTTTTACTCCATTCACCTCACACGGTCAATTCAACTTTGAGAAAGCAGCTCCTCTTCAATCACATTTCAAGTGCCTCTGGCCCGAGAAACCCATTCTCTGACACTATTTCTGACAACGTCCTGCTCCAATTCATTAGACCTACAGTATTTGACAATCTTTTCATGTGATGTATAAGGGTTTCTGTGGCTCCTTCCTCTGAAGTGGGCACCAATTCCTTCTTCATTGTCTCTTCTTAGTCTGAAAAATCCACTGAAATCTGTTCAATTTGGGTAACCTGCTGGAGTTTGGAATACCAGTGATATAGATTCCAGCATCAGAGCAAAACAGGCACTACAACAGTATAGCAAATTGAAAGACAAATGGTGGCATTCTAGTTGTAAAGTCTTTTTAAAACTCCATTTGTCTGTGAAGACTATTGTCTATTACAGATTTTTCAATATAATGTTTTCATTGCTACTTTTGGATGTATGGTTTTCTCTTAGGACTGTAGTATTACCTCTTTCACTCAAAATGTTTGTTTTGGTTCAA
>NW_022109325.1:1847628-1848279 GCF_000313985.2 Echinops telfairi
ATTTATTTTTCTAATTTATTAGAAAATTTTATCATCCAATATTGAGTAGCAATATGGAGACAGGGCATCCATATCTTATGTTTAATTTTTACAAAAAAGAGCTCACATATTAATGATTATATAAAGTTCAGGAACAGATATGATGATGATTACACAATGTGGCTAATGCAATCTATGAAAATCATTTATGTGTTAAAATACTGGCTTGGAAGTTCTGCCAGTTTTTTCGTGTTGGTTTTGTTGGGGTTTTTTACTAAAATAAAAAGAATGATTCTGACTTTTGAAGTACTGGTAATATAGATAGCTGGATTTAAAGATAGCTGGACTATTAGGCAACTAGATAACTAGGCTTATAGACAGATAGACATATATGATATAGTTATGGATAGGTGATTAATAATGTTAGGTAAATAACCTATTCTAATTCTTGAGAAACTTTGCAATGGTATGTGAAACTTTGCCTGTTTGTTTTCTATTCTCCCTCCATATTACAAGACCATTATATTTTTATTACACATATCAACATGATATATTATATTAATGGATTTTTCAATGTTGAATAAATATTGCATTGCTAAATTATATCCCAATAATGAATAGTTATCTTTTTTAATTAAAGTTCAGATTATAAAACAATTGCTTATTATCTTC
>NW_022109325.1:1851055-1852850 GCF_000313985.2 Echinops telfairi
CATCTGCAAACCAAAAGTTCAGAATTTAAACTCTAATACCATTCCCCCCTAAGATTTGGATTTCATTAGTTAAAATTTATAGATTTAAAATCTACATTATTTATAATCTATATTTACTATCTAGAGACAGTAACTGGATTAATAATTTCCTAGGGAATTGGAAATGGACGTTGTAGGGACATGGTGAGCTAGCAACAAGGAGTACAAGAAAAAAGGAAATGTTTAAAATTGATTGTGGTGTGATTGCATAACTCTTAACACATGAAAAAAAATGCTCATACTAACATTCCAGGACATTCAAATCAATACAATGATGAGCTAACACTTTGCAATTCAAATAGTGGACCAATGGACAAAAACAAAACAAACATGCTGGAGAGGATGTGGACAGATTGGAACTCTGATACACTGTGGGCTTGTAAACATGTACAACTATTGTGGGAAGCACTATGGTGCTAATGGAACAACTGGGAATAGAAATCTCATATGAAACAGCAATCACTCTGTTGGGTATATACCCCGAAGACACAAGAGACACAACAGGAACAGTAGTATGCCCTCCCAAGTTTATCCCAGCAAAGTTCACAATAGCAAGAAGCTAGAAACAGCCCAAATGCCCATCAGTAGAAGAATGGCTACAGAAACTGGTACACAAAATCCTGTGTTCAGGTTATTTGTATGATGCTCATAGTGTGAGAAGGAGCCCTGGTGGTTATGTGTTGGCCTGCTGCATGTGGAAAGGTGAGTTGTCTACTGAAGATTCACTGCAGTTCTCTTCTGCTGCAAAGGGTAGCTATAAGTTGAAGTTGACTTCATGGCAGCGTGTTTTTAAAAGTGTAAAACAAGAGTTATCAAGCACTGAAAAAAGTTAAACACTCAACTATTAACTGAAAGATTGAAAGTTTCAGTTATTCAGAGGCACCACGGGAGGCAAGTGGATGACCTGCTTCCAAAAGATTAAAGCCCTGAAAAATGTATGGAGCCATTCTCCTGTGTATGTGGGATTGCCATCTCTCAAAATCTATAAAAAGGAAACTAACAAGAAGAATAGAATAGGTCTTGATTAAGGTAAATCAACCTTTTTTATCTTTAAATGGCAGTTTATAACCCTCAGGAAAAAACAAAGAATTGCATAGATTAGAAGCATAGAACAAATGTGTAATGATCATATTCTGTGTAGCTTTTGTTTTATTTCTCCATTATAAGAAATAAAGAACGCTAATGATTTCTGATTAGACATAGAAAACATAGTTACATAATCAATCTTGATTTACCATAGTATTAAAGGCTTAATGTTGTTGTTGGTAGGGATAGACCCTATGCATAACCTAACGAAATATGTTCTAGTCCTGCAACATTCTCACAATAGCTGGTAGACGTATTTGAACAGTATTACGACCATTAAATCAATTTTGCTCAATGAAAGTCTTCCTCTTTGTCACTGGTCACTGGCCCTTCATTTTGCTGAGAATTATGTCCTTCTCGAGAAATTATCCCTCCAGAAAAGATATCTGAAATAAGTGAGCTATCGTCTCATTATTATTATTATTATTATTATTACTATTATTATTATTATTATTTGGCAAGAATTCTGTGTTTGTCTTCTCCAAAAAAGATTACTACTTCTTTTGGCAGCCCATAATTTAAGTATGGAGACTTTTCTTGTCTTGCCTTTTGTTTTTAAGAAATATATTTTTAGAATGTTTATTCAACAGTTCAAACACATTTTGGTTGAGCTCATCCATTTCAATGCACCACCACTTATACCACATTCTCATTTTATTTTCTATTTCCA
>NW_022109325.1:1853814-1855070 GCF_000313985.2 Echinops telfairi
TATAAATATCATCTTATAGCCTTCTTGCCTGAATGATTTCTGCTGAGAAATCATTGCTTAGTCTTATTGATTCCCTTTCATAAATAGCTTATATTTCCCAAGGTGTTCACAGGAGTTTTTACTTGTCTTTAATTTTTGAAACTTTGATTATAAGATATCTGGGTAATTTTTTGTTTGGATCTATCCTGTTTGAGTTTCACTCAGTTTCTTGAATGCATATTTTCTCATCTTTCACAATATTAGAGAAGTTTCTTCTAACACATCTTTGACAATTTTCTCTACATTTTTTGCCTCTTCCTGATCTGGAGTCCTAACCACAAAATATTTTACTCATCTTGGTGATATTCTACATGATCATTGGGCTTTATTCAGGTATTTTGTTCTTTTGTCTAATTATTCCTTTACAGTAGCAGTGTAGTATTGAGAGTTTTGTCTTCAAGCCCACTAATTTGTCCTTCTACTGATTCAATTCTTCTCCTTTGTTCCTTCAATACACAATCTGTTGCAAAATCTTAGTATTGAGCTTATGGATTTCTATTTACTGTTTTTGAATAGATTATAATTTTTCATATTTTTCTTATTTGTTATTGTCATGTTTTCCCGAATTCCTCAAAAGTTTTTTATGTTTTCCTTAATTTATTTAGAGTATTCCAGGCTAGAAGATCATGATAAGCAAAGAAACGACAAAGGATGAAACCATTTTTCATATGAGGAAAATTTCCCATAACAACACAGTTAAAAAAGCACAAACAGAATTCCAAAGCTTATAAAATTTTAAGTGCATTAACATACTCAAAGATATATGAAATAAAGAATTAAAGTTTATAAAACTACTGAGAGTTTCCTTATAAAATGGCATTATGTATGGTAAAGTAGAAGGGTAGTGAAAAGGAGGCAGTTCCTCAACAAGTTGGATTTACTTAGTGGCTATAACAAAGGGCTTAAGCATAGCAATGATTGTAAGGATAGCACTGGACCATGCCATGAAGAGTTTCAGTCTGTTACACATAGGGTCACTATGAGTTAAAACTGACTGAATGGTACCTTAAAAAGCAAAAATTCGTCTTTTGAAATATTCTTATATGGAAAATAGATTTAGCAAATTGTATTTGCTGTCAATGATGTTTAATGAATTTTATTCTAACTAAATACTATGCCACTATAAAAAACATCCAAGACATGCTTGCCCCTCCCCCGAGAAGAATTTATCTCAAAGGATGGCACTGAATCTGCAGCTTCGGGAGAAGGATATATCT
>NW_022109325.1:1858054-1859981 GCF_000313985.2 Echinops telfairi
AAGAAAACTCAATAAGGAACCAGAAGCATGAAAGAAAATTATCATTTTGTCTTAAAGTTACTTATATTGCTGTTTTTAAAATACACTGATATAGATAGAAGAACATCGGGTTATTCAATTATCTGTCCACCTAGTAACTATTTATCTAAACTTAGACACATTGCAATTTTTAAAAATTTGAGATAGATACAGGGTGTGTATAATTTACTTTCTTCTATTTTTATATTTTCATAACAACTTTGATATACTAATTTAATTTATTTTATTGAAAAATTGGTTTTATACTGTATAAAGTAATTGATTGCAGTTGAAAATACTGGGATGAATGCAAGTCTTTTTAGGTAGCTAAGTTAGGAGATTGCCTATCTTTCTAAAATTGACTGTACTCAATTATAAGAAATGTTATGTCAATACACTATGTAACTTTCAGGAAAAACACATTGCCAAGGATAAAGTAATGTATAAAACAAATAAAATTTAAGAAAAAGCCGTCAAATAACCATGTACATTTTAAAAAGTAGAAACGACAGATTTCATTATCATGAGCAGAACATACTTTTAAATTAATTGCTTGGAGTAAAGAGGACTAGAAGTACTTACTTATGAAGATTAAAGAATACAGCCTTCAGTATTGATTGTACCATTTGGACTTAGGTTTCTAGAAAAAAAAACAGTGCCATATATAATAAACAGTTTTATATCAAGGAAGCTTCAGCCCAGCTTAATCCTACTCAAGTTCATGGGCCAGATGTTAGCTGATGGCCCTGAAAACTCATAAAACTGCTAGTGGATTAAGCAGGAAGGCAAAGGAGGAAGGGTGGAAATCACAGGCTGATGGGTGAAGAGATGTTTGGATCTAAGTTTCACAGAAACATGGCAGGAAGCCTACAGTTTCCAGGGTCATTGCATCACATGTGTCACTAGACCCAGGCATGAGACATGCAACGCAGTTAAGCAGGAGAGTGAAAGGTGAGAGAGAGAAAGATTCTGCAAAGCCTCTCATAAAAAGCCACACCCCCAAGGAAGTGTCAACAGGTTGTGACTTGATTGATTGGTTGGACTCCAGTCCTGTCTTCACACAGGTTCATCAAGTTAACATTCTGAAAATTTAACCCTCATAGACCTCAATATAATGAAAATTAAAATCTTCAGAACCAGAGAAGTAAGCAACATTATAATCAACAGAGAAAAGATTGACGTCATCAAGCATTTTGGGTTACTTTGGTCCCAAAGGCTATGGAAGCCACAGTCAGAAAACCAAAGGACAGGATGCATTGATCAAATTTACCGGAAAAGATCTCTTTACAATGTGTCAATTTGTCATACTGTGATGGCTTGTCTATTGGTGTAATGCTGCCCGCTATGTCACGAGCATTTCAAATACTTGCAAGGTCACTTAACTTGAACAGGTTTTAGTTGAGCTTCCAAAATAAGAACAGATTGCAAGGAAGAAAAATCTGACCATAATGATGTGGTCGGAATAAAGTTTGGGGACTTTCATTAGCTGTTTGGACATGACTCAAAATGAGAAGGAAAATCTGCATACATGTATTAAAAATTGGAACATGGAATGTGCAAGCTATGACTCTAGGAATATTTGAAGTCATTAAAAATTAAATAGAACACATAAATAAGATGGATATGATAGGTATGAGTGAGCTCAAACTGATTGGAAGATTGGCCCTTTTCACTTAGACATTCATATGGTTTATCATGCCGGGAATGAGAAATTCAAGAGGAATGGTGCAATACTCATCATCAAAAGGAAGATTTCAAGACTTATCTTGAAGAGGTATAGAAGAATATCTATGTGACTAAAAGGAATAAAAGTTAATAAATGTAGAGATTCAGTGAAAAAGATGAATACAGTACCCTCAATGAGATTGGTGGACACAGTGGCTGCTGCAATGGTTTCAGACATAACAAA
>NW_022109325.1:1861218-1862865 GCF_000313985.2 Echinops telfairi
GTACTAGAGAAACAAATCATGAAGGTGGAGACTAGATGTTCATTTGACTTCTGCACATAGTAGTTTTTCTTCTATGGCTAGCCAGAGGTCAGATATGGCCTTGTAGATTACTGGGTTGTTTTCTGGAAAGAATATGGGAATTTAAAGTTTTGATTTCTAAAACTTGTCTTTGGTTAATCCTGTCTGATATTGTGTAAATGATTGTGATAAATGTGAATCTTGAGCTCAGGTGGCAACATCACCTCTGAACTTCTCTGTTTAGTGAGAATGGCCAACTGAAGGTCAAAATGACTGACAGAAGGTCAAAATGGCTGACAGAAACCCTGGTCCTGGCTTGAGTCAGTCAGAGGCCTAAAGCCATACTTCATATCAATGGAATAATTTAGATAAGGATTCAGATCTATTTAGATAAGGATAGAATTTGATTGTTTTAAGATTGAGTTTAGCATCTGGCTCTACTAGGTTTATACCGTTTTCTTCTGACAATTGTTATTGTTGACTATTGTTATGATTGATAGAAATTTCTATTGGGCAGTAAAAATAAAGAGTTTGCAAGACTACTTGCCTTCATCCATTGAATTGGAATTTAAATGATTTAGGACATGCTTGCAAAAAAGGCTCTAAAAGGATAAGCCCCAACCAGCGTCTTGACTGTTCAGGACATTCAAAGGTGAAGAGACTTGTCTAGAGGTTATTGACAGATTGAATTAAAAAGAACTCTTTGGCTTATTGAATTTTGAACTAGTGGTTTGTGCCTAAGGCTGGAAAAAAAATGGTACATGGAAGGAAATATCTGCTCTAAGACTGAACTATTAAAGGTAAGCTATGGTCAATCTGAAATGCTTGATAGGTGACCATCTGAATACACTCTTTGAGTGGAAGTGAGAGAAATGCAACAATAAAGGGACGGGTTGATTTTGGTCACTAAACTCATGTACCTGATTCATAGGGACTAGAGAAGAAAACGAGAGCAGATTGACTGGTCTAAAGTTCATGACTTAGCACAAGAGGGCTAGGGTTGAGAATGTGTGATGGGGCCCATGGTCTAAAGGCAAGGCAGTCAACGGGCACCTTTTCTTGGGGCAGCCCACATTGAGTTGACCAGAACCCGACCAGATGAAGAAAAGATTTTTGAGTCTGTGAACTGGTGCATATTGCTGCTGCCTTTATGGATGGCCTGTCCTGATTTGACTTTGCTTATAGATGGAGACTTCACAATGTCCACTTGGAATGAAAATTCTTCACATCAAAGATTAGGATTGTTTCCTCAGAGCACTGGGTTGATGTAAGTGGGCAGTAAAGAAATTGGATACCAAAAATAGGGAGGATAAAGGCATGAACTGGCTGGCTTACAAACTTTCATAGTTGGGGAAATATGTTCATAGGATTATGGCGTAAGTGTTCACGTAAGTATAGGGTATTTTTATTTTGTTCACTTATGGAATGTTATGTTTAAATGAAGGTGGTACTTTTTAAATTGTATGCATTTAAATTTTATCCTGTTAGGTACAGATTTGATTGTATTGTTGTTTGTCTGAAAATTATATATGGCTCGAGAGTTGTATGAAAGTGTCAAGTTAACAAGGGGTGCTCTGTGGTAGTTACCCAAACTTGTGTCAACTTGAGACTATGAAGAGTGAAGGAGTG
>NW_022109325.1:1864340-1865236 GCF_000313985.2 Echinops telfairi
AATGAATTAAAAGGTTAGAATTAAAATGACTGCTAAGGATATGTAGGAGGACTTTTTTAACCAATTAACAGTAGGTGAAGTGCTATAATAAGGTTTTAAAAACTGAATTACATTAAATGGTTTATCAAGTTCATTGAGAACTTGCATTATATGCTATATGTGGCATACATTATAGACCCCTGGTTAGAACAAAGGCATTCACTATTTTTAAATGCTTTCCTTTTTTAGAGGTGGAATGAGAAACAACTTAATCATATTTGAAAGATTCAGAATTATGCTGATCTACTTTGTCTCTTTTCAGGTGCATTACTTCATCAGGCAAAGAAATCAAGCAGCAGATTTGTGAAGACATTAAAAGGAAACTGCTGCAACTCAAAAGACACTATCTAGAGGCTGAGGAGAACCACAGAGAGTTCAGCTGGTAATAGAGTGCTGAGAAAAGTATACACACTCCCACTTTGTAAGGTAAATGTAACAATTCTACACTTAGGTGTGAGTATAAATCTTTTTGCTGTTGTTCAAAGAGGAGAATAAAGATGATAGAAGACTGTTACCTTTAACTACTACATTTATACAACATTTTTTTTCTTACATACTTTGTAATTTTCTCCAGCCCACTTACCTAATAGAATCTTTGTTATTGACAACAAATTATCTGGACAACTTTTGTTTAACAGGCAAGTGACTCATGAAAATGGCTGTAAATATTTACAGATACATGAAAAACACCTTATATCATATTTAAATTATTAAGATTCATTGTCCACTTAAAAATTTAAGCAAATCAGACCCGCAACCCCAGCAGACATTGATAGACCCTGCCTTTAGTCTGTCTGCTGTAAGTTTAGTCACCTGTGGCTGCAGGGGTTCTCCTCACCATTTCCTGACACCCTCCA
>NW_022109325.1:1866660-1867675 GCF_000313985.2 Echinops telfairi
GCCCTGAGAGGACCACCAGACCTACCCTGTAAATAGGGAATCCATGTTTTTTAGGAAGAGTAAAACCCTAGTGAAATAAAGAAGTAACCCATCCCTTTCAGAGCAGTTGTCTTTAGGCACCTTGCAAAAGCATTCCTACCAGTCCCAAAAGGAGAGATGCCAGAGCTGTTTGACTCCCTGGAAAATGACACCAAGCTCCTCCAAAATGACATGCAGACAACAACCACCCACAACAAAAAAAATACATGAGAAACAAAATGTATTGCCAGAGGAAGTCCTGAATCTAGTGATGTGTATAGAACATGCAAAAGTTGAGCTACTGAAAAAGGAAATCTTCAGAATGCTGCTTGAAGCCTTACAAGAAATGAGGGAAGCATTACAGAAAAAAATGATGAAATCATGGAGGAGATAAAAGCCATGCACCAATGGGAAATACATGAGTTAAGGGACGAGGTATCAAAATCAAATAACAAATAAACAGGATTCAAAAACAGATTAGAAGAAGCTGAGAATCATCTCAGCGACCTTGATGATAACCAGGCAGACTCCAAAAACCTGAAAGACAGTCAAACAAGATAACAGAAGAAACTGAAGGACACCTGAGAACAATATCAGATGCTATATAAAGGAAAAACATTAGAATAATCGGACTCCCAGAACAAGACATACAAATAAATCAATGGTAGAAATAGCAAGGGAATTCCTATAAGAAAATTTCCCCAGCTTAAAGAATGAGAATCAGGCAACGAGCCAGGAAGCAGAGAGGACACCAACTAGACTGAATCCAAGGAAGAATTCACCAAAGCATATACTAGTTAAACTATTCAACTTTGAGGAAAAGGAGAAAACCGTGAGATCAGCTAGGGAAAAAAAGGCAGTCAACTATAAAGGTACGCAAATAAGAATATGCTCAGACTTATCAGCAGACATCATGAAGAAGAGAAGAGAGTGGAGTAACATTTTCTAAAGTTTAAAGATGAGAATGCAAACCCAAGAATCCTCTATCCAGCCAGAT
>NW_022109325.1:1880705-1882079 GCF_000313985.2 Echinops telfairi
AAAAAGGAATATATGGGATAAGCTACTAAATACATAAATTCCCGGGGTGAGGTCCAGGTACTATGGCAGGTGCCAAACCCAACCCAGGGATATGTATGGCAGCCAAATAATAACAAAGGGGAATAAAGACAGAGAGACAGAGGTGGCAGGGGAACAGGGCACTAACCGACCCAAGGGGAGGGTGTTGTTTATATCTCCACAGGAGAGGAAGATTGAGAGATTAGTCTTCAACCCGGCGTGCCAAGATGTGAATACAACATACAGGCATGAAGCAGGGAACCAATAGAGAGATCAGTGGGACCTGTCCCAATTCCAACTACGTGGGCACCCACCACCCAAAAGGAATACACTTCAGAGGGCAGCACTGAAGCTGCAGCTCAGGAAGTGGGGTGTGTCTGATCAGGAGCAAATAAAGAGGGAAAGAGAGAGAGAAACACACTCCCTGGCTCACCAAGCCTTGAGGACAATATTCCAGCTCAGAGCAGACAACGCACAGAGAAGATCACAAGGCTGGCCCCACCATGAGACACGATGACGACATCCCGAAGGGGGGCAACCCTGGGGACAGGGTGGGAGATGTGTCTGATCCAACCCCACTGCACCCAGGTGAACACTAAGGATGTACAGCAGAGCAGCAAGGGGAGCAAAGAAATGAAGTCCCTGATAAATGTCTAAGGTGGACTTGGGGGCCAGGGAGTGGCACCCTAGGGCATTCAACTGGAAAACACTCATAAAGGTCAAAGGATAGATCTGGAACTGGTTGAGGGCTGTTTAGTTTTTGCTCTTAGTTTTTCTTTTTGTCTTTTGTTTTGTGGTAGTATCTGTTGTTGATTTATTTTGATCTTCATTTTTTGTTGTTTTGCTCTGCTTTGTTTTTGCACATATTATTGTCTATACATGTCTATCTGGACAAGATGGGCAGGAGAGTACAATGGGACCAACGGTTCCAGGGGGTCATGGGAGAGGGAGAGATGGGGGAAAAAGAGGGGGATGCCAACAAACTCAGGGACAAGGGAAGAATAACTGATCTAAAATTGATGGTGAGGAGGGCATAATCCCTTGGAGGGGGTGGGGGTGCTAGATCAAGGGCAATGTAGCCGAGAGGAATTACCAAAACGCAAACGAAGGCTGAACATGATAATGGGACAGGAGGAAAGTAAAAGGAATAGATGAAAGAATTTCCTCAGAGGCAAAGAACATTTATAAAGGTCTAAATACAGGCAGGTGTATATGTAAATGCATTTATATACAATGATGAGAATAGATCTATGTACATATATTATTTATTAATTATGACAGTAGCGGATGGACACTGGGCCTCCACTCACATACTCCCTCAACACAAGAACACTTTGTTACACTAACATGGCACTC
>NW_022109325.1:1883342-1885388 GCF_000313985.2 Echinops telfairi
TGTGGGCTTGGGCAGCATTGGGTTGGGATGTTTTCATGATGCACGTTTCCTTTACATAAAACTCTCTCTTATACATGAGTCGCTGTGGATTTGTTTCTCCAAAAGTACCTAGACTAATACAAGGGGCATAAGCAAATGTGGTGAAGAAAACTGATGGTTCCTGGTTATCAAAAATTATAGCATCTGGGGTCTTAAAGGCTTGAAGATAAACAAGTGGCCATCGAACTGAGAAGCAGCAAAGCCTACATGGGAGAATCATACCAGCCTGTGTGATCATGAGGTATCTATAGGATCAGATATCAGGCATCAAAGACCCAAAACAAAACAAGCAAACAAATAAAGAGCATATCAATAGGAATGAGGAGCAGGGCAGAGTGGAGACTCAAAGGCCATCAGTAGTCAATTGGACACCCCCTGTCAGAACAGCCACACATAAGAAAAGAGCCAATCAGGGTGCAATATAGCACCAATGAAATAAACAGCCTTCCACTAGTTCTTTAATGCTTCCTCCACCCCACTCCCCCCTACCATGATGCCAATTGTATCTTACAACTCTGATTCGACCAGAACATGTATACTGATACAGACAAGAGCTTGAAACACAGGGAATCCAGAACAGATAAACCCCTCAGGACCAATAAAGGAAGCAGCAATACTAGGAGGGTAAGGGGGGGTGGCAAGTAAGGGTGAATTGATCACAATGATAATATGTATGGCCCCATCCCTGAGGGATGGACAGCAGAAAAGTGGGTGAAACGAGACAGCAGTCAGTGTAAGACATAAAAAGAATTTATAAATTATCCAGGGGGCATGGGAGAGGGAGGGGAGGAGAGGGGGCAAATGAGGAACTACTTGATGCCAGAGGCTCAAGTAGAAAGAAAATGTTTTGAAAGAGGTAATGGCACCATATATACATATGTGTTTGATCAAATGGATGTATGTATGGATTGTGATAAGAACTGAGAGCCCCAAATAAAATAAAATTAAATGAAAATTGGTTGCAATTTTACGACAGATCCACTCAAAATAGTTTATGTAGCCTTAAGAAAATAAAATAGAAACATGTTTATTTAATATATACAATATCTATGAGATGAACAAAAAGCAAAATATAAACAGTATCCATAGTGTGTTATTCTGTCTGTAAGAAGAAGGGAATACAATAAAATATACATGTATTTGGTGCTATATGCAACATTAAAGACACAAAAAATAAGACTAATGAGAATGTTTACTTATTGTTAATGGGTGAGCACAGGAGAAGTGCCAATTTTCTGAGCATCCTTTTATATTGTTGAAATTATTACTGTTGTTAGGTGCCATCAATTTGATTCTGTCTAACTCATAGCAACCCCATGAGCAATCGAGTGAAAGGCTGCCCATCCTGCTGCAAACTCTCATGGACTTGAGTGCATTGTTGCAGTCACTGTGTCAATTGATTTTTTAAAAATCTTCTTTTTCACTGACCTGCTACCCTACTAAATATGGTGTCCTTTTCTAGGGTCTAGGGTCTTCTGACAACATGTCCAAAGTGCTGTGGTATTTGCTTCTAAAAAACATTCTGACTGGGAGGTAGCTAGTTTATTGTGCCAACCTGGCTGATAAACACATGTGGGGTTAATTGAAGGGTGGAGGGATAAATGACTCCGTAAGCCTCGCCTTTCTAGTTCTCAGGTCTCTTGCTTTGTGATGGTCGGACCAGAATGCAGCTGACTTAGCCAGTTCCATGCCAGTTAACTGTCAAAGCTCACTTCCTGCAAGATATTCCTGAGGAGATGATGCATGGACCGTCCTACCCCTATGCAGCCCCGGGTGCTGGAGCAGCCACATGGAGGCCTCTGCTAATGCTGAAATGCTTTACACGTTCACTGATGTGGCTTTCCTCCTGCAGTCAGCGTACTAGTGTGTGTTTTGTGAGATGAAAGAAGACTTTGTGGATTGGTGTTGGACATATGGGCTAATGTTGGACTTGTGGGCCTGGGCAACACTGGCTTGGGATGTTTTCTTGATGTGTACTTACCCTTCATATGAAACTCTCTCTTATAC
>NW_022109325.1:1889245-1890123 GCF_000313985.2 Echinops telfairi
ACTTCCAATATTTATCATCCAGTTTGATGACTCTACAGACATTCCAAACTGCTCACAGTTTCTGGTTTACATGAGGTATATTAATGATGGCGACTTTAAAGATGAAGATGAGTTTCTTTTTTGAAAACCTTTTGAAATGACAACTACTGCACGTGATGTATTTGACACAGTTGGTTCATTTCTGAAAGAGCATAAGATCTCTTGGAGAAAGGTTTGTGATGGTGCTCCAGCTATGCTAGGATGTCGATCTGGATGAGTCACCAAATATTAGCAATGAAGATATTGCTACAAAAGTTACAAAAGTAATGAAAAGCATAATAATTTCTGTCAATTTTGTAAAGGCGAGTACTTTAAACAGTCAACTGTTTTCGCAACTGTGCAACAAGTTGGATGAGTCAAATAATGCTCTACTTTTTCACTCTGAAGTGAGATGGTTGTTGAGGACAAGTTTTAAAACGTGTTTTTGAGCTTCATGATGAACTGAAAATGTTTTTTAATCAGAAAGCAAGACCGCAGTTTGAAGCACTTTCAGCAATAAAAGTGAACTGCAGAAAATAGCTTACTTGGTTGACATCTTTGCCATCTTGAATGAGTTCAATTGATCACTGCAGGGACCAAATGCAACATGCCTCAATTTGTCTGAAAAGATCCGATCACTCTAAATGAAACTTCAGCTTTGGTAAAAAAAAATGGATGAAAATAAAATTTACATTTTGCCTACCTTATCTGCTTTCTTTGGGGAACATGATATTGAAGCAGACAAAAGGATCACGATGATCATTTCTGTGAAAGAACACTTGCACATGCTTGCAGACGAAATTTCATCATACTTTCCAAATCTACCTGACACCCCATTTGCACTTGCCAGAAGCCCATTC
>NW_022109325.1:1890908-1898569 GCF_000313985.2 Echinops telfairi
ATTGCCAACTGGTCTCCTGAAGGCCAAATAGGATGGACAATGCTTTGCAGATGTTATTGAAAGAAAAAATTACATTGGTATGTTTACAGGAAGGGGGGGGTTCATTTATCTAGACATAATGAAAATAGTTCTACTTTTGATCTTGAAGGTAAATTAATGTAGAATCATTTCTTTATGAAAGATGCCACAAATGTGGAAAGAATGGAGGGAGAGAGGACAATCAATATGAAAGGGCTGTAGAAAGGTTTCTTCTAGCACTACCCTCAAAAAGGCAATAATTCAGTAGTCAGAATGTACTATAATAAACCACAAAATGTAACGTTTCAATGCAATTGAATTTTTTGAGTAAGCTTCTATTTAGATCTCCATATTGTAGCATTACATTTCAAATACTCTAAATTAAAAATCAGTGATAAAAGTTTAAATCTATTTTGTGCTTTCTCTCAGATTGTCATTTTATATTATAAAACATGTGAAGAAGACAATTACATAATTGATAGGATAAATAATAACATTTTATGTAATTTTTCCATCTTTCCATTATGAAAAAGAGCTTTGGGAACAAGGAATGAAGTAAAAATATTTTCAATGTTCTCATCAGCTTTCTCCCATTCTGAATCACAAACATTCAAATGATCCTACAAATACAAATGGAGTAAGTTCTCAAGAATTCTCTGATCACATACCTTTGCTTTCATGAATGGAGAAAAACTAGAATGTAAGAGTTACATATTTATTTCACTAATAAGAACAAGAAAATAATTCTTTACTATACCCACTAAGTAATTAAGCAAGCATTTACTATTATTCTGCTCTCAAAATATTGCTAAAGAAATAAAATAAAATCTCTCTTTCTCAAGTTGGTTGCAATGTTAGTTCAATTGTTTAAACTCATTTATAGAGTGAAATTACAAGGCAACACAAACGTGGATGTATAAAAATAAAATTATGTGGGTGTGCCATCGGACCTTCTTTAGCTTCACAGAGGAGAATGAAAATCAAGCTCTACACCACATCACTTAAGGCTAATTTCTATGTAGCGTTGACTTTAGACATACTTCCACTCTCCAACCATTGCTCCCAAGGCACTGTCTGCTTTTCAAATGGGTTCAGTAATTCACTGCTATGGCCACATAGAACTCACGGGCAATGCTGGTGATTATGGACTTTGCTAGGATGTCATCAGGTTACTGTTTGGATGAGAAATGCTCAAGGTACAGGTGCTTAGTCAGGACCGTTTCTTCTTTGCCTTGCCACAAATAAGGTCTCTCTCTTACCTTCAACTTCTTGGTCTGACCCAGCAGTTCTCAACCTGTGGGTCGCAACCCCTTTGGGGGTCGAACGAACCTTTCAAAGGGATCACTCATTTCATAACAGTGGCAAAATTACAGTTATGAAGTAGCAATGAAAATAATTATATGATTGGGGGTCACCACAACATGAACTGTATTAAAGGGTCGTGGCATTAGGAAGGCTGACCACCTCTGCTCTGCCTAGGCAATGTTACAAAGCTCTTTCCTGACTTCCAATAAATGCTCCACTATGAGCATCAACTTGAAGTTGCCCAGCTCCAGCTCTGTAAGTCAGTAAACCCCAACTTCTAAAATTAAGTGTTCAGAGGCATTCAACTCTACGAGCTATCTGCACTCAGCTTTACTTGCTTTTTGGACTGGGAATTCCAGTGCTGGGATTTCATGTTCTGCTTCATGGTTCTGCTGTTGCTACTCACCTGCTGCTTTTCTGGTGTCAGAGCTCCTGGGCGAAGGAGCTCTATGTCTCAATATGGGTAATGTGCTTCGTTCTTGAACCTTTTTTCTGGTAAGCAGTAAAATATCACCTTCCTGCTCACAAGATGTTGTTCATAGGTGCCATTGAATAGGTTCTGACCAATAGCAACTAAACTAAACATGGCCCAGTCTGCACCATCTTCACAATTGTTCCTATTTTTGAGCCTATTGTTACAGCCACTATGTCAATCCATCATTTAGAGGGCCTTTCTCCTTTTGATGCCTCTCTTCTTTACCATGCATAATGTCCTTCTCCAGGGAATGGTCTCTCCTGACAACATATCCCAAATATGTAAATCTCATATGTAAATATGTAAATCTCATCCGTGCCTCTAAGGAGCTTTCTGGAAGTACTTCTGGCAGACAAACTTAGTTCCTGCCTTGGCAGTCTACAGTCCATTCATACTTTTTGCCAGGACCACAATTCAAATGGGTGCATTCTTCTTCGGTGTTCCTTATCTATAGCCAACTGTCACATGCATATGAGATGATTGAAAGAACCCTGGCTTGGGTTAGATGTACCTCAGTACTAAAAGTAACCCCTCTTCCCTCAGTACTCTAAAGGGATCTTGTGTAGAAGAGCATATTTTTAGTTCTTGTACTTCCATTTCAGGAGCATTGATTGTGGATCCAATAAAGAAGAAATATCCCTGAAAAAAATATTTTCTTCAATCATCATGATGTTACCTCATGTCCAGTTGTGAGGATTTTGGTCCTTTTTACCTGAGTTGTAATCCATATGGAAGGCTGCAATCCTTGATCTGTATCAGCACGTCTTCGTAACCTTCAGCAAGCAATGTGAGGTCATCTGTGTATCGCACAGATTAAACTTGATGCTATATTCTTGATATAATCCAGTGTATTTTATAATTTTCTCAGCATCCACGTTGAATAAGTGGATGCAACCATGTCACAAACTTTTTCTGATTTTAAACCATGCAGTATTCCTTTATTCTGTTCTCACAACTTTTTCTTGATTCATGTACAAGTTCTCCATGAGCTCAAAGAAGAGTTTGGGAATTCCAATTCCTCTCAAGACTATTCATAGTTGCTTATGATCCACACAATTGAACGCCTTAGTATAGTCAATGAAACACAAGGACACATATGTCTGGGATCTTCTGCTTTGAGCTAAGATTCCTCTGACATCAGTAATGATATTCCTTGTTCCATGTCCTCTTCTGAATCCCGCCTGAACCTCTGTCATCTCCCTGTCTATGTACTGCTGCAACTATTGTTGCAGGACAGCAAACTTGTGTTAGCATGTGACATCAATGATATTGTTCTATAATATGTGCTTTCTCCAGTCACCTGCTTTGAAATTGGTACAAATATGCATTTCTTCCAGTCAGTTGACCAAGTATCTATCTTCCAAATTTCCTGGTAGAGATGAGTAGGTTCTTCCAATGCTTCATCAGCTTGTTGAAGCCTTTCTTTCAGTCAGTAGCCCAACAATTCCTGGAGCTGTGCCTTGGGCCGATGCTTTCAGTGTAGCTTGAACTTCTTCCTTGAGCACCCACGTGGTTCTTGCTCATATGCTACCTTCTGAAATGGTGGAATGTTCACTAGTTATTTGTGGTAAAGTGACTGTATATTCTTTTAATCTTCATTTGATGATTCATGCGGCACACAATATTTTGCCCTTAGAATCTTTCAAGATTGAAACTGGAGGCTTGATTTTTTTTCTTGAGTTATTTCAGTTTAAGACATGCTGAGCATGTTCTTCCTTTTTCACTTTCCTAATTTTGGGATCGTTCACATTTCAATATTATATTTTACTGTGTCTTCTGAAGCTGAACTGTCTTTTCAAATTTTCTATTCAGTTCTTTGATTTCATCATTTCTTCTCTTTGCCTTAGCTATTCTATAATTAAAAGCAAATGTTCATAGTCTCTTCTGATGTTCATTTGACTATTTTCTTCCAAATGCCCTTTATTTTTTTCATGAAAGATGTTCTTGATGTCCTCCAAGCTCATTGCATCCTGCCATTAGTGTTTAATGCAGTGGATCTGTTTTTGAGTTTTTCTCGCAGGTAAGTGGGATTTACTCGAAGTTGTACTTTGGATCTAGTGACTTTTAAATTTTTTCTTCAGCTTCAATCTGACCTTACATAAGAGCAAATGATGGTTGGTTCCCTAGTCAGCTCCTGGCCTGCTTTTAGCTTCTGATATGGAAGCTACAGAAGTAGTCAGTTTAAAGTATGCGTGCTCCATCTGGAGAAGCCCTTCAGTACAGTCACTATTTGTGTTATCGAAAAATTGTATTCACTATGAACAAGTCATTGGTCGTGCGAAATTCTATCATGCCATATCCAGCTTTGTTTCTATCATCAAGACCATGTTTTTCAACTAGAAGGGGCTTTCCACTCCTGTAAAGAGTTAGTCTTGGAAACCCACAGGAGCAGTTTTACCCTGTCCTATGGGTTTGCTATGAGTTAGAATCAAATTGATGTCAGTGAGTTTGCATTTTGGTTTGGTGGGAACAGCAAAGTTTAAGACTAGAAGAGTCATATTTAGTAAGCAAGTGAACTTTAATGGAAAACAATAATAAAGAGCACGTGCATACAATAAAGTTGGATTCTAGGCTGCAGGTATATCATAGATATAAGTAATTTTGTCTTTGGTAATAGTCATCTTCAGAAGTATGAATATAGTTTTATATTTCTTTCTTCAAAGTTAGTATAAAATGTTTTGGGGAAGCACTCTGTACAGGCATTTTGGCTTTTTATTGATAAAAGACATTCAACTTTCCTACTTTATTGTTACAATTTTAGGGAGATGTATTGAAATAATTAGGGGCCTGATATATTTTTTTTAATTTTTAGATATTACCTTAAGGAAAATGATGGAAACAATTTAAATATTAGGTATCTATTTGTTGAATTTTTCTATAATAAGATATCACATCTATTATGCATGTTAAAAAGCTAAAAAGGCCAGAAGTACAACAAAACCTAAAAATTTATTCAATATATCTAATAATTAGAGATATTTTCTCTTATTACCTCAATATTATTTTCTTTTCTAGTTGCATATAAGAATTCTGATAAGTTCTGTTTTGTCATTATTTTACTCCTTTAAAATCATGCTTTTGAGAAATTAAACTTAACCTTATAATTTTACACTTAAAAAAATAAATATAAGAATAACTTTGACTAGCTTCTGGCACTGTACATTTCTACTAGTGTTTTTCCCTACCACCCATATTTTCCTGGTTTCAAATACTATAGGAAAGATTTCAATCACTTCACAATTCCTATTAATGAATTTGCATGTCATGGCACAAAGTGAGCCACAAGAAATTTGGCCAGAGGCATAATTGTTGTTGTTAGTTACCATTGAGTCAGTTCCGACCCATAGTGACCGTATGCACAATAGAACGGGACATGCAATGTCCTGCACCATCCTCACAACTGGTCTTATATCTGAGCCCATTGTGACAGTCATTGTGTCAATTCATCTCCTTGAGGGCCTCCCTCTTTTTGATGGCCTTTTTTTTAATCAAGCATGAGGTCCCTTTTAAGAGACCTGTCTTTCCTGGCAATATGTAATATAGCATTTATTTATGTTTTGCATCTGGAGTACAACTGTATTCATCCTTCGCTGCCCCTGTTTTTTGTGAAAATGAATCTGGCACCTTTCAACATGATTACTTTTTCAATTGGGACATTAACGTTTGTTAGTAGGAGATGGTACAGTGAGACATTTCACAAGTAGAAGTGTTTCCTTTCCTGCTTTTGACATCTATGTTTTTTTCTATTGTTTCAGCCTGGTGACTAGTTTCCCAGAGTAATATAACTAGAATACCACATGCTTCAGGTTTTTGAAAGACTCTTGACTTCATCTGTGCAAACATCTACCTGAGGCAACTTACCTTAACACTCTGAGGTTTCTTCTTGCCTGCCTGGTGACTGTGAACTGGCTGTGTGACAAGCAACACACATGCCTTTCTCCAAAATTCTGAATCCCAACATGATGAGAGGTGAGGCTCATTTCAGGGTCTGATCTGGTGAGTCTCATTTCAGGGTCTGATCTCAGACCTGCCTTGGACTTCAATTTCTCTTTTGATATTATTTTCCTCATTTTCTTTTGTACCATTAAAAGTATTGATATTAACCTTCATGTGTGGATTCTTGTTAGACTGATATATGCAAATAACTAAAAATAAGTAAATAGAGCCCATAAACAAAACCTAAATCTTCAACTTAATTTTTCCTTAACTTGGACCACAAAAAGATAAAAAGCTCAAGTAAAGTTACGGACATTCTGGGGTTGTGGGAAAGAGAAAGTGGACTAACGGAAGTAGTAGATTAAGAAAAGCAATAAACAGAGCACAAAGGCTAGAAACAAGAAATCATGAGCAAGCTATATCAAGCCTGTAAGAAGAGAAGTAGGAATTTGAGAAAAGGTTAGAAAACTCAGTGAATCTATACATAAAGGACAACATTATGAATGGTCTATATAAGGGCTGAGCATAATAAAACGTTCACTTGACAAGATCCATTTTCTTTAAGGAAGAATAAGAATAAGATCAAAATAAGAATAAGAGCATTCCAAAAAATAAATAATTCAAAATAAGAATAAGATTATTCCAAAGATATCTGGGAACCTCTTCAAGTAAAATGGAAATAAATGCACGAGCTAGAATAACGTTTAGTCTTAGTTTATTTAAAGAATAATGTGGGAGAACTCAGTCGGAGATGCCAGCTGGTCCCCCAAGAAAGGTCAAAAAATGAAAAAAAATTAAAATGTGCATGACTTGACAACGTTCTTTTATTGTTAAGTATTTTCATGGGGAAATATTTAAATAAATATTTGAATACTTACAAGAGAACTTTTAAATTTTCATGGGAAAAATAGAATTAAAATACAATGGAGTTTTGCAATGGACATTCTGGGTCCTCCTAATATAAATGTTTAGGTTTTGTACTTTCTTTGAAAATTAGTTTAAATATAATCCGATTTAAAATCCAGGCTTCTTTCTGAGGAAGGCTGCCGTTGTTGTTGTTGTTGGGTGCTGTAGAGCTGGTTCTGGCTCATAACAACCCTACTATGTACAACAAAACAGAACGCTGCCCAGTCTTCTGCCAGACTCCTAATTGTTCTTACGGTTGAGGCTTCATCAATGAAGCCGCCGTCTCAGTCCATCTTTTCAAAGGGTTTTCTCTGTATTGCTGTCCCCCCCCTTCTCCAGGCATGATGTCCTTCTCCCGGGACTTGTCTCTGCTGACCACAAGCATAACATATATGATCCAAAATGTCACCATCCTAGTTTCCAAGGAGTGTTCTGGCTGCACTTCTTCCAAGACAGATTTGTTTGTTCTTTTGGCAGTCCGTGGTACTTACATTTTTCCCCCCAGCACCATAATTAAACTACATCAATTCTTCTTCCATCTTCCTTATTCCAACTTTCATCCAACTGTCACACGCATAGGGGTTAATTGAAAACACCATGCCTTGGAACAGGCGTACCTTAGTCTTCAATGGAACATCCTTTATTAACATGCTAAGAGGTTTTGTGCTGCAGATTTGCCCAATGCACTGCACAGATGACACAACCTTGCTTGTTGAAAGTGAGGTATATAATAGCCCACACGGGAGCTTATTCTAGTAAGGGTGAGAAAGAACCTGATAACAATATTGATGTATTTTATTCTTAGCAACTCATATCTAAAGGGAATACCTATAATAATTTTTGTTTACTGAGTACTTTGCCATTAAGAAGATGGATCACTAACAGGCTTAATTTGATAGCATTTCATTTTTCCGTTTTCTTATTACTAATAACATCTCTGAGCCCAACTGAGAAAATGTTCATCATTAAATCACTAACTAATTTTCATGACATGTTTGGTACCATATGGTAGTACTTAGAG
>NW_022109325.1:1898912-1901583 GCF_000313985.2 Echinops telfairi
GGACTCACAGGAACTCTGTACAATGAAATGACACTGCCTAGTCTTGCTCCATCCTGACAGTTGTCATTATGTGGTTTGTGCTCAATGCCACCTGCACTGTGAAGGGTCTTCCTCTCTTTCCCTGCCCTTCTACTTTAGCAAGCACAATGTTCTAAATAGATTTGTTCTTTTCAGGATTTGTTCTCCAGGCAGACTGCTAAGACACATCTTCTTCGTAAGGATTAAAGGAAGGTAATGTTTTCAGCACTAAATTGCTTCTATTTCAAAACTTGGTTTTGATGTGTGCTCATCCTTGCTTCTAAGGAGCATCCTTGGTCAGCCATGAAATATACAACTATGTGCTCTAACAATGCCTAATTCAAGTGTATCAATTCTACATTAGTCTGCCTTATTAATTATCCTACTTTCACATACTTTTGTGACAATTAAAACCATGCTTTGGTCATGCATACTGTAGTCCTCAAAGTGACAATTTTGCTCCTAAAGACTTTAATAAATTAATTTGCAGCCAAAATTGCCCATAGCAATACATCTTTTGATTGTCTTATTGCTCTTGCAGGGGTGTTTATTTTGGATCCAAATAAAATAAAATCCTCAATAAGTTTAATATTTTTCTGTTCATTGTGGCACTTTTTAATCCTGTTGTAAGGATTTTTGCTTTTTTATTTCTTTTCGCATTCATACTGAAGGCTGCACTCAGCCTTGAATCTCCATCAGCTCATGCTTCAAATCCCCTTAATTTCCAGTAAAAGAGGTTATGTCTGCATATCACAGCATGCTAATGGGCCTTCCTCAAATCCTAATTCCCTGCTCTACATTAAATTGACTTTCTCAGATTATTTGCTAAACATAAACTGAATAAGCATGATGAAAATATATCATCCTGATGTACATCTTTCCTGAGTTTATGCAAATTAGTACCCCCTTATTTTGTTCAAACAACTTCCTTTGGGTCTATCTACAGGTTTCACATGAGCATAATTAAATGTTTTGGAATTTCCATTCTTCACAATGTTATCCATGATTTTTGTCCATCAAACTCAGGTAAGCCTCTTTTTCATACTCTCTGCTGGCAGTCAAGATTTATCTGATATAAGCAATGATAACTGTCCCCCCACATACCCTTCTGCATCTAGATGAATGTCTAGCATTTCTCTGTTAATATATTACTGAAACATTTTTAAAATTATCTTCTGCAAAATTTTACTTGCATTTGATATTAGTGACATTTTTTCAATAACTTTTACATTCTCTTGAGTCATCTTTTGTTGGTGACACGAAGGTGGAGCTCTTAGCAGTTGATCAGATTACACTGTCTTGGTATAGACACGTGAGCACTTCTAGTAATGCTTCAGCTTGTTGAAACACTAAAATTAGTATTCAGGTAAGTCAGGAAGCTTGCTTTCCACTGGTGCCTTCAGCGTAGTTGGGACTTCTTCTTTCAATACCATTAGCTCTTGATCATGAGCTACATTCTGAAATGTTTGAAGTTGAACAGTTCTTTTTGATACAATGATCTGGAGACCTGGAGATTGAAATTTCTAACTATAATCCCATTAATTAAAATTTTGTACCAGCAACATACTTAATCACCATGATATAGGACACACTGGAATCATAGTCAGTTTGTTTCATTAACTACTTTTTATGTTTTACTGTTTATTAAAATGCCACTCCCATCGAGTGGATCCCAACTCACAGTGACTTGATAGGACACGGTGGAACTGCCCCTTGAGTTTCCAAAACTGTAACTGATCATGAGAGTAGAAAGCCCTCTCTTCCACGTAGCAGCCGGTGCTTTCAAACTGTGGACCACTCGGATCACAGCTCGAAGTGTAACCACCATGTCATCAGGGGTCCTTTTTTATAATGCAGATTATAAACTATAGAGACAAATTATCTTCCTCAATTTAGTATTGATGAAATTCAAAATTTAATAAAATTTAAAAATACATTTCTGTGTGATGAAAGTCTACCAATGAGAATAATTTTGGAGAAGGAGTAATATTTTACTTAGAGTTCAAAGTCAATGTTCCCTATTATTAAAATTGATTTCAAATACTCATCAGTAAATACTGATAAACAATTAGATCTTATATATGAAGGATCTCAAAGAGTTCATAGAATTGTGGAATTAAAAGATAATGGAATGTTTCCCACAAACTTTATGAGGCCTTCTCAGATATCATCTTTGAAAATTTTTTTCTGAACCCCCCAAAATCAAACCCAACCCATGGTCATTGAGTCAATTCCAAACTCCTAGGATCCTACATGGAGTTTCCTATACTGTAAGTACGGAGCAGGTAGCCTCATTGTTCTGCCCCGGAGAAGCTGGTGAGTTGGAACTGTCAATATTGAGGCCCCAATCTAACTCACAGCATAACTCGGGCACAGATGCTGCGAAAGGCAGATATCGTTCCCTAAACAAGTGCTTCTAATTAAGTGTATTTATCTCGTGAAAGGCATTTACAGAGTTAAAAGCATTTGCTTATGGAAATCACAGACTGTAGCCTTCAGAATGATTTTCAAGGAAAGCGAAATTATCACAACTGGATCAATAGGCAAGGATTTCATTTTACTTGGATCCATAATCAATGTTCAAGGAATCAGCAGTCAAGGAATCAAATGATGTAGTGCATTCTGAAAATTTGCTACACAAGAATTCTTTAAA
>NW_022109325.1:1903067-1905029 GCF_000313985.2 Echinops telfairi
TTTTTAACCTTGTTTTTAAAAAAGTACTTTTATCGGGGGCTTTCATATCTCTTATCACAATTTTCACTTTCAATAAAGTTTATGTGGGAGTTCTACCATTATATAATTAAATGGGTGTGAAATATGAAAATTTACATTGCACTTACATTAAGGTATGAAAGACAGTGCTGGAAGATGAGTTGAGTTCGGACAATATATCTACTAAAGATTTGGAAGGGAATGAGGACCTCACTTCTGCCATAAACTTTCAACAGAACAGGAAGTGTTTAAAGAATTTAGCTTTATAATACAATCCATATTGGTTGTCAATGAAATGAGTTTACCACAGTATAAATTTTACTGTGGTAAAACTAAAGGATAAAAATTAAACATTAAATTTAAAATAAGAGATACTAATTACTTGGCATTATATTTCTCTATTCATATCTTGGAGATATATTTAAAGAAGGCTTGGAAACTTTTAAGTACTGTTTGGTTTTGTAATTTCATGTTGAATTGTTAACAAACATTATCAAAACAACCCAAAAATCTGATATCAAATTATTCACTGTTCAGTAGGAGACTGAAGGCAATTTTCTCCCAGAACATTTTTCTGCTTATCAATGGGCTAAAATTGGAGCAATGAAATATTAAATAGTACTTGTAAACCATTAACTTATTCTATGGTAGTGTAATGTAGGATATTCAGCTTTTATTTTGGACAGCAACAAGAGGACTGAGAACGATTAAGTTCGTGCATAGAAATGAAGTTCATTATTGACTCTAGGAGCCCTGGTGTTGTCATGGTTATGCATTGTTCTATGATCTGCATGGTTGGCAGTTCCAAACCACCAGCTTCCTCATGAGATTAAGACTGGATTTTCTACTCCTGTTAAGAGTAATAGTCTTGGAAACTCACAGGGTGGTCGCTGTGAGTCATCATTGACTCGGTGGTTGTGAGTTTGGTTTTTATTGACAGTACTAAGTCAGTAACACATAATTGGTTCTAATACTTTCCTCAAAATACCTATTAATGAATAATATAATATATGCCATAGTCTTACATTTCCACCAAAAAATGCCTTGTAAATTTGCCTGTCAGTATGTTCTTGCTATCTCTATGTTTTTATCAGATACCAATTTTAATATAACAGGTCCCATTTCATGTTATACTAGAACAGTGTTTTCTCAATTTCTTTAGAAATATAAGTACTACACCTTTCTCTATGCAAATAATTGGTACAAGTTAATGAAGTACTCATTTATTAAATAACAAATAAGCAAGAGCAGTAACCTCTGTCACATTATCAAGAGAAAAGAAAAAGCACTTGAAGCCACTTGCTTTTAAAACAAATAAGGAAAATTGATTATTGATGTTTGAAGTGTAGTTAATTACTTCATATGACCTTTCTAGCCATAATCCTTTTATTTGTGACATATTTTAAAGCTTATTATCTAAACCTGTAGTTAGAATCCCATCTATGAGCAATTTTTCTGTCATGCTAATGAGACAGAATTAAGGTGAGATATATTTTGATAGACCTTTGTTTTCTTAAGGGTACTGTCTGCAGAAGGCAAAACCATACATCCATCTAAAGTATCTTTGTGACATCCACTTCTATACTGATCACTTCCTCCACTTCTATACTGATCACTTCCTCCACTTCTATACCGATCACTTGCTTTCACTTTCAGATGTTTTGTTTCTAGCTCTGCTTGTCTCTGCCTAACCTCCAATTCCTGGGTCTTTAATTGTAGCTTGTCATCTTATTTCAACAAGTTAATGAAGGACTGGACACAGTCACTCATCTACAACAGGACATTTGGCGTATTTGATCAAATGACTGGAAGATATCCATCCATATGTGTACCCATTCCAAAGAAAGGTGACCCAAAAGAATGCATACATTACAATATCATTAATATCACCTGCCAGTATGATTTTGTAAAAGGTCATCCAACAACAATTGCAACAGAATGTTG
>NW_022109325.1:1905337-1909412 GCF_000313985.2 Echinops telfairi
GGTTGCATCTTCTTGTCATATTTACTTACTCTGTGTATTGAGCAAATAATCAGAAGAATGTGGCATCAAGATTAGAGGAAGGCTTATTAACAACCTGTGATATGCAAATGACACTTGCTGAAGGTAAGAATGACTTTAAGCACTTGCTGATAAAGACCAAAAATTGCACTGATAAGTATGGATTACAACTCAATGTGGAGATGACCCAAGTCCTCCTAACTGAACTAGTAAGAAACATCATGGTAAGTGGAGAAAAGATGGGAGTTGTCAAGGATTTTGTCTTGCTTGGATCCACAATAAATGCTCACAGAAGCAGACATTAAGAGATCAAATGACACTTTGCATTGGATAAATCTGTTGTACAAGACCTCTTTAAAGTGTTGAAAAGCAAGGATGTTACTTTGAATCATGTGTGTGTGTGTGTGTGTGTGTGTGTGTGTGTTAGTCTGGGTATTCAAGAGAAACAAATCCACAGAAACTCATATTTTATAAGAGAGAGTTTTATATAAAGGGTAATCATACATTAAACATCCCAACCCAGTCCAGTTCAAACCCATAAGTCTGACATTAGCCCATATGTCCGACATCAATCTACAAAGTCCTCAAACTCACAAAAGACACACAATGACCCCGACTACAGGAGAAGCCTCATCAATGAACATGTAAGCATCTCAGCACTGGCAGGGATCTCCACACGGCTGCTCCAGCACCAGGGCTGCATCGGGGTAGGTCCATGTAGCTTCTCCTCAGAGATGTCTTGCAGCAAGTGAGCCTTGTCAGCTGAGGCAGAGGACTAGAGCTAAGGCAGCTGCAACTGGTATGACTGTCAGAGAGCAAGAGACCAGACAGGCCGAGCCATTTATCTCTCTGCCCTTCAGTCAATCTCACATGTGTTCATTGGCCAGGTTGGCACAATAAACCTTAACTATCGCAGTGTGCCTGTCCCTAGTCATTGTATTTTCAATAATAAAATATTGAATGTTGGACATTGCATGAGGAAGGCCAATGGAGAATTGATGTGTTTGAATTGTGGTCCTGGTGAAGAATATTCAAAATACCATGGACTGCCAGAAGAATAAATCTGACTTGGAGGAAAGACAGCTAGAATGCTCCTTAGAGGCAAGTAGCTGCATGAGCTATCTGAACAGCACAAACACACATTACCTCGGAAAACTGTTCAAATCTGCTGTTTTAGCACAAAATGAGCCAGTGACAAATATAAACAAAGGAGAATGACTTCTTTTAAAAAAACTGTATTTGTGAACAATACATTTTAAATTTCATATAATGACCATAAATCATAAAATATTCTTCTTTTTTATATCTTTGGGTGTTAAAAATTTTGTTTAAGACATTCTAGGCTCATAGGTCATGAGAAAGAGAAATCAGCCTAAATTTGATTTGCAAGGTATAGTTTAACAAGCATCTGTTCCTGATTTAGAAAATCCAGATTCCGTTGTTTATTTAGACACATGATTATAACCCAGAAGAGCAGAGTGTAAAATAACCAAACAGTAGAGAAAGAATAGGAGTGGCACAATATGATAGTAGGTTTGCTTTGCTTTGTTACACTATTTGACTCCGTTGTGTGGTGGCGTTTTGCTATTGTTAGGGGCCATTGAGTTGGTTTTGACCCATAGCAAGCCTGTGGGCAACTGAGAAAACGCTGCCTGATCCTGCCCCATCCTCGTAATTTTGCCTACGCTTCAGTGCCTTGTTGCAATCATTGCGTCACTACTCTTTGAGGCCCTTCTCTTTCACTGCCCCTCTACATCACTGAACATAGTGTTCTTCTCCAGCCTCTCTCCTGCCAGCATGCCCAACGTATAAAAGACAAAAATCTCACCATCCTGGCCTCCGTGGAGCACTCTGGCCATATTTCTTGCAGGACAGAATTGTTTGTCATTTCGGCAGTCCGTGGTACTTTCAATATTTACCAGGACCACAAGTCAAACATGTCAATTCCTCTTTGGTTTTCTTTATTCGATGTGTACCTTTCGCATGCGTAAGAGGCTATTGAAAATATCTCGGATTGGACTTGCTTTAGTCCTCAAAATAACACCCCTGTTTTTCAAGACTTTAAAGAGATCTAATGCAGCAGATGTACCCACTGGAACCCATCTTTTGATTTCTTGACTGCTGCTTCCATAAGCATAGATTGTGCATCCAAACAAGACAAAATCCTTGACACAGTCAACCTTTTCATCGTGATGGTACCTGTTGGTCCAGTTGTGAAGATCTAGGTCATCTTTCCATGGAGTTGTAATCCAGACTCAAGGCTGCAATCCTTGAATTCCATAGCAAGTGCCTCAAGTCCTTCTCACCTTCGGCAAGGAAACTGCACCATATGCATCTGCGTATGAAAGATTGTTAGTTCACCTTCCTCTAATCCTAATGCCCCATTATTCTTCATATAATCCAGCTTCTCTGATTATTTGTTCAGCATATTGACTGAATACGTGTCATGAGAGGATACAATCCTGATGCACAGATTTCTTGATTTTAAAGCAGGAAGTGTTTCCGTATTCGATCCATGCCACTGGCAGTTCTGCATGAGTACAGTGGAGCGTTCAGGGGCTTTCACCCTTTTCAAGACTCTCCGTAGTGTGTCATGACACCTACAGCTGAATACCTCGGCACAGTCAATGAAACAAGAGGGAATATATTTCTGGTTTCTCTGCTTTTCGCCAAGATCCAACTGACATTAGCAATGCTATACCTTTTTCCAAGTCTTCTTCTGAATCTGATCTGAACTTCTGACTGCCCCCTTCAATGTAGTGCAGCAATTGGTGCCAATTTGGTGCCAATATTGTTCTACGATTTGAATATTCTATTGGGTCTTCTTTCTTAATCTGAGCCAATTGTGTCATTATTTTATTTTTTAAATTATTCTGGAGTTGAGTTTCTTTAGTTTCCTGAATTGTGTTTTGATATGTTTTATCAATTTTAGAAGACTCTCAGCCATCCTTTTTTATTACTGCATCTCTGGTGATTACATTAATATATATGTAAGATCATTTCATAATGTCATACATACTTTGGACATTATATTCCATTATTTCCTTTTTCCAGGTGTGCCTCTGTTTTGAGGATTTGTGTTAATTTAGCCTTAATTTTACAGATCTTATTTTTCTTACGTTGCTATTAATCTCAGCCAGTTAATTTTTTCATCGGCGATAGCTCATTTTTTATTTCTAACATTTCCATTTGATTATTTATGTCATTTTCATGTATGAGTTAAAAATTCTCTGTTTATTCATTTCATTTTGCTAATTTTTGATTTAACATAATTTTCATAGTTGTTTTAAAGTTCTTGATAAGTATAAATAATCGTGGAGCTTTCTTACATTCTTAAATGCAGCTTACTTTCTTTTCATGCCACCTGCTTTCTCTCTTATTTTTTTTTGTTTTATCCTAGATCCTAAATGCAAAATAACCTAAAAGACTGAAGTAAACATAATTTAAACTCAGGGAAAAAATGCACATTAATTCCATTGTCCCACTAATATATTGGAGAATGGAGATAATTGGAGATTTGAGTAAGTCTGGTCTCTAAGTTAATGTAAGAGATTTGCTGAATTTTAGTTTGATTGAATTCATCACTTCTAATCTAAGGGTCAGTTCAGAATTGAGTTTTGAGGTGTTGGCTGTGTGCATTGATGAGATTGCAGAGATATTTTCATGTTTCAAGAAAAGAACAAATATCTTAATCTCAAAACCTCTCTCTTTATCTATCATTCTATAGCTAAATCCCCTTCCATTAACTGCAGCACACTTATTAGATTTGTTCCTGGAAGTTCTCTTTGTTACATTCTCCTGAGCCTAAATTTCTGAGTTTCTCTTCACGGTTACCTAACTTCCAGTCTTGTCACCTGATGAAAGCCCCAAGTTACTACCGTAGGAAAGGTTTTTCTTCACCCTCTTGCATTTCTCAAACTTCGAGTATCCTATCATGCACTTGATAAAGGACCTCAGAAGTTCTTTTTTTTTTAATTTTTAAAAAAAATTATTAGGGGCTCATACAATTCATCACAATCCATACACACATCAATTATGTAAAGCACATTTGTACATC
>NW_022109325.1:1910004-1949838 GCF_000313985.2 Echinops telfairi
TTCTGAGCTAGATGGCCACTTGATTACCTTCAAGCCTTTAAGACCCCAGACGCTATACTTTTTGATAGCCGGGCACCATCAGCTTTCTTCGCCACATTTGTTTATGCACCCATTTGTCTTCAGTGATCCGTTCGACACCTCGTGATCACACAGGCTGATATGTTGTAGCTCCATATGTTAATCTCCGTTGTGCCTCTAAATGAAGTCATCAAGCTACGAACTGATTGAAAGGCTATACTCCACCCCTTCACAAGTTGACATCAGATTATATAACTACCACAAATATCAAATGTAAGTAATATTTTTCTGAGTAATAATTTAAAATAGTTGCAATAGTACATTCTCATGAATCAGCCAGACATTCAAGGCAGATTCCGAAGAGGAATTTAGCATAAAGAATATTTCAAATGGATCTTGGCTGAAATCAGAGAACACCAGAAAGATGCTTATTTATGTTTTAGTGAAATACAACAGCTGTTTGGATTCGATGTGAGTGATATCAGATAGATTTTAGCTGAAAGTAGAGCATTCCCAAAAGATGTTTGTTTGTGTTTTATTGACTATGCAAGGCATTTTGCTGCATGGATCACAACAAACTGTAAATAACATTGAGAATAATGAGAAATTTGCAACACTTCATTCTGCTTAAGTAGAATTTGTATCTGTTATTTGTTCAGAACAACCAAAAACTGCCCAGTTTAAAAACAGGAAAGATATGCATCGGGGTTGTATCCATGTACATGCTTTTTCTATCTGTGCACTGAGCAAATAATCCAAGAAGCTGGGCTACAGACAGAACACATCATCAGAATTGGAGGATGTCTTCTTAAGAACCTGTGATAACAACCAGATCAAACAACATTGCTGGTTAAGATAGAAGAATACTGCATAGTTTAAAATCAGTGATGTGACAGGCTTCTATCCCCTCATCATACTTATTCACTCTGTATGCTGAGCAAATCATCAGAGAAGCTGGATTGTATGGAGCAGAGTGTAGCATCAGGATTGAGAAGGCTAATTAACAGCCTGTGATTTGCAAATGGCATCACCTTGCCTTCTGAACGTGAAGCGGACTGGAAGCACTTGCTGGTGAAGTGCAGCCTTCAATATGGGTTGCAATTAAATGCTAACCCTGTAACACCTGAATTTTTCATTTCAGGAAAATTTTTTTTGTTTTTATTCTTTACTTTCATAGTTATCAACATATATAACAACCAAAATATATTTAAAAATATAAAATGAGAAAAGGCAGAGATTTTCAAGGATTTTTTTCTTGCTCTATTCACAATCAATGGTGATAGAAGCAGTAGTCAAGCAATCAAAAGCCAAATCTGCACCATAAGATATTGAAAAGCAAGGATGTTACTTTGAAGACTAAAGTGTGCCTGACCAGAACCATGGTATTTTCAATTGCCTCCTATGATATGCAACTTGGACATTGAATACAGAAGACCAAAGAAGAATTCATGTATTTGAATTGTGGTCCTGTCAAATATTGCAAGTTCCATGGACTGCTGAAAAGACACACTGATCTATCTTGGTAGAAATATGTCGAGTGCTGCTCATAGTGGCAAGGATAGTGAGACTTCTTATTGCGTCCTATGGGTACATTGTCAGGAGAGACCAGTCCTGGAGAAGAACATCCTATTGAGTAAATTTGAGAGGCAGCAACAAAAAGAAGACCCTCAAAGAGACAGATTGACACAGTGGCTGCAAAAATGAACTCAAGCATAAAAACAATTGTGGTGATGCTGCAGGACTGGGCCATGCTTTCTCTGTGGATAAGTTTGCTATAGGCTGGAGTCACTTAGAGCAGTGGTTCTCAACCTTCCTAACGTTGCACCCCTCTAATACAGGTCCTCATGTTGTGGTGACTCCCCAACCATAAATTATTTTCGTTGCTACTTCATAACTGTCATTTTGCTACTGTTATGAATTGGGTGTGGGTAGGTCGTTGGACCCCCAAAGGGGTTGAGAACCGCTGACTTAGATGATACCAAACAACATAATAACAAAGATCCACACAACTGGACCATTAAAGAACAAACATCTTGCTAATTCGAGAAGGACTGAAGTTGTCAAGGATTTCATTGCTTAGCTCCAAAAATGAGGCACTGATGTTAAAAGCTTGAGTAGAAAGAAAACGTTTTGAAGAGCATGATGGAACATACTTACAAATGTGCTTGACACAAAGCATGTATGGATTGTGGTAAGAGTTGTAAGAGCCACCAATAAAATGATTTATTAAAAATTTGTAAAAGTCTATTTGATAATCTCAGAAATAAACAGTAAGTGATAAACTCATGGTTAATTTTAAAATATTCACATTGTAGAAGTATTCCTGCTTTTCATTATATAAATATGTATGTGTTTAAAATTACTAGGGATTCACTATTTGAGGCATTTATTTATTTTATATATATGTATTTTATGAGTTAATTGTCAATTTAATACAGAAATATAGTAGAAAAACTTGCAAGTAGAAGATTTTTCTAAGTTTAATTCTTTCGGTTTTACTTTAATGATCAGCTACTAAGAGAAAGGTTACTGTGTCAAACCCACTCATTGGTTCTTCCTGAAAAGGACCTGGTAATTTCATGCAAATTTCAGCCACAAAAAACTGTATCTCTCACTACCTTTGAATTGATACTGATTCACAGCCACCATATAATACAGGGTAGAACTGCTCCTGTGAGTTTCTGAGACTATAATTTTTTAATTTATTTATTTTAAAATGTATTATTAATTTGGAGTTAATACATATATCATATCATTCCATAGTGCAATCCCGTCATGCAGAATTGTACAATTGCTACCACAATCAGTTTGCAAACATTCTTTTTCTTCTTGGACTCCTTGACATCATCTCCCTTTGACACTCCCCCCTACCATCACCACCACTGTACCTCCCACCCCAACCCTTATTCTACTTCCTGTCCCTAAAGGTTCATCAATCCTGGGTTTCATATACTGAAAACAGAAAGACATATAACACAGCTTCAATGACACACCACCTCTGAGATAAACCACAGTATAAACAAACAAAATACAGATCAGGTCCAGTGTGCATTAGAGGAGGGTTCAACTGACAAAGTTTAAACGGTTCAAGACAAGCAAATCACTTTTATCTTCTACACTTACCTTTCCAATGCACTTTCTCTAGTAACCACTGTCCTCCCATCCCTCAATTGTGCATAGAGGGAGATCACTGGAGGTTATTTTCTATGTAGTTCCCACAGATGTATCTTGGGCAATCACTGTCATCCATACCCTTCTGCAAACCTATTCTCACAGTTTAGGCTCTGATACTAATCCTTCCTTTGGCTTCAGATTATATGGTTTACAGTCCATTGGGGACTGCTGATGGTGTGTCTCTTCCATGTGGACTTAGTTGACACCTCACTCAGATAGCTGCTTCTTTGGAGCCAAGCCTTTAAAACCCCAGACACTATTTTATCTAGTAGAAGGTACTATCTAATTTCTTCTCTACACTTTGCTGTAGCACCCACATCTTCTGTGTTCCCATCCTGAGGGCAGAGTATGGAGCAGAGCTATGATGTAAGAATTAATTGTTCTGAGGTTGGTGCTACAATTTAGTGCCAAACCCAAACCCATTTCTGGATGTTTCTTTTTCATTTTCTTTGTTAGTTTTTTTATTTGCTTTTTGGGTCCTTTTCAAATCCTACTTGTTAATTTATGGCAGAGAACCTTTTTGATCATCCCTCTGGGGCATAGGCATCTTCCATTAATATTGTCTTTGATTAGCCCCTGGTAATTTCACAGGAGGGAAAAGCCTGATTTTTCTCCTGAGGAACAGCTGGTGGTTTCAAACTGCTGACCACATAGTTCGCAGTTGACTATCTGTATTTTGCCATGTTGAGTCTCTGTGAGTCAGCATTGAATCCGTGGCACCTAACATCAGTGCAATGGTGTATCTTGTGAATAAGTACGTAACACATTTGAATTCTTTTTTTTTTAATCATTTTATTTGGAGCTCTGACAGCTTTTATAACAATTTACACATCAATTGTTATCAATCACATTTGTGCATATGTTGCCAACATCATTTTCAAAGCATTTCTTTCTACTTGAGCCTTTGGCATCAGCTCCTCTTTTTGCCCTCCCTAACCCACCCTCCCTTCCTCATGAACCCTTAATAAATTATAAATCATCGTTAGTTTCATATCTTTTTTTAACATTTGAACTCTTATGAGGTTTGTTGATGCTTAACTCAGCACTGACTTCACTTGATAAATGATCTTTTAGGTTTTCCATATGTTTTGATATTCTAGATTTTTCACTTTTAGTTGATTTTAAATTTTTTATAAATATTAGAACATAAATTTTATGTCCTAGATCTTATAATTCTAGCTACATACCCATGAGATGGAGTGAATTTAGATTAAGGGAGCAATTGGATTCACATGTTGTTAGACAGATTTTGATTCTCCTATGGTACTAATTGTTGTTTTCTAATGAGTACTATCAAGTTAAATATCTATAAAGGCCTCAGTCATGTGCTATACTTTGCAGCATTCAGGGTAATCTCAATAAATTCAAGTAGTTGGCACACAGAATTAATCTCATTAAATACTATAGTATTTTATATTATGCTAAATAGAAATTTTCCCTATGCTGGTAGTTAATGAAAGATGAAGCAAATAAAGACCAAATACTTTATGCATAGTCTGTGAAAAGAACATTACAAAATGATGTGTAGATTTTTCTTATGCTGTTGTTGTTGTTGTTAGGTGCCATTGTGTCTATTTGTATGCGTAGTGACCCTATCTACAACAGCATGAAACACTGCCCTGACCTGTGCCAGCCTCATGATTTTTTGTTGTTGCTGCTGACATGCAACTTTGCCACACATGACAGCCTTTTCCAGAGTCCCAGCTCTCCTGATAACATTTTCAAAGTACATGAGGCACTGTCTGTAATTGTCACTTCTAAGGAGCATTCTGGCCATACTTCTGCTAAGACAGATTGTTTGCTTTCCTGATAGACCAGGACACTTTAAATATTATTTACCAACACCACAATTCAAATGCATCAACTCTACTAAGATCTTCAATATTCATTGTCCAGTTTCCATATGCATATGAGGTGACTGAAAATACTATTATGTGGGTCAGGTTCACCTTAAGATTCAAAATGAGATTTACATTTAAACACTTTTAAAACATTTTGTGTAACAGATTTGTCCAGTGCAATATATCATTTGATTTCTTGATTGCTGGATATCTCATCTACCAATAAAAATGCTGTACAGTATCAGGAATAGGTGGATAACAAATATGGGGTCATATGTTTGATTAAGGGTATATAATTGCAAGCATGCATGCTCTTCTATTTATTACAGGATAATGAAAGGACATGTCTAGGCAAGTATTTCAGGTAAACTGCTATAATTGCTTTCTCCACCATATCTGTTTCTGTGCATCCATTGTAAAGATTTACTGATAATATTGTACATCAAGACCCGTTGAGTATAAGTTACCATGTCCTGCATCTTTGACCATAAAAAAGGATCCTCTGGGCATATATTGTGATATTAAATTAATTTCAGACCTCAGAGAATAAGAATGTCTCCTATAAGGTACAACGTTGTGCCAACCTCAATTTTAGAGGAATTAGTTGTAGAAAAGACAGCTTAAAAACTTTATCATGGCACTGTTCACAAGCTGGGCTGCTAATCACTAGGCGATTGGCTGTTCGAGTCCACCCAGAGGCACTCGGAAGAAAGACCTGGTGCTCTATGTCTGGAAAGCCAACCTACAAGCCCAATGGCATGCACCTATGACGTGGCCATGCATCAGAGTTAACTTGAGAGCAACTAAAAAAAAAAGATTAAAGAGCCTTGTTTAAAAAAATTTTTTTCATGTGTGCTAAACTTGTGTTAAGGCTTTACAATGGAGTTAAGGCCCTGCCTTCCTATTTACACACCCCAAGTGCTTCTTATTTTGAAATGTGTTAAATGATATTTAAATATTTCCCAAACCACATTAGATCAGATGTTTCCTAAATGCCAGGATTAGATTATACTACATCTTAAATGTATCTATAGGATTGGGTAAGACTAACATAATAGTATGCTTATATTCTTCTTAATGTTTATTACTCTAAATAATTGAGAGTAATAAGCATTTATTAAGTGATCACATATACAAAGCACAGAGTTAGTCAGCATATATAAAGATTTAAACATAACCATGTCTTGAAGGAGAACATTAAATAAATAAATATATGTAATTTTGTTATTTTCTTTAAACAAATGGCATTGATCAGTAAGAAACTTGGGATGATAGAATGCCTATAAGAAGTTAAGGAGAGCATAGATTGAGTATTCAATCCTAAATTGTTAGCTGCATTTTCTGTGCTTTTCTAGCCTGCGCACCTGCTGCACAGTCTCCATTGTGGCCTCCAAACTTCTGGTAAAGCACTGGAAAGCAAGAACTTCCACACATTTTTTATTACCTCATAAAAATTAAACATAAAGACTCTGTAACTAGTTCTGTGTTGGTGATGAAGAGAGAATTGATTAATTCACAGATTCAGAGAACCAGAAAAACTAGAAACCCAAGAAAAGGATGAAATCAGACCAAAAAGTTATGAGTAACAATGTAACCTGATGAAATATTTCCCCATAGTGAATTTAGAAAATAACTCTGAAGGATAGAAGTTTGGAATATCCCCAGAAAAATATAGTATATATATGAACATACGTACAACCATAGTATATCTGTAAGTATAATTTCCTTATGTATATGAAGAACTTCAACCCATTTTTATATATAAATTATACTTAGAGAAATGACATCTCTATTATGTTTGTGTGAATTTTTTGCTTTCTTCTTTACCCTTACTTTATTAAATTCTATAAAATTGGTATCTAATGTGTTAATTCTATTTAATGCTATCTACTTTCTTTACGTGAATTCTAAATTGCTTTATTCAAACTATTTAAAATCTACTGCTTTTAAAATAACCCTACAAGTTTCCCTAAATTGAGCACATTTGTACATAAAATATTTAATGGAGTAAGCTGGAATTAGTTCGATGCTTTCCTCAGGTTTTCATAATATATTATTGTGTCATCATGTACTGTAAAATAACATAATAATGGCTGGTATTCATTCATGTTATAATATCAGTAGTTATTCTGAGAATACACAAATGGTTCAAAAATCATAATCATTGATATGCAATTGGACTCCAGTTTGTACAGGCTTATCTACCCATCAGTGGTAGGATTTTGTGGATAGACTATCATTTCAACAAGATGGTTCAGTAATTCAGTGAAATCTAATAATTTACACACTTTGAATGGATATGTACAGGAAAATATATTTGCTTGGTGATTACTTGCAGATGTGATTGTTGGCATGAAACTGCAGACTATCTTTTCTGTAAAAGAGTAATAAACCCGAATATTATCTATATATAATGGATGTGACTTTATATTACTCCCACTATATAACAGAGTGAAATTTACACAATAGGAAATCTACTTTAATTAAAAAATAATAATTTTATTGGTAACTCATACAACTCTTATCACAATCCATACATCGATCCATTGTGTCAAGCAATTTTTTACATTTGTTACCATCATCATTTTCAAAACATTTTCATTCTACTTGAGCCCTTGGTATCAGATTCTCATTCTTTCCCCTCCCTCCTCTACCCTTGATAATTTATACATTTTTTTTTCATGTCTTACACTGACCGATGTCCCCCTTCGCCTACTTTTCTGTTGTCCATCCCACTGGGAGGGGCTTATAGAGAGATCATTGTGATGGGTTCCCCTACTCTTCCCCCACCTTCCCCTCACCCTCCTGGTATAGCTACTCAATATTGGTCCTGAGGGATTTATCTGTCCTGGATTCCCTGTGTTTCCATCTCTTATCTGTTCCCCAGCACATGCTCTGATCTAGCTAGATTTGTGAAGTATAATTGGGGTCATGCTAGTGGGGGGCAGGAAGCATTAAAGAACTAGAGGAAAGTTGTATGTTTGTGTTATTTATATCTCTACAGAGAAAGGACCAGACTTCAACCCAGTACTCCAAGATGGGAATGCAGCATACCAGCATGAAGTAGGGAACCAATAAAGAGGTCTGAGGGACTGGTGCCAATCCCAACTACATGGACAGCACCCGCTCTCCCTCCAGAAGAATTCACTTCAGAAGACAGCATGGAAGCTAAAAGTCAGGGAGAGGGACATGTCTGATCAGACCACACAGGAGCAAATGAAGTGGGAGAGAAAGAGAGTAGAGCACATCCTGGATTACCAAGCCCTGAGGACGATGTTCCTGCTCAGAGTAGCCAATGCACAGAGAGTACCACAGGGCCAGCCCCACTATGAGACACCACATCCCCCACTGACCCATAGCACTATGGGGGACAACACTGGGAAGACACAGTGCAAGAATTGTGCCTGATCTGACCCCACCACACCGAGGCAAAACACTAAGGGTGTACAACAGAACAACAAGGGGAACTAAGCAATGAAGTCCCTGTGGAATACCAAAAATAGTCTTTGGGTTCAGGGCCTGGCACCCCATCAGACTCGACCGAAAAACACTAGTATAGGTCAAAAAACAGACCTTGAACTACTTTTAGGCTTTTTTTTTGTCATCCGTTTTTTTGTTGTTGTTTTCTTTTCTTTTGTTGCTTTGTTTGGTTCTGTCTTGTTTTTGTGCATATTATTATCTCTGCAGGTCTATCTAGATAAGATAGGCAGGATAACCAAACTGGAGGAGAAAACAATGGACCAATTGCTCCTGTGGGACATGGGGGGTGGGGGAAAGGAAGTGGGTATTAACAAACCCAGGGACAAGGGAACAGCAAATGATCTAAAATCGATGGTGAGGAGGGTGTAGGAGGCCTGGTGGGGCTTGATCAAGGGAAATTTAATTTTTTTTTATTTTATTACCCAACTACAACTTTTTTTGTGGGCTTTCTATTAGTGAAATCCTGGTTTAAATCTGATTTTGAAGAGAAACTTGTAGGTGTGGAATTATGTTACAATACATGTGTGTTTAGTTTAGATGTACCTATTTAGATTCGTGGCATGCTATAGCTAAGTAATTATTAATGAAAGTAACATAAAATAAAGACATTATCTTCTGGGTTATTTCAAAAGAACTGAGTGTATCACGTTTTCCTGTGGTTTCTTTGGTAATTTATTTTTCAGTGCCCTCCTGCCACCCATTTTGAGAAATAACAAAATTGTTAGAAACAGACTGAATTGGAGTCGGTAAGATATGCATTGCACCTATTCTCAACTGTATTAATTCACCTGGCCAAATAATCTATCATGTATGAGTGATTTTCTTTACATACAAACTGGGACAAAAAAGATTTTGTCAATTAATTTAATCAATGTTCTTAGGTGATGAACATGTTACAGGTATCAGAGATATCTGCAGAGATAGTTACGAGGTTTTGTGGGAAGTAGGACCATATCAAAATGAGGGAAGGAAAAATCCAGTCATCAGACTCAGGAGTCTGACTCTCACCAGAGAACTATGGGACAGTAGGGAAGAGTATAAACTGCCTTTCTCAAAGTTCAGTAAGAGGAAAAACATGGGAAAGCAATAGGCAATTCTAAAATGCAAACACAAATAGAGAGACAAATTTAAATGAATCACTAGAATTTTTGTGCTTGTGATAATGTTTCACAAAGAATATACTTTGAAACAAATTATAAAATTCTAGTAACTGAAATTACCTGCTAACTCATCTTTCAACAGTGCTAACTCCTTAAACTGGTCTTAAACTTGTATTTTGATGGAGAATATCATTTTCCCATTAACAAGTGCATCTGTTCTCAGCTCCAAATGAAATTTTCTTTCTTCTATTTTGTTAACATTTAAAATTACATGAGTCAAATAATAATAATGATATATTAAGGAAATAAAACTTAATGGAAGTATTACTGCTTTGTCTTTTCATCTGCATAATTATTCTTAATGAACAACAAAAGGCTATTTTTCCCTGTGGTTATTAATTAATCGCAAAAACTCCTTGCCATTGAGTCCATAATGTCTCATTGGAAGCCTGTAGGACAGAGTAGAAATGTCCCTTTGTTTTTGGAGACTGAAAGTGTACAGGGGCAGACAGCCATTTATTTAACTCAGGCAGTGAATGGTTGGTTCACAGGACTGACCTTGTAATTAGCAACACAAGGTAGTCCACTATGCCATAAAAGGCTCCTCTTATAAAGTACTCATAAATTTTCTCAGAATGCATATAGAACAGTATGGTGAAATAATACTGAAACACATTTCCTGGTTTTATATCCCCTTGTATTTAAGAAGGACAAACAACAGCAACAACAAACTGCCTCTTGGTCTATGTACTGGTACCTCAAGAGTACCATTAAGTATTCTGGAATTACCATTTTACCACTGGAATATCATAAGTTGTCATTATTCCAACAGTCAAATACATTTATATAGTTTTTCTGGTATTCTCTGCTTCCATCCAGGATCCATTTGACAGTAGCAATGATATCCTTTGTTTTACATCCTGTTCTGAATGGACTGTGAATTTCTATTAGTTATGGCTTGATCGACTGCCGTGTCTGTCACTTTGTTGTATCATGGTTCCTGGTGTATTTCTGTGATACCAAAAGCTAGATCTCTGGTATTTTAAATGGCAGCTGTGCCATCCAAAAGAATAAGTTTCAGCAGAGCTTTCAGACTGAAAACAGACTACAAAGAGGGAATAGGTTGGCCATTTCTGAGGTATTAGGCACTGACACATTATGCACAGAATCAAAACATGGTCAAATATTGAAAACCCCATGAAAATACACACTGTATGGTCAGAGATAGTGTCAGAACACAAGCTCCTTGGGTCAGAAGGCAGTCAAAATAGGGTTCAGAACAGCTGCCTGATCAAACTAGTCAACCATAATGGAGTAAAGCCTGAGGGATGAAAGCCTTCAGGGTCTTCATTTGCTGGTGGGGCACAACTCAAAATGGGAAGAAAACGCTACAATACTAATTAATAATGAGAACTTGGAATGTACAAGTATGAATCTAGAAAAATTAGAAGTCATAAAAATGAATTGGAACTCATAAAATTTGACATTCTATGCACTATTGAGCTGAAATGGACTGATATTAGCCATTTTGAATTAGAAAATCATTATGGTATACTATGCTGGCAGTAAATGGCTTTGCATTCATCATCAAAAAGGATATTTCAAGATCTATCTAGACGTACAATTCTGTCTATGATAGGATTATAACTATGCACATACAAATAAACCCAACCAATACTATTATTCAAATGTAGGAACCACCACCAAAGCTAGCAGTGAAGAGATTAAAGAATTCTACCAATTTATGTAGTCTGAGACTGAACAAACATGCAATGGACATACATTGATAATAATTGGTGATCAGAATGCAAACGTTAAGAACAAACAGGAATATGGTCTAGGTGATAGAAAGTAAGCAAGAGATTTCATAATATATTTTTGCAAGACCAGGGATTTCTTTATCACAAATATATCTTTTTCAGTAACACAAAAGGAGAATATACATGTGGACTCCTCCAGGTCAAATGCACAAAATCAAATTGATTACAGCTGTTGGAAGAAACGATGGAAAAATTCAATAGCAGCAGCTAAAATGATGCTTACTGTGAACAGAGTCTAAATTGCTCATATGCAAAGTCAGAATGAAGCTGAAGAAAAAATAGAACAAGTCCAAAGTGCCAAAACAAGTCTCAGTTCTACCCATGAGTCAATACTGACTCATAGCGACCCTATCTGGCAGGGTAGAACTATCCCTGTGAGTGTCCAAGGCTGTAGAATCTCCATCTTTCTTCTGCAAAGTAATGGATGGTTACGAGCTGCAGATCTTGCCATAAGCAGGCCAGCTCTAGCCATTATGCAACCAGGGCTTCTCTGATCTTGAGTCTATCTCACCTCAATTTTCAGAACATTTCAAGAACAGATTTGACACATTATACACTCATGACGGAAGACCTAAAGAATCATGGGATGACATCAAGAATATCATACATGAAGGAAGCAAAGGTTACTTAAAAGAACAAACCAGGAAGAAAGAAAAGCTCAACATGCATATCAGACTCAAACTCAAAACAATCAAGTCAATTGCCCTTGTGGGTCTCAAGGACTGAAACTATTTACAGGATAGAAAGCCTCATCTTTCTCCCACAAAGTGGCTGGTGGTTTCTAACTGCTGACTTCGCAGTTACCAGCCCACCTTTGAAACTCGCTTTTAATTTTAAAGTAGCTAAGTTAACAATGGAAGAAACGATGAAGTCAAAGTGCCTAGAGAAAATATCAAAAGGCAGCTTGAAAAGACAAAGTGAAGTATTAAAATCACATGTGCAAAGACTAGAGTTAGAAAATCAGAAAGAAGAATGCGCTAAGCATAGCTTATGCTGAAAGGTCTCAAGCCTAAAGTTGCAATAATGTGAAAATCAACAGGCAAAATATTGAATGATCCAGGTAGCATAAAAAAAGATAGAAAGAAGAAGGCTGATGGTGCCCGGCTATCGAGACCTATAGCGTCTGGGGACTTAAAGGCTTGAAAGTAAACAAGCGGCCATCTAGCCCAGAAGCAACAAAGCCCACATGGAAGCAGCACACCAACATGTGTGATCATGAAGGGCCAAAGGGACCAGGCTTTAAACACCAAAGGCGGGGAGAAAAGTCATATCCTGATGACCCAATGCCCATCTCTAGACAACTGGACATACCTTGCAGAGGGGTAGTGGGGAGATGAGTCACTTAGGGTACAGTATAGCAATAATGAAACTCACAACCTTCCTCTAGTTCTTAAACGCTTCCTCCCCCCAACTACCAGGACCCCAGTTTCGCCTTGCAGACCTGGTTAGACCTGATGATGCACAGCGTTACAGATGGGAATTGGAAGCGCAGGGAATCTAGGACAGAAGAACCTCTCAGGACCGGGGGTGACAGTGGCGATACCAGGAGGGAAAGGGGAGGTAGTAAGGGGGAATGGATCACAGGGAGCCGCGTATGGCCTCCTCTCTGGGGGACGGGCAGCAGCGGGGTGGGTGAAGGGAGGCGCCGGACAGTGTAATATAAGATACAATAATAATTTATAAATTATTAAGGGTGCATGGGGGAAGGGGAGGAGGAAGGGAAGGGGAGGTGGGGGGGGAAGGAAAATGAGCGGATTCCGGGAACCCAAGAGGCAAGCGAATTTTGGGAATGATGAGGGCAACAAAGGTATAGATGTGCTTTACACAATTGATCTATGTATTGTGATGAATTGTATGAGCCCCAATAAATTGATTAATAAAAAAAAATAGAATTACAGTAAGATTTTCTGCTAAGCTCCTTGTTCATATACAACCTGGGTTTTTTACAGAATGTAGCAATTACTAGTGTTATTTAGATAGAAACAAATACCTCATAATTAAAAAAAAAAGATAGAAAGAATAGAGTCACTGTACCAAAAATAATTAGTCAACATTAAAACGTTTCAAGAGGTAGTATATGAGCAAGAAGCAATGGTATTGAGTGAAAACATCCAAACTGCACCAAAATATTAGTCAAAAGCAAGGCCCCTGAAATTTATAGAATATAAATTGAACAGTTTCAGCAAGCTAATGAAGTACTGGAAGCACTCACTCTTCCCGTGTTAAGAAAATTGGAAGACAGGTATTTGTCTAATGGACAACAAGAGATCCATAGCTGTACCCATTCCAAAGAAAAGTGGCACACAAATTCTGCCAACTATAGAAGAACATCATTAATATCGCATGCGAGTAGCATTTTGATGAAGAACATCCAACAATAGTTACTGCAGTATATTGACAGGGAGCTGTCAGAAGTTCAGGCTGGATTCAGAAGAGGATGTGAATAAGTAATGTCCTTGCTGATGTCAGATGAATCTTGGAGAAACGCTGAAAATACCAGAAAGATATTTACTTGTGTTTTATTGACTTTTCTACAATATCCAACTGCTTACCCCGTAACAAACTAGGAGAGGCCTCGAAAAGAATGAGAAAAACATAGCACATGGTGCTTGCTCATACAGATCCCATGCATGGAGCAAAGGCTGTGTGAAGAGAACAAGGGACTACTGCATGGTTTAAAATCAGGAAAGGTTGTGTTGGGGTTGTTTCCTCTCACAATACTTATTGAATCTCAATACTGAGAAAATACTCAGAAAAGTTGGAATATATGAAGAAGAATGAAACATCATGATTTAAGGAAAGCTTCTGAGCAACCAACCAGTGGTAAGCAGATGACACAACCCTGCTTGTTGAAAGTGAGGAAGACTTGTTACACTTGTTGAAGACCAGAGATTCCAGACTTCAGTATGGATTAAACTAATTGTAGAAAAACCAACTGGACCAATTGGTAACAAGATGACAAACAAAGAAACATTTGAAGTTATGAAGGATTTTGTCTTGCTTGACTCCACAATCAATATTCATGGATGAAGCAGTCACTGGTACAAATGATCCATCGCATTAGGTAAATATGCTGTAAATATTCTTAAAGTATTGAAAATCAAGATTGCTGTTTTGTGGACTAAAGTGCTCCTGATCCAAGCCATGTACTTTTATTTCTCTTATATCTATGTGAAAGTTGGACATTGAAGAGAAAGACCTAAGGATGATCAATGCATTTGAATTAAGGTGCTGGTGAAAAATACTGAAAGTATAATGAGCTATCAAAACAGCAAAAAAATTTAAAAATCTGTCTTAATGACAGATTGAATGCTAATGTTCCAGAGTCAGTTGGACGCCAAGATCATCTTCTTGGTGTAAGTTCCTGGACCCAGACTCATAGTCTATAGCTTAAAATAATAATAATCTATGGACAGAAAGATTAACAAGCAGGAAGATTTTCGGGGAGTGAAGAGTGGTTCTCTTGGCATTTAGTGATGTTTCTATTACTTACATAGTTCAGCTCCAGGTGCCCTTAAGTCATGGTAGGAAATGCCTCAAAGTAGCTGACTTCATATAGTCAGATAGAACTGAAGGAAAGTTGCTCAATGTGGATGTGCAAAATGGATTTTGGGGTGCCAATATAAACCATATCATTCAACTCAGAATTCAAGCTCTAATATATAAGAAATTATCATGTTTCTGATGTCTAGATCTTTTGTTGTTCTTTAATTATTCAAAATGCTTGCAGAACAGAAAATAAAAGACAACTTCTACCTTGACAACCCCAGTTAATCACATTTCCTTTAGGATGTAAATGAATCATCACTTTCTTTACACAATATTAGCTATTTTTACAACTGGAAAATCAGGAAGAAAAACACTGTGAACTCCAATAAATAAAATTATTTTTAAATTTGAAAATTAAAAACACCTATTCAAACTGTTAAACTCTTGTTTATATGTTATATACATTATATTCTTTCCTCATAAAATGAAATCAAAATGGTGCATCTTATATTGAATTTTTCACTAGATAACAAACACAATATATAAAAAAACCCTCAAAGAATTTAATTAAATTAGGAGAATATGATTGGAACAGCCACAATTATGAACAATTTATAACTTTGCTACTATCAGTCTCAATATCAGAGTGCTTTTGCATAATCTTACCTAAAATTATAATTAATTATCTAACCAATATCAAATATGTAACACACTTCTCATTTTAAAATGCTTTCTTTGAAATTATTTTTACATCATTACTAATATGATAAACCGTATCACTTATACAATTAAGCAAGATAGAACATAGTTCTGTGCATCCAAATAATTATATTTCAATTAGCATGTGATATAGATAAAGAAAACTATTAAAGTGCCATACCTTATTACTGCAATACACCAATGAGTAACATACTGCACTTGAGATTGAATGTTTTACATACATGTAACTTAATATTTGGTATTACTGATTCTTAAAATAAATGTGTCTTCTTTAAAATAACTGCACTGTTGATTAGGTTGCTGTCACATGTGATGAGGTGGGTTCTGACTTGTACAACATTATTAAACACTTCCCAGTCCTACATCGTTGTCACATTTTTTTTTATATTGGATACCATCCTTGCAGTCACTGTGCCAATCTATCTTGGCAAGATCTTTGTTGTAGCCTCTCTACTTTACCAAGCATGATGTCCTTTTCCAGGAATTGGTCTTTCCTGATACCATGTTGAAAGTAAGTAGGACTAAGTCTCACCATTTTTTCCCAAGGAGCATTATAGCTGTGCTTCCCAGGTACATATATTTGTTTTTTGGAAGTCCATGGCATTTTCAATATTTTTTGCAGCGCGATAGTGGTTACACTTTGGACTGCTAACTGAATGATCAGAATTTTGAAACCACTATCCTCTCCTCAGAAGATATACAAAGTTTTTTACTCCCATAAAGAGTTATAGTCAGAGAAAACCCACAGATATTCTACCCTGCCCTATAAGGTGACAGAATGACAGTGAATTTATTGCATTAGATAAATGAGCATAATGATTTGTTCTTTGGTAATGGGGAAAGTTCGCTTATGCTAACATCCATTATTTAATTCAGAAAAGAAGTTGCCTGAAAATAAACATACATGCAAAACCCCATACGGTAGCTGAAACCAAGGGCTCAAGTAAAAAGAAATTGTCTTGAGAATGATGATGGCAACAAATGTACAAATGTGCTTGAAATAATCTATGTATGTATGTATTGTGATAAGAGCTATATGAGCCCCCAATGAAATGATTTAAAAAACCCACATGACAAAAATACATAAATATCTATGAATAATATCAGTTATGACCCACAATGTTACAATTTTATAAATCACTCATTGATTATGGAGCATTAGACGCATCTGACAGAGCAATTTAAATTTATTTCAAGATGGAATTGCCCATCTTGTGGAAGGGTTTGTGAAGCATATTAGGGTTTACATTCTGAGCAATAATTTTGTGGAAAGGAGTAGCCCTGGTGATGTAGTAGGTTTTGCATTGAGCTGCTAACCTCAAAATGAGAAGTTCGAAACCACCAGTCATTTCTGTTTTAAGCAAATCTCATAACTTATATGTAACTATTAAATCATCTTTGCAATGCATGGGTTTTAAACTACAAATCAATAGTCATATAAAGAAATAAAGGTTAAAACATAAACCTTTTATTTCCTCTCGGCACAGGTTATTAATGGAGTTACCTTACTCAGGAGTAGCTCAAATAAGCTCCCAAAGGGAAAACATTACACTTCCAAATGTAATAATACAATATTATAATATAATAATATAAAGCAAGAGTCCATATTACCGGTTCAGGTTATATACTATACCACACCTCGCAAGAGACATAAAGGCCTTGCCAGGAGGGTCATTGAGTCTGAGCTCTGTAGTTAGTGACACTCTCCAGTGAAGGAGCTGCTACCAGAGAGTGATCCTTGGTCCTTGAAACTCACAGTCCACAACTGCAGGAAGCGTCAGGATGGTTACCTCAAGTTAGGAGCCTTTAGCTAGGGAGCACTGCTATTGCGTGGTCTAGAGATTAGAGACATCAATTGAATGGACTAGACAATATCATTACTTCAAGCTGAGATCCTTTAGCTAACAGTATCTCGGTCTTAGACAAACAATGACCACCAAATGCAGGAAATAACTAGCATTACTCAACCTCAAAGAAAAAGTGATTTCCAGTGGTCTTGTTCTACTATTTATAAACCTGTTTTATTGGTAACTCCCTTCTAACATATGTGCCTGGTTTTGCTGATCGGTTTTAGGTATTTTTTCCCTTACACCTTGAGTCAGGTCTGTTTTGCATGGGTCATGACTTATCTGCCCTTTTCAGACTCGCAGTCTGGTGTTATTGATGCTAGGTGCCTTTGAGGTGATTCCAACTCAAAGTGATCCCATGTACAACAGAACAAAACACCGCTCAGTCTTGAACCATCATCAACGTTTTTTGTATGTTTGAGCCCACTGTTGCATCCACTGTGACAACCTCGCTACCAAATATGATGGCTTTCTCCAAGGACTGGTCTCTCCTGAGAATATGTCCAAAGAAGGTGTGATGAAGTCTCATATCCTTGCCTCCTAGGAGCATTTTTCTAAGAAATATTTCTTTGCTCCTTTGGCAGTCCATGGTACTTGCAATATTCTTCTCCAACACCATAATTAAAAGGCAAATATTCTTCTTCAGTCATTTATATTCAACATCTAACTTTCACATGCATATGAGGCAATTAAAAATACCATGGCTTTAGTCAGGTACACTTTAGTGCTCAAAGTAACACACTTGCATTTCAACACTTTAAAGAGGTCTTGTGCTACATATTTGCTCAATGCAATTTGTCATTTGACCTCTTGACTGCTGCTTCCATGAACATTGACTGTGGAGAATGTTAAATAAAATCCTTGACAACTTCAAACTTTTATCCATGTATCATGTTACCTACTGGTCCAGTTGTGAGGACCTTTGTTTGTTTGCTTGTTTTACATTGACTTGCAATTCACACTGCAGGCTGAAATTCTTGATCTTTATCAGCAAGCACTTCAAGTTCTGACTTTGAGCAAGGAAGGTTGTTTCTTCTGTTTATCATTGTTTGTTAATAAGCCTTCCTCTAGTCCTGATGCCAAAGTTCTCTTCATGTGAGCCAGCCTGTCTTTTTATTTGCTCAGTATATATGAGGATACTGTGAGAGATACAACCTTGACGCGCACCTTGATCCATGTACATGTTCCCCAGGAGCACAATGAAATATTCTGGGATTCTCTTTCATCCCAAGGGTAAACATTTTGCTCACCCACACAGTTTAATGCTTTAGCATAGTCAATAAAGCACAAGCAAACATCTTTCTGGTATTCTCACTTTTCATCCAAGCTACCTCTGGCATCAGCAATGATATTACGGGTTCCACAGCGTCTTGTCAATCTGCTCTGAGCTGCTGGCAGCTCCCTTTCAATGTACTAAAACAACCCCTTTTGTATTGTCTTCAACAAAATTTACTTGCATGTGATATTAATGATAATCTTTGATAATGTGCTCATTGCTGGGTCACTTTTCTTTGGAATGGGTGCAAATCTGGATCTCTTCCCAAACATTGGACCAGTTAAATATCTGCCTTGCAATTTTCTGGGCACAGAAGAGTGAGTGCTTACAATACTTCAGTAGCTTGTTGAATCCATTCAACTGGTATTCTGTAAATTCAGGAGACTTGTTTTTGGCTAATGTTGCATGTAGCTTGGACGTTTTCATTCAATACCATTGTTTCTTGCTCTTATGCAATTTCTTGATAGGTCAAATGTCAACTAGTTCATTTTGATACAGTGGCTCTGTGTATTTTTCTTATCTTCTTTTGATGCTTCCAGCATCATTCAATATTTTGTCAATAGAATTTTTCAATATTGCTTGAATATTTTTCTTCAGCTCTTTCAGTTTTGGATACACTGAGCATCTTCTTTCTTTTTAGATTTCTAATTCTAGGTATTTGAACAGTTCACTATAATATTTTACTCTGTCTTATTTAAATGACTTGATATTTTTTGGTCTACTCTTTAATTTCATCATTTTTTCCCATTTGCTTTTGCTATACTGCAATTAAAAGCATGTTTCATAATCTCATCTGACATCCACTTTTATCTTTTCTTTCTTGTCCTTTTAATTAACTTTTTTTTCTTTGTATATTATATACTTTATGTCACCCTGCCACCTAATAATGCTTATTTTTCTTAAATGTATGCTCTTAGTAGCTCCATGGAAGAAAAACGAGGCTTCTACTCCAGTAAAGAATTACAGTATTAGAACCATAAGGCGGCAGTTCTATAGTGCCATATTGGCCGGTCAAGGTGAGATGGAACTGACTCAATTACATGAGTTTGTTTTTCTGTGAGACAACTTAAAGCATTGTTGTTATGTGCCACTGAGTCAGTTCTGACCCACAATGACCCGATGCACAACAGAAGGAAATACTGCCTGATCCTGTACCATCTCACAATCAGTCCTGTGCTTGAGTCCATTGTTGTTGTTAGTCACTTCATCTCCTTAAGGGTCTTCCTCTTTTTCACTGCCTCTCTACTTTACTGTGTTCTTCTCCAGGGACTAGTGTCTCATGACAATTTGTCCAAAGTAAGCAAGGTGGTCTTGCCATGATCGGCTCCAAAGACCAGTTTGGCCATATTTCTTCCAATGCAAACTGGTTTGTCTTTTAGCAGTCCAGAGTATTTCAATGTTATTCTTCAGCACCACAATTCAAATGCATCTATTTTTCTTCTGCCTTCTTTAAACTTTCACATGCATATGAGGCAATGGAAAATATCATGGCTTGGGGTAAGTACTCCTTAGTCTTCAAAGTAACATCCTTGATTTTCAATACTCTAAAGAGGTGTTGTGCAACAGATTTACCTAATACAACTCATTTAATGAAATCTTGGTTGTTGTTTCTATGAACATTGGTTTTGGATCCAAGCAAGACAACTGTAACCCTTTCTTCATTTATTATGATGTTACCTATAGGTTCAGCTGTGAGGATTTTGGTTTTCTTTATATTGAGTTTAAATCCATAGTAAAGACTGCAATCCTTTATCTCCCTCCTCTCTTTCAGCAAGCAAGATCATGCCCTTTGCATATCTCTGCTTGTTAACAAGCCTTTCTCCAATTCTGAAGTTACATTCTTTTTCATATAAACCAGATTTTCTGATGATTAGCTCAGCATACAGATTAAATAAGTACAGTATGTTGAGAGGTTACAACCCTGACACACACCGTTCCTGATTTTAAACCATGCATAGTCCCTTGTTCTGTTCTTATAACTGCCTCTTGATCCATATAAAAATTCCCCATGAGCATAATGAAGCGATCTGGAATTCTCCTCAAAGTTATCCATAGTTTGTCATCATCCACACAGTTGAATACCTTGACAGAGTCAATAAAACACAGGTTAACATGATTCTGGTATTCTCTGTTTTCAACAAGATCCAGCTGATATCCCTTGTTCCATGTTCTCTTCTGATTTGGCCCAAACCTCTGGAAGACCCTGTCAATGGCCTTCTGCAACTGTTGTTGGAAGATCTTCAGGAAAATTTTACTTGCTTATGACATCAATGATATTCCTGTATAATTTGAACATTCTGTTGGGTCATCTTTCTTTGAAACCGATACAAAAACGCATCTGTTCCAGTCAGTTTGCCAAGTAGCTGTCTTCTAAATTTCCTAGCATAGAGGAGTGTGGGTTTCTAGGGCTTCATCAGTTTGTTGAAACATTGCTATTGGTTTTCTATCAATTCCTGGACCTTACTTTTGGCCAATGATTTCATGCAATTTCTTCCTTGAATTTCTTTCTTGAGCACCATTGTTTCTTGCTCATTCAGTTGCTCCCAAAAGGGTGAAATGTTGCTTAGTTCCTTTTGGTACAGTGACTGTGCATCCTGGATATCTTCTTTTGATGCTTTCTGTATTATTCACTATTTTGCCCATAAAATCTTTCAAAATTGCAATTGGAGGCTTGAATTTTTTTCTTAACTTCTTTCAGTTTAAGATATGCTATTCCATTTTAGTTTTCTAAATCTAGGTCTTTGCACATTTCATTATATTTGGCTTTGTCTTCTTGAGCTGCTCTCTGAAATTTTACATTCAGCTCTTTGAATTCCATCTGCTTTCTTCCATTTGTTTTAGTTATTGCATGTTTAAGAACAAGTTTCAGGGTCTCTTCTAATCTCCACTCTGATCTTTTCTTTCTCTCCTGTTCTTTTTAAATGAACTTTTGCTTTTTTCATGACTGGTGGTCTTCATGTCCTCCCACAGCTCATCATGTCTTCTATCATTAGTGTTCAAGGAGTCAAATGTGTTCTTGAAATTCAGATGGGATAGACTCAAGGTCGAATTTTGGCTCTTATGGACATATTTTAATTTTCTTCAGCTTTATCCTGAACTTATATATGAGTAATTGATGGTCTGTTCCACTGTTTTTGCTGCTGATATTGATCTCCTCCAGCATCTCCTCCCAAAGGTGTAATTAATTTGATTTCTGTGTATTCTGTCTATAGAAGTCCATGTATAACAACCTTTTGGGTTGTTGAAAAATCATATTGCTATGAACAAATTGTTGGTTTTGCAAAACTCTATCATGAGATCTCCATAATAGTGCATTTTTGTGAGATAATTTATAGGGTGAACCATAAATTCATTTTGATTCCTGTGAAAATGATCTCTTCTTGCTATATAAATAAAAAAGAGAATACACCTCCACATTTTTCCGTGATTTTTTTTTCTATTAGGAAGGTATCAGTTAGGTCTTCATATTGTATTATTCTTTATTCTGATACCAAGTATACCTCCCAGAACACTCTACTTCTCTCCTTCATTGGACAATTTGTTTCAATTGCCACACAGAACTCATATACAATTCTCAGGACTATGGGGTATATTAGGGAAGTTAACAAATTTTGAAATATTCAAGTTGGGAATTTGTCTCAGTATTCCCACAGTCAAAATTGGGGCATAGTCATGAGACATGCCCAGAACAAGGTAATTGAAGCCCATGGACCTATAATGTGTGTATTCAAATCACAGTACTATTCTAACTACTATTGTCTAGCTTATAACCATGATGACTTGTAGTGTCATAAATCATGGTTTTGTGACAGTTTCCTTTGTGTTTCATGTCTTATGTTAGTACTCTTTTGTTTATGAATCCTTGGACACCATTATGGCATCAGGATTATGGTCTCAAATGATTTACCATTATCTTTGTCTAATTTTTGTTATTATAAAACTTAATAAAGGGGTATTTACACAATACATTTGAATTTGTGACCTCATTTTCCCTTAAAATATTACCTTTTAAAAGGAATTTTGGATTACATTCAGAGTCAATATAGGCATAGTTAGGATGGGACAGAAGTTAAGAAGACAGACAATTTAACATAGGTCCCCATAGACCTTGCAATTAATTTTACCCAAAGAATGTAGTATTTATTCTTGTTTCCAAAGCTATAAATCTCTAAAACTAGGACTTTCCTCAGATATTAGAGTGTTAATGATGAAATTTACTGACCACATCTGTCTAACAGTTTCTGATACTGTGATTATTAAAGTGAGTACTGATGATACCAGAAATAACTAATATGCCATCCACTGACCTTTGGGGAACCCAACAAGATTTTATTAGTATCACCCTCTTTAGTACGCTCCTTCAACATATCTTGGAATAAAAATTCCATAGACATGTTTGCAGTGTTTCCATAAACAGGAAAATGTAGTGGATTGGTTGGGACACAGAACTATTAGTGGGAACAGTCCTATAGTTTACACCAGCTAACTCCATTGCCTGATACCTGATACCTTTGACACCTCATTGTCACACAGGCTGGTGTGCTTCTTCCATGTGGGTATTGTTCCTTCGGAGCTAGATGGCTGCTTGTTTACCTGCAGGCCTTTAAAACCCCTGATGCTATATGTTTTGATAGCCGGGCACCATCAGCTTTCTTCACCACATTTGCTTATGCACACATTTGTCTTCAGCAATCGTGACGGAAAGGTGTGCATCATGGAATGCCAATTTAAAAGAACAAAGTGTTCTTGCATTGACTAAGTACTTGAGTGGAGGTCCATTGTCCATCTGATGCCTTAATACTAAACCTATAAATATATGCACACAGATCTATTTCCCCATCATCATATATAAATATATTTACAAATGTACATGCCTGTATTTAGACGTCTATAAATGTCCTTTGCCTCCTAGCTCTTTCCTCTATTTCCTTTGACTTTCTTCTTGTCCCCCTATCATGCTCAACCTTCATTTGGGTTGCAATAATTTCTCACAGTTACATTGCCCTTGCTGAATCCTTACCAGGTCTCCCACACCCTCTTTGCCACTTATTTTGGATCACTTGTTGTTCCCTTGTCCCTAGGTTGATCAACACCACCTCCTTTTCCCTCACCTCCCCCTGTCCCATGTCCCCCCAGAACCATCAGTCCCATTGTTTTCTTATCTTATCAAGATATACCTGCAGAGGTAATAATATGCACAAGAAAACAAGGCATAGCAAGACAACGCTACAAAAGAGAACACAACAACGGCAACAAAGAAAACCAATGGCCAAAATAAAGTAATTAATTAAAAAAAGAAAAAGAAAAACCTGTAAATAGATCAAGGTCTATTTTTTTACTTCTAGGAGTGTCCTCCAGTGGAGTCTGATGGGGTGCCACGCTCTGGCCCCAAAGTCTAACTTTTGCACTCCTCGGGAGCTCCCTGTTCTGCTCCCCATGTTGCTCTGCTGCATGCCCTTAGTGTTTTTCCTCAGTGTGGTGGGGTCAGACAGGGTAAATCCTGACACTGAGTCTCCAGTGTTGTCCCCCATAGGGCCGTGGGTCAGTGAGGGATGTCATGTCTCATAGTGGGATCAGCCATAAGGTCCACTCTGCATTGGCTGTTCTGAGTGAGGATATCATCCTCCAGGCTTGGTGGGCCAGGATGTGCTCCACTCTCTCTTCCTCCCCACTCATTTGCTCCTATGTGCTCTGATCAGACACATCCCTCTGTGCTGTCCTCTAAAGTAAATTCTTCTGGAGAGAGGGGCAGTTGTCCAGGTAGCTGGGATTAGGGCCAGGCCCTCAGACATAACACACAAGCCACCAAAGTATGGCAAATTGACAGCTAGGTAGTGGATGGCTGGCATAGACCCCCTTAATCTGGTTACTGCTAGCCAGAGATCTCCTTAATATAGTTACTGCTGTCCTTGAGGCATAGTGGTCACATGTTGGGCTGTTCTCCTTAATGTCAGCAGTTCAAAACCACCAGCATGTATGAAGTATAAATTTAGGAAAATTGAAAGTTGTAAAAAATGAAATGGAATGCATAAAAATTAACATTATATGCATTAGTGAGCTGAAATGGATGGATATTGGCCAATTTGAATGAGAAAACAATATGACTTACTATGCTGGGAATGAAACAATCACAAGGAATGACTTTGCCTTCATTGTCAAGAAGGACATTTTAAGATATATCTTGAAGTACAAGGCTGTCTGTGATAGGATTATATCTATCAGCATCCAAGGAAATTCAATCAATACAATTATTCAAATGTATGCACCAACCACCAAGCTAGAGATGAAGAAGTTGAAGAATTTTCCCATATCTTCAGTTTGAAATTGATTAAACATACAATCAAGACACACTGATAAGGTGTGTAATTGGAAAATATGGCTTTGGTGATCAAAATGAAAATTGGAAATCACATGATACATTTGTGCAAAACCAAGACTTCTTCATCACAAATACATTTTTCAAACAGCATAATGGTGACTGTACACATGGACTTCTCCAGATGGAACACATAGGAATCAAATCGACCTCATTTGTTGAAGAGGGGATGGAGAAGCTCCTTAGTAGCAGCCAAAATGATACCAGGACTGGACTGTAGAAGAGACCATCAATCACTTGTATGTAAGTTCTGGTTGCAGATGAGAACACATTAAAATAAGTTCACAAGAGCTAAAATAGGACCTTGAGTATATACTACCTGAATTTTTAGAACATCTTCCTTGGAGGTTTGTCTAGGATTATTGTTCATTTTTTATTGGCTATTTGTCTCATTATTATTGAATTAGAACAGTTCTTTAGGTAGTTTGTATACACATTTCAAATCATTCATATAGTGTGCCAATGTTTTCTACCACTTTCTAGGTTGGTTTGTTTTTTAAATGGGGTCTATTAAAGCAGAGAAGTTCTTTGTCATTTGGTGACTTAAAGTATATATAACATTTTACTTCTGTTAGTCCTTTTTTAATATAATATTTTAAAATTATTTGCAAATTCAATATTATCATAACTCATTTCTATGTTTCCCCCCAATAATTTAACAATTTTAGCACTGACACTTAGGCCTTTTTTGCACTTTGAATTATTTTTATATGCTGTGAAGCAGCCATACTACTTCATTCTACATGTAGCTATCCAAATTTCTCAGCATCTGAACTTTATTGTAATTAAAATAATTTGAAATGGAAATCAAAGTGGTAAAATTGAAAAATTATAATAACAACAATATAATTTGCTTATTGAATACCAATGTGTTTTTATTGCATTAATTAATTCACTTCTCGTGATTTTCATTTGATATATTACATATAATCTTCATTTGATAATTTTGAAAATAAATAGCATATATAAGGTACACAGCCTAAGTAGTGTGTAGAGTAGTATATAAAGGTGCCATGATTTTACTCTTTGTCCATAAAAGAAAGAAGGTTGAAGTTTACTCTGTCGGCCTACTTTAGATGTGATTGATCCAGTAAGAGAATGCAAGTAGGGAAGATTACCCAGCTCACGAAAATTTTCCATCCTGATGTTAAGGTTTAGACCTAAGGTTGATTCTGTGTAAGACATAGCAAAGCATCGGGAAGAGGAATTTCTTTCTTAGCTACAAAAAATATAATCCAGTTCACTGGCTCTGGCAATTAACCTTGTAACAGACAACTGGACTCCCTTATCCACATCAATGTTCAGAAAAGGATTTTTAGCCTGTAACCCAAGGCAGAACTAGAAAACAGTAGTCACAGATGAGTCATCCTGAAAAGATTGGAGGCCAACAGCCTTTGAGGAGCCTGAAAGATTGCAAGATTCCCAAGAGCAGAATGTGTAGAATGAGGTGTAGTAATTCAGCAACTTGTTTGCATTTTCTCAAGTCCCTAATAAGTACTTTGGAGGGAACGCCAGGGAAAGGAAAATATTGCTGGGGACTCAGAACCATAGTGAATTTTTTATAAATTAAAACATTAATGGCCTGTGTGTGTCTAACAGTAAAAGAGATCAGAGCAGTAAATTTAGATACTGGAATACATTAATGGTAAACTTATTTCTTCACTTACAATGTTATTATTCCTAAATAGAAATGTCAAAAGGAGGAATAAAGCAATACATTAAATGCAATAGTCTGTAGGTAGTATTGGATAATAAAGTAAAAGTACCTGAACATTTGAGATTTCAAATATAAAAACCTCACTGCTTGCGGTTGTATTTATTTAATATAACAAACAACTATTATGTAAAATTTCTAAAACAGAAATTAATTTACATTTTGCTATTATCTGAAATAGCAAAAGAAATTTAAAGCAACCACTCTTTCTGTAGAGACAGAATAAGCTAGTTTTAGGTTGGGCATCAAATTACAATTTGCCTTTCCTTGTTCAGAACAGGATTTGTTCTGGAAAGCTACACTATCCAAGACTGCTTATAATATTTAAAATAGAGCTAAACTTTGTGTTCCGCAATTATTGTAGCTGTCAGCAGGAGCAAAATTTACCACCAAAGGAAAATCTGCAGAGTTCAGGTTACTGTCACATAGAAGTCAAACAGCCTCTTTAACACAATTCTCTGGCATTAAGAAAAAAGCCAGAATTGATATGTAACTTAATGAATGTGAGTGAAAAGAGACCTAAATAAAAATTTGTTTATATTAGAGTGTGTCACTTTCATAAAAAAATAGCTGTGTGAGCTATGAGGAGTCATCTAGACCTGATCTAATTCTACATGCAGGAATGCCTATAAACTATAAGACTTAGCAATATTTCATGCACATTTCAAAAGACACAATGTTATTCTACCATATTCTGATATGCTATTTGTCTATTTGTGAACACACACACACACACACACACACACACACTCTGACACCAGTAAAACCAATTGCAACTGAGTCAATTCCAACTCATGGCAACTCCATGTAGTCAGGGTAGAATTGTACTCTGTAGGGTTTTCAGAATCTAATTTTTCAGAAGTAGATCACTAGGCCTTTATTCCTAAGTAACTGTGGGGTACCCTCAGACTTCTGATATTTTGTTTATATTCTTATGTATGTGTATATATGTATGCATATATATATATATACATATACTATTACTTATCTATCTATCATTTCTCTACCTAGGTACCTATCTCTCTATTGAATCATCTATGCCTGTAGTATTCTGGACACACTACTATGAAAGAGATTACTGTCTTTTTAAGAGAAATTTCTTACTGATCACATATGCTTGGATGTCTTCTCAATTTCTTCATTGCTTATAGATTTTCTGCAGGGAACTAGGAAGATATATGGAGATAAAGCAACTGCTTGACAAATGCGTCACCATATCATCAGAGAATGGCACAAGAGGTGCCCCCACAGCTGACTTTGACTACGTGGAGATGGTCAGTTGTCAATATGCTCATTAGCTTTGTGTTTCACACACACTACAATTCTTACTTTCAGAAGACAAGGAACTGTCCTCCCTATTTAGAAAACAGCAAATGCCAGATAGTCTATGATAGCTGCTATCTTTAAAATAGTACGAAGATTACAGTGCATGTTTTGTTTTAATTTTCATCAAGTGTTTCACTTTGATTTCTACTGCTAATAAAGGCTTACTTTTTAGAAATTCTAATTTATTTCATTACTTTTAAAATAATTTAAACTGTAAATTAGGCCAGCACTTGCATTTTAGATCATCAATATTGTAGTCAGCAATTTAAACTATTAATCAAATCCTCCAATAGGTTACCCTTCACCCACTCCTTGATATCCTCTTCTCCCTCTTATGAACTACTATCTTTAATTTATCTATATTAAATTAAAGATTCTTTGCATACCATTTCTACCTAGCTTAATTTTACCCTTTTCACTTTCTAATTCGGTGTCTACACACGCCTTTGGATGCAGGCTACCTTCCAATTAAAATATGTTAATATTCAGTGCACAGCCATGGTGTTTATCTGGGAACTGGCCCACAAACATTTTACTGGCTTGGCATTTGCTGAAGATGGCTGCAGTCAGCGGGATTTGGAAGTCAAAAGTACAGGGAGCTCTAGATGAAGAAATGGCTGTGAAAGAATGGGAGGAGAAATAGCAGGCACTAAGCAAGGGGACTGGTAATGGTGGCAGCCTCTGTATCCACACTATGAGAGGCAAGACTCCATGGGGCTGTCAAAGACAGATAAGCAGGCATGCATGGAATTCAATTTGTGCTGGTCCAGAAGTCAGCCGAGCAGTAAATGACAGCCCGCAAGAGCCTCTTTGAATAGTTTGGAAATTAAAACTCCCTTTCGGGCCCTCTGATAAATAGCAGGCAGAGAAACCCTGCAAGAAAAAGGAGGAAGAAGAGAAGTAAAAGGAGAATCTCATGGGAAACTTCTATTTTCGGTGGGCGGTGTGGGGGTTGAGGGTGGGGGTTGGTGCATGAGTTGCCTAGAGGCAAGGCACTGAATTCCAAGTACTAGAAAACCTGCCCTGAACAAAGGCAATGCTGTCAATGTTCTAGTTATTACAGTGGGGAAAGCCCTGAAGCAAAGCTCTACGAGGGAGCAGCCAAGTGCCTGTTTAAAAGGAGAAGCCTATAGGATTAGAAATGCACAGATGCTGTAAGTACTCTACTTTCTTGCCAGGAAATTACTCCCAGGGGCTCCCCAACCCTGTGCCATAAGCAGAAACAACACACCTCAACGAATTCATTTTGGCCCCCGAGAATGTCTTGGCGCACTCCCTAACAGAGAAATACATAGAATAGTAAAGATGCTGAAGTAGAAAAAAATTCAAATTGTCTCACAGTCATTCCCTGAAGGAATTTGTATTCTTTCAGGACAACGCAGCACATACTGAGCTTCAATATCCAATGAGCTGCAGTTCTGGCACCTCCATCTAGAAACACTGTCTGATCCTGCCATGCTGGACTAATTGCCAGTTCCTGGCTGAACCAGGCATTCTTTGTCTACATCTTTTTTCCCTCTATCTTGGACTTTCCCTTCCCCACCTGCCACTAACACTCTGTTTCAGACTTTAGCACAGAATAAGGTGCTTCCATACTCTTCAAATTGGGACAACACTCTTGCCTACTTACCATCATGGAGATCCCATTATATTCTAATTTTATGATCATTCATTATAAACCTATAATCATTGAGTTGATTCCAACTTGTTGACTGAATGTGGTGCAGAGCAGAGCCAGTCCCTGAGATTTTCTTTGATATAAACTTTACAGAAACAGATCACCAGGCCTTTTTTATTTGATACAACTCGGTAGGTTCAAACTTTCTACCATTTCCACCAACTTGGGGCCTACTTTTCTCTAGAGAACTCTCTGGAGTATACATTTAGTAGTTATGGGGAGCATACTAAGCTGGGTAACTATTATAATCCCTGGACCTGACACATAGAAGAAATTCCCTAAACCATGTATTGATCTCTACTGTAAGTTTGTCGTGCTGTGGTGGCTTGTGTGTTTACTGTGATGCTGGAAGCTGTAACACCATTATTTCACATACCATCAGGTTCACCCAAAGTCAATGGGATTCAACAGAGACTGCAGGCTAAGAACAGACTGTGTAGAGAGAATAGACTGTCCGTTTCATTCGGATTAACCACTGAACATCTTAGGAAGAGCAGCATGATATTGTCAGATAAAGTGCTGGGAAATGAGTCCTTTGTGTTGAAAGAAACTCAAGATACTACTTAGGAAGGACTGCCTCCTTAAAGTAGAATCAACCATAGTGATATGGGTAGAATAAAGCTTTGGGGAATCTTGGTTTACTGATGGGGCATGACACAAAGTGAGAAGAACCAGCACCAAAGAAAGGTCTATTAATAATTGGAATGTGGAATGCATGAATTATGAATCTAGGAAATATGGAAGTAGTCGAAAATGAAATGTAATACATAAAGCTCAATATCCTTGGCCTTTGTGAGCTGAAATGAACTGGTATTGCCCATTTTTATTCATAAGACTGTCTTTTTGCTTAATATGCTGGACTGACAAATTCACAAGGACTGGCATCATACTGAATGTAAGTGTTAACCTGGGTGAATAGAAGGTAGTTTTCCATAAGAGGGAAAAAGAAATTAAGGAGTGGATGAAGGGTAAACAATTGAGAGGCTTGATTGGTGATCTGAACTGTTGAACAAACTTGATGAGCTGAAATGCAAAAACCTTCATAATTTACAATTAAAAAGTTATTAAAAATGATATTTCAAGATATATCGTGAAGTACAGTTGTGTATCTGTTAGGATAAGACCTATATCCATACAAGGAAATCTAACCAGTAAAACTATTATTCTCTAAATGAATGAAGAAATTGATTAATGAAGAAATTGAAGAATTATGCCAACTTCTTCAGTCTGAAATTGATCAAATATACAATCAAGATGCATTGATTAATATTGGAGATTGGAATGCAAAAGTTGGAAACAAAGAGGAAGAGACATGGCCTTCATGATAGAAATAAAACTAGAAATAGCATGAATAAAATTTCACAAGACTAATGACTTCCTCATTGAAAATACATGTTTGAAACAATATAAATTTGACAACTTATGTGCACTTCACCAAATGGACTACATAGGACTCAAATTAAATATGTCTGTGAGAAGAAATGATAAAGAAGCTCAATCTAGCAACCCATACCGGGCCATGAGCTAACTGATGAATTGATAATATGTAATTGAGACTGAAGTTGAAGGAAATTAAAACCAGAGCCAAAATGCGACCTTGATTATATCACATCTGAATTTTGAGAATATCTAAAGAAGAGTTTTGAAACATTGAACACTAATGAGAGAAGAACTAATTAGCTATGTCAAGACCATCATATAGGAAGAAAGCTAAAAGTCATTAGCAAGGCAGGGAATAAAAACAAAAGTGGATGTCAGAAGAGATTATGAAACTTGCTTTTGCATGTGGAGTAAATTAAGCAAATGACAGAAAGAATAAAGTAAAACAGCTAAACAGAAATTTTGAAAGGGCAACTCTAGAAGACAACGTATTATAATGAAACATGCAAACACCTGGATTTAGAAACCCCAAAAGGAAGAATACACTGAGCATATCTCAAGCTGAAATAACAAGAAAATTCCAAGCCTTGAGTTGCAATATTGAAAGATCCCATGGGCAAAATATTGAATGATGTAGGAAGCATGAGAAGAAGATGAAAGGAATACACAGAGTCATTGTACCCAAAGGTCAATATTCAACCATTTCAAGATGTACCATATAATCAAGAGCAAATATGTATTGAAGAAAGAGGTCCAAGAGACACTGAAGGCATTAGTGGAAAACAAGTCTCTAGAAATTGGTTAAATATCATTTGAAATGTTTCAACAAGATAATAACGCACTGGATACATTTGTCTATGCTAAGATAATTGGAAGACAGCTACCTGACTAACTGACTATTAAAAGATTCATATTTGTACCTATTTCAAAGAAAGATGAGCCAAAAGAAAGCAAAATCTTCAAACAGTACCACTGATATCACATGCAAGTAAAATTTGCTGAAGATATTCAATAACAGTTTCAGTAGTACACATACAGAGATCTGGCATAAAATTTGCTCCTGATTCAGAATACTTTTTTAAAAATTTAAATCATTTTATTAGGGGCTTGTACAACTCATCGCAATCCATAAAGACATCCATTGTGTCAAGCACATTTGTACATTTGTTGCCCTCATCATTCTCAAAACATTTGCTCTCCACTTGAGCTCTTGGAATCAGCTCCTCATTTTCCCCCTCCCTCCCCACTGCCCCCTCCCTTATGAACCCTTAATCATTTGTAAATTATTATTATTTTATAATATCTTAAACTGCCTGACGTCTCCCTTCACCCATTTTACTGTTGTCCATCCCCCAGGGTGGAAGCGTTATGAGATCCTTGTAATTGGTTCCCCCCTTCTACCCAACCTTCGCTCCACACTCCCAGTATCGCCACTCTCACCACTGGTCCTGCGGGGTTCATCGGTCCTGGATTCCCTGTGTTTCCAGTTCCTATCTGCACCAGTGTACATCCTCTTGTCTAGCCAGGTTTGTAAGATAGAATTGGGATCATGATAGTGGGGTCGGAGAGGAAGCATTCATGAACTAGAGGAAAATTGTGTGTTTCATCAATGCTACACTGAACTCTGAGTGATTCATCTCCTCCCTGCTACCCTTCTGCAAAGGGATATCCAGTTGCCTACAGATGGGCCTTGGGTCCCCATCCCGGACTCCCCCTTATTCACGATGATATTATTTTTGTTCCTTGGTGCTTGATACCTGATCCCTTTGACACTTTGTGATCACACAGGCTGGTCTGCTACTTCCATATGGGTTTTATTGCTTCTGGGCTAGATGGCCGCTTGTTTACCTTCAAGCCTTTAAGACCCCAGATGCTATATATTTTGATAGCCGGGCACCATCAGCTTTCTTCACCACATTTGCTGATGCATGAGGGATATTGTTGCTGAAATTGTATAAATTTTAGCTGAAAGTGGAGAATATCAGAAAGATGTATCCTTGTGTTTTATTGACTAGGCAAAGCCATTCAACTGGCTGAATCATAACAAACTATGCCTAAAATTGAGAAGATTGGGAATTCCAAACTCTTTATTGTGCTCATGCAGAAAGGTTCACATGGATTTAGAGGCAACCTTTTGAATAGAACATGGGAGTACACTGCATGGTTTAAAATCGACACAGGTGCTTATTAGGGCTGTATCTTTTCACCATATTTATCCAATCTATAGGAGCATCAGGATTGAGAAAGTTTTTTCATAACCTGTGGTAAACAGATGACAATCATTGTGCTTGCTGAAAGTGAGGAGGGCTTCAAGTGCTTGCAGGTGACAAACAAGGGCTGCAGTTTCAGTATGGATTGCAACTCAGTGTAAAGAAAACAAAAGTCTTCACAACTAGAGCAATAGATAACGTCATGGTAAGTGGAGAAAATATTGAACTTGACTTGGATTTCATGTTGCTTGGGTCCACAAGTTATTCTCATGAAACCAGCAAATGTCATCTTATATTGGAAAAACCAGCTGTAAAAGACTTCTTTAAAGTGTTGCAAAGCAAGTACCCCACTTTATCTACTAATGTTCTCCTGATCCAAGAAATGGCATTTTCAATCACTTCATATTTTAGGTGCCATTAAGTCAGTTCCAACCCATATGAGTTACTTAATTGTGCCAGCCTGGCCGATAATCACATGTGGGGCTAATTGAAAGGCGGAGGGATAAATGGGGGGTGAAGCCTCGCCTTTCTAGTTCTCGGGTCTCTTGTTTTGTGATGGTTGCACCGGGTGCAGCTGCCTTAGCAGTTCCCTGCTTCAGCTGGCAAGATTGACTTCCTACACGACATCCCCAAGGAGAAGCTACATGGACCTATCCCGATGCAGCCCTGGGTGCTGGAGCAGCCGTGTGGAGACCCCTGCTAGTGCTGAGATGCTTGCACATTCACTGACTCAGCTTTCCTCCTGCAGTCGGCATCATTGCCTCTGTTTTGTGAGATGGTGGAGGACTTTGTGGACTGGTGTTGGGTTAATGGGTTAATGTTGGACTTGTGGGCTTGGGCAGCATTGGGTTGGGATGTTTTTGTGATGCGCATTTTCTTTACATAAAACTCTCTCTTATACATGAGTTGCTGTGGATTTGTTTCTCCAAAGTACCCAGACTAATATACCATACCAAATCTATGCACGGCAGACCAAAACATTGCCAGGTCCTGCACCCTCCTGACAATTATTCCTGTGCTTGAGTCCATTGTTGCAGTCACTCACTGAGGACCTTCCTCGCTTTCACTGGCCCTCACCTTCACAAAGCAGATGCCCTTCTCTGCTGACATGACCAAAATAAGATGTGAGATGAAGTCTTGCCATCCTTGCCTCTAAGAAGCATTCTATCTGTACTCCTTTCAAGACAGATTTGCTTATTCTTTTGGTAGTCCATGTTACTGTCAACGTTCTTTGTCAGCAACATACTTCAAATCCACAATTCTTCTTCTGTCTTCCTTATTTAATGTTCCACTTTCAAAGACACACAAAGCAATTCAAAATACCATGATTTGGGTTGAGCACACCTTGGTCCTCAAAGTAACCTCCCTGCTCTTCAGTATTTTAAAAGTCTTATACTGCAGATTTTCCCAATGCAAAGATTTGTTTGCTCTTTTGCATGCTACTTCTATGAGCATTGATTGTAGATCCAAGGATGACAACTTCAGCTTTTTCTCCATTTATCATGATGTTACCTATTGGCCCAGTTGTAAGATTTGGGTCTTCTTTATATAGAGTTTTAATCCACCCCCAAGGCTGCAATCCATGATCTTCACCAAGTGCTTCAAGTCCTCCTCACTTTCAGCAAGCAAAGTTGTGTCATCTGCATACCTCAGGTTGTTAAAAAGCCTTTTTCTAATCCTGGTGTCCCATTCTTCATAGGATTCAGCTTGTCTGATTATTTGCTCAGCATTCACATTGAGTAAGTATGGTGAGAGGTTACAACCCTGATAAACACCTTTCCTGATTTTAAACCATGCAATATACCTTTGTTCTGTTTGTACAACTGTCCCTTGATCCATACACAAGGTTCAGATGAGCTCAATGAAGTGTTCTGGAATTTCCATTATTCTCAAAGTTATCCATAGCTTGTCATGGTCTCCACAGATTAATGCTTTGTCATAGTCAATAAAACACATATAAACATCTTTTTGGTATTCTCTGCTTTGAGCCAAGATCCATCTGACATCAACAATGATATAACTTTTTTCATGTCTTCTTCTAAATCAGTCCTGAACTTCTGAGAGCTCCCTGACAGTGTATTGCTGTAACCATTGTTAGATGATATTAAGCAAAAATTTACCTGCATATGCTTTTAAATCACATATGTTCACCTAAACCGCAAACTCCACAACTCTCTTTGTTATCTGGTAGTACTATAACAGACATACCACATGTGAGTGGTTTCACCAAACAAACATTTACTAACTTATAGTTTAGAGGGCTGAAAATCTGAATTCAAGGCGCATTAGAGATTAATCTCTGTTAACTCTAAGGAAGGTCCTCATCTCTTCAGCGTCTGTTCCTTAATTTCTTGTTTATATTCCAATAGCTTAGCAGCTATATTTACCATTTATGCTTCTTTTCTTTCTTACTCAAATCATACCTTCACATTTCAAAACAGATGGACTGAAAACATACCCTACAGTATCATTGTTTATCAATATAGCACAGAGAGTCAATTCCCAAATGGGACTATAACCACAAGTATAGAAGCTGGAATTTACAACACATATTTTTGAGGGACAACATTAAATCAAAAGCAACCAACAAAGCAAAGTTATGCCAGTTCATCCTTTGTTTGCAGACAGCCTTACACGTGATGTCCATTACCAACTCATGTTTGCAGAATTGTTGGTAAAAGAAGAGGCACACTCAATGTTTAAGTATTTCAGCCTCTAACACAATACACTACAGAATGATCACATTTAAGGTATGCTGAATGTACAACATAGTTTTTGTGTAGAAACTGAAAGTTACAATAACTTGACCAAATATAGTGACTTTCCTTAGAACATTTAACCCACATGCACTTGACTGACATCATAGTCCAACAAAATTATTTAAGGCAGAATCCTGTACTCTCAGAAAAACTCACTGGTTGTTTTCTTCCCCCTTTTTCTTAAGTTCTTATGTCACCTGTTTTATATGATAAACTCAAAATTACAGCCCATCAAGTCAACACTGACTCAGAGCAACCCCTGTGGGTTTCTAAGACTGTAACTCTTTACCGGAGTAAGAAGCCCAGTCTTTTTCCCCAGGAGCTGCTGGTCATTTCAAACTGCTGTCCATGTGGATTGCAGACCAACACATAATCACTATAACACCAGGGCTCCATAGCATTTTTTATATGTTAGCCCTATGGAAATACCTTCATAGCAACGTCTAACTAATATTTGATCAAACAGTTGGGCACCATAGCCTAGCCACGTTGACAAAATTAACCATCTCCAGTGCACTGATATTTTTATTTTTACATCTTTGTAAGACAGAGAACACAATATGAAGCACCGTTTTTGAGCAGTCACTAAGCATTCCGATCAAAATTCTATGAAATAAAAACCCCTCTATAACTTTGAATATTCTATGAAAAAATGCACAGTGGAAACCATTTGCCATTCATAATGCAGATATGACTCACAGGCATGCATTATGTATAAATGCATAGTTTTCACTCTGAATATTGTTTTGTGAACACAGATGTGCTCCAGCTGTGTTGCTGGAGGGTTTCATCATTTTTCATATAAAGTCTATTCAGTTCTAAGGATTGCTTATGTGACTTAGATTGCAGTCAAATCACACAAGTAACAACTATATCTGGCTAATATTCTGATGCTACTTTAGTTTGACTTTGTCTATCATATTTTTTAAAAACAGAAATTGATTAACAATGCTAAAAATTAAATAGTACTCTTTTAACTTCAGGTATTATTTTCTACTTAATATAACCAAGCTTACATTAAATATAGTAGAATTTATTTCAGATGCCAATTTAACTTGCATATATAAACGGATGATTCCCATACAAAAAGTTACAAAGGAGGGAAACAAAGATTTCCACAAGTGCATATGGAATGATTTCTCCCGCTTTTATGTAAAAAGAGCTCAAATGTCAGCACATCAGCAGAGCATTTTCGTTTTTTAATTGAGTTGTTTGCCCAGTACCCACAAATTCAATTAAGTTTCAGTGGTATCAAGCAGGATTCTGACATGATTTTATTCTGCAACTCTGAATTTCCTTCCTGCTGCTTTTTGCTTTGCTTGCTCAAAAAAAAAAAAAAAAGACCATTTTTTGGGTGATGTGTCAGCAGATTTCATCCCTGTCATGAATGAAACAAACTCATCCAAAAGTGAGTAGCAGCCAGCCTTGCTTCACCCTTGAATCTAGTTAAGATGAGATGTTCTTGTATAGCTATTTTTAGGCCAAGAATTTACTTACAGTTTATTTCTACCAAGGATGTGACTTTGAATATTTTATGCATGGTAGCTTCATGAACATTATTAGCCTTTCTATTTATGCATCATATTTTTATACAAGCTATCATCTCCACATGATGCTTATTACTAAAACCATCCTTCTTTCTACTTTCAAAGTCCAACATACAGCTCTCCTCTTAGATGGAGTAGAACTTCCCCATAGGGTTTCCAAGGCTGCATATTTTTGGAAGCCATCTACCACATCTTTCCCCCAATGAGCTGCTAGTGGGTTTGAACAGTCAAACTTCCATTAGCAGCAGAGCACTTAGCCATTGCATCACAAATACTTCTTTCTCCTTTCAAAGAAAGTGTGTATATAGGTCATTGTTTCCATTTGAAAATAACTTTGCATTTTCCATTGCTTGTTTATGGATCATGAAGGAAATCAAACAAGACATAGGAATAGATAAACTCAAGCCCCATATTGAAACAATATATATCAGTATTTGAGACACATCTAGCATTTAAGTCTATATATGTTGGTGTATTTTCGTTAAGATAATTATCATTAGAAAAAGTTCAAAAACTTGAAATCTTCTAACAAAGGAATCTAAATGTAAAAGAGACTGACCAAGACCTATGCCAAACCATTTCCCTTAGTTAACCTGAAACATGTACTGTGCAAATTAAACCTCTGCTTGGCAAGGTGCCCTTTGTGATCAAGGGAAATAAATATTCTTTAATCACAGAAGGAGTGAGAAACAAAATTATATCTACCCCATGATCTTAAAAATTCTTAATATGGCCTATAAGGTGTTTTCATCAGGTTTATTGTGATTTCATGCTGCTTTAGTCTTTCTGTGAAATTAATTAACATAATATTGGAGACAAGATATTAAACTGTTAGATTGAAATACAAAAATAGATAACATCATTGGTAGTTTATACTTCATACAGCTATTATTTAAATTAATTTTTCTAAAATCCTAGTGAAGATGTAATCAAATCTAATTAAGAGCTCAGGTAATGAGTTCCAAATGGAAAAAAAAAGTCACATGATTGACTGGTGGAATTATGGCAAAAAATTAGGCCATTTGAATTGTTTCTGTGCCTGCCACCACCAGAGTAAACCATCACAATATTTTACACAGAGTGTTGCAGCTGATTTAATAATATGTAAGACTTAGAGGAAACTGTATAGAATGCATTTTACATTTTCCTTTGTTTCCTTTGAGACCATATCAATAGAAAAATATTACATTACTTTTAGAAAGAAATATTTTGAGATATCTGAAATAGTTGGCTCATCATTTACCAGTGGTTCTCAGAGTTATGTTTTATCAGAATAGAAACAGACTGTGATGTTTTCTTCAAAAATTATCCCCAGATCGCTGTGCCTTACACCAATTGATTGCATGAAAGGTCTTCTAAAAGTCCTTGTATGATGTGCTTTAAAAATAAAAATAAAGCATGTGTAAATTAACTTATTCTAACATAGTATAACACATCTGAACATGACTTGGTTTGAGGGACTAAGAAGGATAGAACTTCAGTTTAAAAATAACCCCAACATGAATTCTGCTAAAATTGAAGCAAGAACTAACACTAAATTTACAGTGAAGCTTGGGTGGGGGAAAGATGAAATCACTAATGCTTTATGAAAAGTCGATGGGCACAATGCCCCAAACAAACCAAGAATTTTAAAATAGGTAACTGATTGTAAGAAAGTATGAGACAATTTTGAACATAAATCGCAGAGTGGTAGAATATTCACATCAGTTTTTAAGGAAAAAATTCATCTTCCTTATGCCCTCATTAAAGAGAATGTACAATTAACAGCAGAGACAAAAACCAACACCACATACATCTCATTTGGGCCTGCTTACACAATTCTGAATGTGCTTGACACAATTGATATATGTATGGATTGTGATAAGAGTTGTATGAGCCCCTAATAAAATGACTTTTAAAAAAAGAGATGTCCACCTGCCGCCCCACTACCAAACCAATAATTATTGCACCTAGGTCTGTTCCCCCCTTAATCTTAAATATATTTACATATGTACATGTCTGTATCTAGGCTTGTATATATGCCCTTTGCCTCCTACTTCTTTCCTCTATTTCTTTACGCTTTCCTCCTGTCCCAATACC
>NW_022109325.1:1951372-1955733 GCF_000313985.2 Echinops telfairi
AAAAAAAAAAGAGATGTAAGAGCCCCCAATAAAATGATCTTAAAAAATAATAATAAAGAAATAAAGCAAGGAAAAAAAAATTTAAGTTGACAAGCTATGTGTTCAATGAGTGCCAAAATTCTTGTTGCCCAGAACAATTTCAGATAACTGCAGAATTTTTAATACAAATTTTAAAGTGTGATTGATATCTTGAATTATTTCATGAAAGAATTATAACAGGAGATGAAATATGGCTTTACCAATATGATCCTGAATAAAGCATTTAATCAAAACAATAGCTTCCAAGTAGTGGAAGTAATCAGGTCAAAGAAAATGTGCATCTGCCAGGAAAAAGGGTTGTAGCAACAATTTTTTAGACATGTTCAAGGGATTTTGTTTAATGATTTTCCTGATAATATGTCCAAAGAATTTAGACAAACTTTTACCATCCTTGCTTCTAAAGCACACTCTGGTAACACTTCTTTCTTCTTTTTTTTTTAAATCATTTTATTGGGGCTCATACAATTCATCACAATCCATACATACATCAATTGTGTAAAGCACACTTATACATTTGTTGCCCTCATCATTCTCAAAATTTGCTTTCCTCTTGGGTTCCTGGAATTAGCTCCTCGTTTTCCTTTTTCCCTACCCCTTCCCTCCCTGCTCCCCCCTTCCTCACAAACCCTTAATAATTTATAAATTATTATTATATTTTATCTTACACTGCCGGGCGTCTCCCTTCACCCACCCTTCTGTTGCCCATTCCCCAGAGAGGAGATTATATGTAGATCCTTGTGATCAATTCCCCCTTTCCTACCCCCCCTTCCCTCCTGGTATCGCCACTGTCACCGCTGGTCCTGAGGGGTTCATCTGTCCTGGATTCCCTGTGTTTCCATTTCCCATGTGTACCGATGTGCATCCTCTGGTCTAACCAGGTTTGAAAGGCAGAATTGGAGTCATGGTAGTTGGGGGAGGAAACATTTCTTTCAAGACAGATTTATTTGTCCTTTGTGCATCCCATGGTACTTTCAATATTCTTCCCCAGCACCAAAATTCAAATGCATTGATTTTTCTTTCATCTTCCTTATTCAATGTTCAACCTTCACAAGCATATGAGGTGATGGAAAATAACGTGGCTTGCGTCAGGTGGACTTTTGTCTTCAAAGTGACATCCTTGATTTTCAGTACTCTAACGAAGTCTGAGAAGATTTACCCAATGCAATTTGTCTTTTGATCTCTTGACTGCTGCTTCCATGAGCATTGGTTGTGGATCCAAAGACACAAAATACTTGATGACTTCAACCTTTTCTCCATTTATCATGATGTTACCTGTTGGTCCAGTTGTGTGGATTCTGTTCATCTGTAATAAAGGCTGAAATGCTTGATCTTCATCAAAAGTGCCTCAAGGTCCTTTCACTTTCAACAAGCAAGTTTGTGTCATGTGTATGTACAAAGTGGTTAATAAGCTTTCCTTCGATCCTGATGCCTCATTCTTCTTCATATGAGCCAGCTTCTCTGATTTGAAATCATCAATACCAGCCTGTAATTTCCTTGGGTGAGTAGGAAGCTAATAGACCTGGTACTAGAAGAAATTGGGAAAACTTTGTTAATGTTTTTCATCTCATGCCACTTCCATAATTGTGAGGAAAATATGCTCCCTGGTCATGTGAGGGCATGAAAAATACACAAAGTATAATTTAATCATCCCATTGAGTATAATTTAGATCAGCCAAACTCCAGCCAATCCACAACCTATTAAAAATTGTTTATTTAAACTACTGAGATTTAATATGATTCTTTGCAACATTTTTGTGTGTGTCATTAACAGTACTGTAAAGTCTTTCATCAAAATAAGGACATTTGGCAAGTCATCATGGCTATGGTGGTTAGCCATTGGGCCGATAACTTCAGGTCACAAGGTGGAAACCGTCAGCAGCTCTGAGGGATAAAGATGAGGGTCTCTACTTTCATACAGAGTTATAGTCTTGGAAGCCCATAGGAGCCGTTTACCCTGGCTTACATGGTCACTGAGAGTTAGAATCAGAATTGACACGATGGTATGAGTTTGTCAGTTTTTTGAATATTTGAATATTAATTTAGATTTTTAGGATTGAAGCCATTGGGTTGTAACAAGCTAACAAGCTTTTGCAGATGAGTGGCTTACCATTATGTTTTCAATTTATGTCTTCATAAATCATAAAGGAGAACAAAAACACTATCAACAACTTTATTTCAATGCATAGCAACCTATACAGGGTCTCTGGGAATATAAATCTTTATGAAGGCACACAGCCTCACTGCTCTCCCTCAAGGTGGATGGTGGTTTTGAATAAACAACTTTGTAACCCAAAGCCTAGCCTACAGATCCACTAGGTCTCCCATAAATCAATCAAAAAACTCATCAATCGTACTCATGGTGACTCTATAGGACAATGCAGAACTGCCCCTATGTGTTTCTGAGACTGTGAATATTTATGGGAATAGAAAGCTTCATCTTTCTCCCCCTGACATAAAAAGGATGCAGCTTTGATATAGCCATGCCTTTGAATAAATCACCAGTATTGCTATCGTGTCTTAAACATCAACCTATAAAAGGCCTTTCAAACCAATCATATGTGCACATGGAGATTTAGCTTTTTAGTGTCCTTTGAAGCATATTCTGATTGCAAAATATGAATTTATATGTATATTGAAATATAAATAATTTTACTATAAAACAAACCTCAGGTGATGAGTGTTCAATTTATTTCACAGAAACAGTAGTATACAAAAATATTATTTTTCAGAAGGACTAGTGCTAGACTGATATTAATTAGGTGGAAGTTAAAGATGTCCTGAATGTCCAACTTTTCCAACATGCTTTACCACTTCATTCACTTCATTGTCTCTGAAATCAGTCACCACTCCTTCCTTGTTTTCTCTCTCATGCCCCAAGGTTTGTCAATATCTCTCAGAACTCAGTAGTCATCAAGGTAATGCCTCATGTGGTCATGGAGGTTGACAGGTCCCAAATCTGAAGTTCAGATGTTTATCTGGAGGATTCTCCTCCTTGCACCAAATCAGGTTGTTGACTCACAAGGCAGAGGCAGCTGTTGAATCAGGTCAGTGTTGGTCTGCCATCACAATTCTCAAGAAGTAAAGGCCAAGGGAAGGCAAGCCAAACAGAATCCAGCAAGAGAGCAGCCTTTTCCAATTTGCTCAGCACAGACTAACTGGCTTACTTAGGGTGGTAGCTGGCATCTGACGGTTGTTCAGAACAAGGACATAGAGCCAATCCTCTCCACAAGTTCAGAGAGTGCAAGCGTGGGAGCAGTGGACCACACAAATACCTTCTTGCTTGTGGCTATAGCTTTGATGGAGGTACTGTCCATCGGATGTCCAAAGTTTAAGTAGCACATTTTTGAGTCACTTTTATATATTATAGGCAAGCCAGATGTGGTAGTTAAATAATCTGGGGTCATTTGGGGCCTTGAAAAGATTAAGAGTGAAGGGTTGGAATCCAGTCTGTCAACAGGATCATAGCCAATGAGGCCTCTGTGTGGGCATGGCCTTCTCCTGAGAATTCTGGGAATTCCTTTATTTCCTCTGTGGAGGCAGGAAACACTGTCTCTCTCAGCTCACTCCCTGAGAGATGCTCTACTGATAAGCCACATGGAAACAGGCTGATGGCAGCCAGAACCTCAGCGCTGGAGAAGCCACAAGGAGACCCCTGCCAGTGCTGAGATGCTTACAACACCACTGGATCCACAAGACATCCTACCTACTGGCCTGTGATCTTCCTGCATATGTTTCATGAATCTGAAGAGGACTTCATAGATTGGTATCAGAAATATGGGCTAATATTAGACTTATGGACTTGCTCTAGACTGGGCTGAGATGCTTTCTTAATGTACAATTACTATTTATATAAAGCTCTTTCTTATACACATATGTGTGTCAATGGATTTGTTTCTCTAATCTACCCAAACTAGTCTCATGATCACAGATACCAGCTTTTAGCAGTTATGCATGTATCTGGAAATGTTTCATCAGGGAATAGCTTAAAACAGGGAGAATGAGCGCTAATCTGAAGAAGATACTCCCAAGGAAACAAACTCAAGCTACACCCCTGGTAACAGTAGCATAACAGATAACACACTCCAAAATAGCATGATAATCACAGGTGTAGCGGCTAGAATATATGATACATCACATTGGGCAAATAGCAGATAAAATGGGCTGAAACTCAAGTAAGAATGTGATCACAAACAAAGAGGAAGTGCTGAAATCCTGGTGGGGACTGAGCATGATAGCGGGACAGGAGGAGAATCAAGGGAAATAGAGGAAAGAGCTGGGAGGAAAAGGGCATTTATAGAGCTCTAGGTAAAGGCATGTACATA
>NW_022109325.1:1957004-1963782 GCF_000313985.2 Echinops telfairi
ATTTTTTCACAGATAAAAATGAGTAAAAACATTTTGCATTACGGAAAACCTGGTAAGATATATCACAAAAAGATCCACTAAAATAATTTCTAGGTAATTTAGTAAGTATAAAATGACTGCAGAAGAGTGTGAGACAAGAAAGAAAAGTTTGCAAAAATAAAAGCAATTTGTATTCATTTTCGATTTCTGCTGCAGCAAATGTGACAAGCTTCCTGCCAAAACCAAACTCACTGTCCTCTAGTCTATTTCACTCATAGCCACGCAATGGGACCGAATGGAGCTACAGGTTTCTGAGACTGTAAATCACTGACAGAGGAAGAAGCCTCAGGCACCAAGCCAATGAGTGCAGCCTATGACCCCACCAGAGCCACCTGATAAACTTAGAGGGTTTCAAGGAAAATCATAGCAGTTTAAAAATACTCATTTTTTGCCTCACGTATATCTGGCCAAATCCTGGCTCAGTGGGTTATCTCTTAAAAGTGACCAAAATTAGAGTGTCAACTGGGTTGGTTGTTATCTAAAGGATTTAGAGAAGCTTTTTGTTTGAGAACTCGTTCAGACTGTTGACAGACTTCATTTTATTCTCACAGTTTCACTTTGGGCCTTACAAGTGAGCTGGCCAGGAATCATCTCTGATTTTAGAATTTTCTGTGATTACAAGTGACTTGCTTTCACAAAGATTAATGCTAAGAAAACCCATGGACCTCCATTAACACACGGAGTCTCCATGAGTCAAAATTGACTGAACCACAAAGGTTTTTCACTTTGGACATGCTTGTTGATAAGCTTAGGTTCACCTGAATAGTTCAGTTTGTTGCGGTTAGTTGTTCGTTGCCATGAAGTCCATCCCAGCACACGGCAATCCCAAATGTGCAGCAGAAAAGGACTCCATTGTCTTTGCAAGGAGGTGAAGGTGACTGTGGGGTTTTCAGCTATCAAGTCAGCATTTAGCCATTGGTGCTACCAGGGATGTCATAACCAGTCATCATCCTATCTTCAAGTCAGCTGAATAATGGCACTAATTAAACCTACCAATCCCCTTTATGTAACATAGCATGTAGCTATGTAACTTAGCATATCCCTCAGAGCAACACCAGGAGGTGAAGTTGATGGGGCCAATGCCCTGCATACTACACAACTTGAAGAATAAAGAACTAAAATATTGGCTAATGATCACATGTAGGCCTGAAAGTTTATAAGACTGAAAACAGTAGATATTCTAGAGTTATCAGCAGACTGTTAGTTAACTTTAAACTTTATTTAATTTAGTATTAAATATGCCGTGCGATTGCAAGATTAAGGCAGTAATGATCATAGAAAGAGACATAGAAAAAGAAAAAGAGAAAATAAACCTTCTACTCTATAGCTCAACAAATTAAAAAAAATAATGAAAAAGGCAGCAGAAATAATATAAAACATTCAGAAAGTATAAGATCATATTTTTGAGAAGTCCAATAATTCATAATCACAGTCACATCAATTAAAAAGTAATGAAAGAATGAATAAAATTTAACAGCAATATTTTTGAGATATTATGAATTGAATTATATTCTCCAAAATTTGTGTAGAGGATTAAAACGTATTTTGAGTTAATATAATATGAGGTCAGACAGTGGTCAACAGAAGTCACTGTTATCTCATGTATAAGCGGATTTCCTCTTCCACTACTCTAGTATGACCAGAGTATTTGATTAAAATGTTTTCCACATTTCTCTACTGTCTCTTAAAATGAAAGTAAAGGAAAACTGAGCTGGATGAAGTACAGATATTCACTTACACACACTAAAAATGAAACCCACTTTCGTAACTATTATTAACTCAAAGCATTTTACATGAATTAAATTTCAATTTCTCTGTAATAAATTATCCAAATTTAGTAACTTAAAACAATACGCCTTTATCATCCCAATTTCTGTCAGGAGCACAGGCAGTGTTTACCAGGTCCTCAGCTCAGAGATTCACAGCAGGCAATAAAGGTGACAGCCAGGTTGTGTTTTAATCTGGAGAATCGACTAAAGAGAAATCCAATTCTAACCTCTCAATTGTGTACACAATTTCTCTTCTCGCTGCTATATGACAGATGGCTCAGCTCCTCCCTGGCTGTCACAGAGATACCACATAGAAGTAACTTGCACTTGTCTTCATAGTAAGTTCATAGTAAGTGGCCCTTCACATAGTAAGTTCACAGTATAGTCATTTGTGTAAAGGACAGCAAAGAGTTTGTAGCTTTCAGTTAGTAAAGAAGGAGTCTTCTGTGACCCAGCATCATCACAGCTTTACCATATAATGTAACCAAATCAAAGTTACATGTTTGTCATTTTCTACTGGTAAGAAGCAAGTCACATATTCAATTTATACTACTGCAATGAGATTACATTAAGGTATGGACCTCTAAAGAGCAGGGTTTTTGAGGGCCACCTAGAATGCTCTGTCACACAGCAAAGGTTAATAAGATCTAATAATGAGAATTTGGAAGACAGAATGGCCAACTCCCTGGAAGAGATCTATATTTGTGTCCATTGCAAAGAAAGGTGATGGAACAGAATGCTCAAACCATAGAACACTATCATTGATATAGCAACAAGTAAAATTTTGCTTACAATCATCCAACAATGGTGGCAGCAGTACATTGATTGAGAATTACCAGAAGCTCATGCTGGATTCAGAAGAGAATGTGGAAGAAGGAATATCATTACTGATGTCAGGTGGATCTTGACTAAGGCAGAAAATACTAGAAATATGTATACTTGTGTTTCATTGACTATGTACAGGCATTCTACTGAGTGGATCATAATAAACTGTGGATAATCTTCAAAAGAATGGGGATTACACAACACTTTATTGTGCTTATTTGGAACTTGTACATAAATCAAGAGACAGTTGTGGGGAAAGACCAGTGAATACTACATGGTTTTAAATCAGGAAAGGTGTTCACCAGGGTTGTATCCTCTCACCATATTTGTTAAATCTATATCCTGAGCAAATCATCAGAGAAGCTGGCATATATGAAGAAGAATGCAGCATCAGAATTGGAGAACAGCTTATTAACAACCTGTGGTATGCAAATAACACAACTTGCTTGCTGAAAGTGAGGAGGAATTGAGGCACTTGCTGATGAAAATCAGGCTTTCAGCTTTTAGTCTGGATTAGAAGAACTCAATGTAAGGGAGACCAAAATCCTCACAATTGTACCAGTAGGTAACATTGTGATAAATTGAGAAAGAGTTGAAGTTGTCAAGGATTTCTCTTTGGATCTACAATCAACTGCCATGGAAACAGCAGTTAAGAAATAACAAAGCCCACATGGAAGAACACACTAGACTGTGTGATGATGAGGTGCTGAAGTTATCAGTTATCAGGCATCAAAGAACAAAAAATCATATCATTGTGTGCTCACCTCTATGATACAATCGCTGAAGACAACAAGGTGCATAAGCAAATGTGGGGAAGAAAGCTGATGGTGCTCAGCTATCAAAAGGTATAGTGTCTGGGGTCTTAAAGGCTTGAAGGTAAACAAGAGGCCATCTAGCTCAGAAGCAAAAAAGTCCACATGGAAGAAGCACACCAGCCTGTGTGATCTCGAGGTGTCAAAGGGATCAGGTATCAGGCATCATCAGAACAAAAAATCTTACCATAGTGAATGAGGAGAAGTGCGGAGTGGAGACCCAAAGCCCATTTGTAGACCACTGGAGATCCCCTTGCGAGGGGTCTCGGGGAGAAGATGAGCCAGTCAGGGTGCGATGTAGCAACGATGAAAAATGAAACTTTCCTCTAGTTCCTAAATGCTTCCTACCCCGCCCCACTATCATTATCCGAATTCTACCTTGCAAGTCTGGCTAGACCAGAGGTTGTACACTGGTACAGATAGGAACTGGAAACACAGGGAATCCAGGGCGAATGATCCCTTCAGGACCAGTGGTGAGAGTGGTGATACTGGGAGGCTAGAGGGAGGATGAGTTGGAAAGGAGGAGCCGATTACAAGGATCTACATGTGACCTCCTCCCTGGGATACAGACAACAGAAAAGTGGGTGAAGGGAGACGTCCGACAGAACAAGGTATGACAAAATAATAATTTATAAATTATCAAGGGCTCATGAGGGAGGGGGAGTGGGGAGGGGGGATGAGGAGCTGATGCCAGGGGCTTAGGTGGAGAGCAAATGTTTTGAGAATAATGAGGGCAATGAATGTACAAATGTGCTTTACACAATTGATGTATGTATGGATTGTGATAAGAGTCGTATGAGCCCCTAATAAAATGATTTTAAAAAGAGAGAGAGATAAAAATAAGTAAATCTGCTTCACAAGACCTTTTTAGAGTATTGAAGAGCAAGGATATTACTTTGAGGACTAAGATGTATCTGACCCAAACTACAGTAATCTTCTCCATTGCATCTTATACATGTGATAGTTGCACACTGAATAAGGAGCCCAAATAAAAATTAATGCATTTGAATTCTGGTTGTAGAAAGGAATATTAAAAGTACCATGGACTGCTAAAAGAACATGGTTAATCCATGATGGATGAAATAAGGCCAATGTGCTCCTTAGAAGCAAGGAAAGCAAGATGTTGTCTTACATATTTTAGACATGTTGTCAGTAGAGGACAATCCCTGGAGAAGGACATCATCCTTGATAAAGTGTGGGGGGGGGGGTGGCAAAGAAGAGAACAGTCCTCCATGAGGTGGATTGACACAGTGGCTTCATGGACGGGCGCTGCCATTGGAACAGTTGAGAGAACCATGCAGTGCTTCTTTCTGTTGTGTATAGGTTCCGATGGGTCAGAACCGACTCAGTGTCACCTAACAACAGTGATAACCCTAACAAGAGTACTGGATAGCCCCTGAAAAAGAAATGACGGCAAAAATGGATGCATTTGAATAATGATGGTGGCAAAGAACACTGAATGGGTTTTTAGAACAAATCTGTTCTGGAAGAAGTGCAGACAAAGTGCTCCTTAGAAGCAAGGATATTGAGACTTTGTCTCAAGCACTTTGGACATATTAACAGAAGGAATCAGTGCCTGGCGAAAGAGATCATTCTTGGTCAAAGGCAGTGTTTTCATCTTTAGTATATAAGGTCACAAAGAGTCCTAACCAACTTGGCATTACCTAAAAACTTAATAAGAAGCTAAATTATGTGTTTAAAAAGTATTTTGAAGAAAATATTACCTACTCTATGTCATCAGGGGAAGATAGAACACCATTTTAGTGAAATTATTGTATATGAACTTGCCATGATGCCTCCTAAAGTAACTTCTCTCTCACTCTCTCCCCCCCCCCATGATTTCTCAAAAATCTCTGTCCCATAGTGAAAATATACACTCTGTAAAAGTAAAATTAAAGAGATTTACTGAAAGTTCAGATATAGTCTGCCTGGGAAGATGTCGGGAAAAAACTCACAACATGAAATTTGGCACTCCATAGAAAAACAAAGATTCAAGCCTTCTCACATCGTCTAAGCAAGAACTAAATCTACTGTGTTATGTTTCACTAAAAGGAACTGAAAGTGTTGAAGGCAGCCTATCTGAAAGTAGGGGTTAGAGGAGATGGATGAATAACATGTATGTGGGATGACATGATTGGTTCAAAGCGCTTATGCAGTTGCAAGCATACAAGACTTTCAGGTAATTAAAGGATAGTCCTAAGAAAACTTCAGGGCGTGCCTTTCTAGTAACATGATATCAAAACTGCTTTCTCAGTCATGTCTTTTCCTTGGGACTTATCGTAAAGAAAAGATGCATAATGCAGGCTTAGACCACCATAGTCTGTATCTGTTTGGCCTGAGAGCAAAGAGTCCTGAGAATTGGCTGTAACAACTAGCTTCTGTGCAACAACAGAGACAAAATTTCTTCTGGTTAGGTCAGCACAAAGGTTAAGTAGAAGAGAAACAGTGCTGTTAGAAAAGACAACTTTAAAATGCAACATGGATTCTAGATACATTTCAAAAGTTAGCATGGAATTAGGGCTTGGCTTTCTGGCTATCTTTACACACTCATATTCCTACAATTTAGATTCTTACACACCCCAGTAAGAATAATTATTTTAAAATATTCTTTTAGGTCTTATTATAATCTAAATATTTCCAGATTTACATAAATGAAGGTATAATCAGATTTTACCATTATGACTTTAATAATATAAAAAGAGGTTGTTGCTAGGTTTCATCCAATCAGTTCCAAATCATAGTGACTTTATGTGTAATAGAACAAAATACTGCCCAGTCCTATACAATACTATTAATTGTTGTGTTTGACCCAATTGTTGCAGCCACAGTACCAATCCATCTCTTTGAGGACTTTCCTTTTTTTCCATGACATTTATTTTGCCAATCCTTATGTCCTTTCCTAGTTACTTTCTCTCTTGTTAGCTTGTCTAAAATTACATGAGATAAAATCTTGCCACCCTTGCTTCTAGGGACCATTCTGGCTGTACTTCTTCCAAGACAGCTATATTTACTTTTTTGGCGGCCAATGGTACTTTCAATATTCTTAGCTAACATAAGTTAAATGCATCCATTTTCCTTAGATCTTCCCTATCTGTTGTCCATTTTTCACATGCATATAAGACAATTTGGTCTTCATTGTGATATCCTTGCTCTGCAATACTTTTAAAAGGTCTTGTGCAGCATACTTGGCCAGTGCAATACATAATTTGATTTCCTAACTGCTGCATCCATAAGCATTAATTGGACATACAAGTAAAATGAGATCTATGCCAACGTCAATCTTTTCTCCATCAATTATGATGACATCTATTCATACATTTGTTAGGATTTTTG
>NW_022109325.1:1965424-1985542 GCF_000313985.2 Echinops telfairi
TTGCTTGGTTTTGCTCTGTCTTGTTTTTGTGCATGTTATTATCTCTGCAGGTCTGTCTAAATAAGATAGGCTGGATGAACAATCTGGAGGAGAAAACGACCGGACCGACAGTTCCAGGGGACATGGGAGAGGGTGAGGTGGGGGGAAAGGTAGTGGTGTTAACAAACCCAGGGACAAGGGAACAACAAGTGTTCCAAATCGATGGTGAGGAGGGTGTAGGATAAGGTGACCAGATTTTAACATTGGTAAAGCGGGACACCATTGATGGGGGGGGTTGTTCTTGATTAAAAATTTGGTCTATATGGAGCAACAAAAATTTTCACAGAATGCAAAAATAGTATTGTAATTTTTTTTAATTTCAACATAAGTACAATTTACAAATATACTACATTTAAAAATTATGCATAGTATTATTTTATTCTTTGGCATACGAGTACTGTCTGCTAAATTCAAGAAAATTTATGTATTTATGAAATATATAAATGTGTGTATCGTTTGAGAGACAGTTACAAAATGTTTTCATCGTTGCCAATGACAATGCCAAAAAATGCCATTGTTCATTAAGTCCAAACAATAGTGGTCGAATTCTAAAAACTGATCAACAATGCGAACTTTGATAAGCAGTTCTTGATAAGCAGTTCTCAACAATTACTTATTATTAAAGTTTAACCTTATAAAATTAACAAAAATAATATAAAACTCATATCCTGGCAAAATAGCCACATGGCAGTGGAAAACCGTATATTTCCTTCCCGTTCTCCCGCTGTTCCCTAGCTTGTCATGCATTCTTTCCAAAAATCGGGACTTTTTTAAAATGCCACGGGACTCATTGTTAAAAATTGGGACTGTCCCGCCAAAAGTGGGAGGTCTGGTTACCTTGGTGTAGGAGGTCTGGTAGGGCATGATCATGTAACCGTGAGAAATTACTGAAACCCAAATGAAGACTGAGCATGATAGTGGGACAAGAGGAAAGTCAAAGGAAATAGAGGAAAGAGCTAGGAGGCAAAGGGCATTTATAGAGGTCTAAATAAAGGCATGTACATATGCAAATACATTTATATATGAGGGTGGGGAACTAGATCTATGTGCCTATATTTATAGGTTTATTATTAAGGTAGCAGAAGGACATTGGGCCTCCACTCAAGTACTCCCTCAATGCAAGAATACTTTCTTCTATTAAAATGGCATTCTATGATGCTCACCTTCCCAACAGAACCACTGATGCTGCGTTTTTATTTCTGAAGTTATTTCTCAGATTATTTGTTCAGCATACAGATTGAATAATTATGATGTAATATTGCAACCCTGATGTACATCTTTTGTGATTTTATATTACTCAGTGTCACCTTGCTCAGTTTGAAAAGTTGCCTGTTGGTATATTCACAGGTACTTCATGAACATACTTAAGTGTTCTGGAATGCCCATTTCTCTTCTCAATGCTATTCACAGTTTGTCATGATCCACACAGTCAGATACCTTCACATATTCCATAAAGTACAAGTAAACCTCTTTCTAGTATGCTCAGCTTTCATTTCATATCCATATGATATCAACAAATGATAACTCTTGTTTCATGTCTTCCTCTGAATCTGGCTTGAATTTTTGGCAATTCCTTGGCAACGCACTGCTACAAATTATTGAATTACTGTCATAAAGATTTTACTTGCAAGAGATATGAAAAATATTGATAATTTGGACATTTTTGGGGGTCACGTCTCTTTGGAATTGGTACAAATATAGATCTCTTTCAGCTAGTTGACAAAGTTTAAATGTCTTAGAATAAATAAATGGATGCTTCCAAAGTTACATCAGTTTGTTGTAACATTCTGATTGGTAACCCTTCAATTCCTGGAGCCTTGTTTTATGTTAATGCCTTCAGTGAGGCTTCAACTTCTTGCTTCACTACCACTGGTTCTTAACTTTTTCTAATGTCTTTAAAAGTCTGACTGTTGATCAATTATTTTTTTATACAATGACCTATAAGCCAGGAGAAGTTGAAGCACTTTTTGATGAGAATCAATATTCTGAAGATTCCTGCACCATTCAATATTTTCTCATAGAATCCTTCAGTATTTCATTTTGAGGCTTAAATTTTTCTTTAATCCTGGTAGTTTGAGATATACTGAGTGTGCTGTTCATTTTTAGATTTCAAACTCCGGATCTGCACAAATCCGTATAATGGTTTATTTTGTATTCTCCAGCTTCTTAGGACTTCCAATTTAGTCAATTTTTTTCTTTCTTATCATTGTAATGACGTTTTGCGTGTATGATGTTCTTGATGTCATTTCCCAGCTTGTCTGGCCTTTGGTCATTAGTATTCAATGCCTCATATCTTATTGAGATGTTACCAAAATCAGGTCATTTATACTCAAGGTAATATTTTGTTTCTCATGGACATTTTGTTTTATTTTTTTAAATTTTTTTTTGTGTGAATTAGGTGGACGTTTACATATCAAATAATCATTCTTGAATTCAACAATTTAACAACTTATCAAACTTCCCAATGGCTTATCTCCCCACTTCTTTGTTACCCATCTCCCTCTAGTCTATTCATAAAACTTGTTTTAATTTTCTTCAGCTTCAACCTGACCTTGCCTATGAGCAATGTATGCTCTGTTCCATGTTCAATGTATGCTCTGTTCCAATGTATGCCCTGGGCTTGTTTTGACAAATTATATCAGGTGTCATTGTTATCTCAACCCAGAGGTATACTCAATTTGATTCCTGTGTTTTTCATCTGGTGAGATTCACATATATACCCGCCATTAATATTTTAGAAAATATATCACTTGCTATAAAGAAGCAATTTGTTTTGAAAATTATGTTATCACTAGATTTGATTTAATCGGGTGATGTCATCAGAATGATAGCATCTATCAATCATCAGCTTTGATTTTATCACCTATAACTATTTTCCAACTACTTTGTTTCAAACTTTCCCATTCCAATGGTTAGTAGTAATCAATGCATATCAAGGCTCTGTTTGATCAATTTCATCATCGTTGACTTTGTGGTTGGTGCATAATTTTAATAACAGTTGTATTAACAGGTCTTTATTGTAGGTATAGAGATATTATCCTATCAAAACAGCATTGTACTTCAAGATACATCTTGAAATGCTCTTTTTGAAGATAAAAATGATGCTATTCCTCTTGAACTTGCCTGTCCTAGCATAGTGAACAACATGACATTCAAAATGGTCAATGCTAGTCAATTTCTGCTCATTAATTACAAGACTATCAATTTTAAGTGTTCTATTTCTTAAAAAGGACTATGTAAACTTCACATTCTCATTATCAATGAATGTTTGTTGCTTTTTCTTCTAATTTTTTTTCTCTTTCTTCTCATTTTAAATTGTGTTCCATCAGCAAAAGTCTATAAGCTTTGCTGAAGGAGCCCTGGTAGTTACGTGTTGTGTTGCTATCCAGATATGGGGAAAAGGCCAGGTGTTCTGCTCCTGTAAACAGTTACAGTCTCGGAAACCCACAGGGGGGTCGCTATGAGTTCATTATAGACTTGTGGCAGTGTGTTTGGTTTTGCTTTGGGAAGCTTTGCTGAGTCAACATGATTAAAATCAACTCTCAATTTAGGAGGCAGCTCTGTGTCAGACTTCCAACCTGAGGGATTCATCTTCTAGCAAGTACATCAGACTACATTGTGATGATACTAATAATGTTTCCCGTGGTTGATCCCATGCACTGTTTCCTTCTGTTGTGCATAGGGTCACTATGGGTGAGCATTGTATTGATGGCACCTAACAACAATAACAATCCCTCATAAATGGACCCAAACTTTTTCTTCCTAATCTGTTTTGAGTCTGGAAGTTCTGATAATATCTGACATTCAAAAGGACCCAACTGGTACTTGAAATATCAGGGTTATAGTTTCCAGCAACACACCAGCCACCACAGTAAAACAAGAAGGTAGAAGAATGGTGGAGCTTACAGAAATAAAGCATTTCAATTAATGAAATCTAATATACAGAGATCAGCACTCTTGTATTTCCTCAATATCCTTTAAGATATTCCATTATGCATCTGTCAGATTATATGTCACTGCCCAAATGTAACCCCAAGGACTTAACCAGATGTGAATCTACCACCATTTTGAGGAATCACGGATAATTGTAAATGTTGCTTAACCTTCGTAAAAATTCCAGCTATCCACAACAGTAGCATACCATATGTGATTCTATTTTTTAAGTTAATTTTGTCTGCTTTTAGATAGACTCACCTTGGAGTAGTTTTTACACACACGCACAGGAACTCATATGAATCTATGTTTCTTATCTACCCCATTGCTGTAAATTTCTCCCAATTTGCAAAGGAGTTACTTTGAAAATGACATAAAAAAATTGAAGGACAGGATGGATACAGTTTTCACAAACAGCCAATTGAGTAAATATTTGCCATGATTTAGCTATTGATTCCAGGGTTTTTACAGAATAAACAACTTGTTAAACTAGGCTTTCTGCAGAGTAGTTTTGCTCTATTCAGCTGTCAAACTCTGCCATTGCTATAGATGGATTATCTTTCTTGTTTTCTCAGTTAATTCCTTAAACTAATTCTTACACTATTCCAATAATTATTTTTTAATTGGTGGAGTTATATCTAACAGTAGCATATAGATACAGGTAGATATATAATATTCTTCTGTTTCTTGCTGTTTTTAAATATGTATGACAGGAATAATGATGATGCTTCATCTGGAGGTTCCTTGTCAGGATGAAATAAATTACTATGTTTCAATGGAATAACAGTACCTTGAGCAGACTAAGCACTCCATACATAGCTTGTGCTATTGTTGGGTGCCATTGAAGCAGTTCCAACTCATAGTGATTCTATGCACAATAGAATGAAGCAATGCCTGTTCCTGCACTCTTTTCACAATTGTTTCTACACCTGAGCCCAATAACATTAGCTACGCTATGGATTAAATATATAGTAGCTAATGTTACAATTTGTCCTAGATTCATACTTCTTATATCCCATGGATATTTGCAGGTATTTCTTCTTATTTTGAAGCAAAGCTGTGCTCCATCAAAACCATTAAAGTCAAAGCAGATCTTCCCCAGCCATAGTTTGAGTCCCTTCCAATACATCTTCCATCACTGTATCAGACAATAAGATTGAAATCATCAGATATTTAATACTTCTTGGGCTCACAATCAGGGCCCTCGGTGCCATCTGTCAAGAAGCCAATGTATTGCACTGGAAAAATCTGCAATAAAAAAATCACACGGAAGTGTAAAAAACTAAGATGCCACTTTGAGGACTATGATGTTTTCAATCACTTCATGTAGATGTAAATCTAGACAATGAAAAATGAAGACCAGTAATGAATTGACTTCTTTGAATTATGGTGTTAAAGAAGGTTGGATACGCCCATGGACTGCCAGAACAAGTAAGTATTTCTTGGAAAATGTACAATCAGAATGCTCATTAAAAGGGTGGGAGAGTGGGAAAGGGATGGGACAAAAGAGAAGCTGATACCAAGAGCTCAAGTAGAAAAAAAAATGTTTTGGAAATCATGATGGCACTATATGTACAAATGTGCTTAATACAATTGATGTATGGGTTGTTGTTGTTTTTAATCAATTTATTGGGGCTCATACAATTCATCACAATACATAGATCAATTGTATAAAACACATCTATACATTTGTTGCCCTCATTATTCCCAAAATTCGCTTGCCTCTTGGGTTCCTGGAATCAGCTCATTTTCCTTTTTTTCCCCCTCCCCTTCCCTTCCTCCTCCCTTCTCCCCCATGCACCCTTAATAATTCATAAATTATTATTTTATCATATTACACTGTCCGGCGTCTCCCTTCACCCACCCCCCTGCTGCCCGTCCCCCATAGCTCCCTGTGATCCATTCCCCCTTTCTTCATCCCCTTTCCCTCCTGGTAATGTATGGGTTTTTAAAAGAGCTGTAAGAGCCCCCAGTAAAATGATATCTTAAAATTAAAAATAAATAAATAAAGGATTATGAGGCTTTTCTCACATGTTTTGAGAAGGTTATCATACTTTTATTAGGGTGTCATTATAAAATGGGGGGTCAGTGAAAATGAAGAAAACAATGAGATGGATTGGTATGTTAACTTCCAGAATGAGCTGAAATATAATAACAATTGTGAGGATGGCACAGGGCTGAGTAGTGTTATATTCTGTTTTACAAAGCATTGTCTGAGTTGGAACATAACAACGTTACTGTGAATGATGAATTAATTAGCTCATATGTGAAATATCTTTAAATTATAGTTACAGAATCACAAGAAATAGACCTTAAATGAAAACAGGTGACTTGAATTGAGTTGTGTAAAACAATAACAGCATCAACAACAACAAAAGGATTCGTTTTTTATTTACTATTTCTTAATTTCATTTTTTAAGTTCCCCATTTAGATAGTTAATGGTGAAGATTTTTTTTCCTAGTCTTTTTTTTTAATCACTTTATTAGACGCTCATACAACTCTTATCACAATCCATACATACATTAATTATGTAAAGCACATTTGTGCATTCATTGCCTGGTGGTGAAGATCTTAAGATCATTTTGGGGAAGAAAATATTTCTCAGACTACAGTTTGGGTACTATATTAGAAGTTTATAAAATACAATAATTTATGAGTCCAGTCAATATACTTGAAAATCAAAAGTAAGTACCTTTTCGCGCTGTGTGCTCTATCAGGTGAAAATCCAGACTCGTCATAGATCAACGTAGGCCCACCTTTCTGACGGTTGTTAAGGTGACAAGTGAAGTGGCTTCTGGCAGCTTCACTCAGATCCCCAGAGAACAAGAGTCCAATTCAAGACACAAGCAGTAAAACAATGTTGTATGAAAGTAATACAGGGCCTAACATTTTGAAACACTGTCTCAGTGGGAGGGGGTTAGAAAATAAAACAGGTCAAGTCCCATTAAATTGTCTGCAGGGCCCAAGAATTATATTATTCAGGTGGCAAAAGTGACCGATCATTTAGTTTATTAGCTACTTATATTAAAAATTTCAATTTTTAAATTATTTTTGGCAATTTAGAGTCTTGAACATTTTAGCATAAGTAGAAATTGCTAACTGGTTGAGCAATGGACATTGCTCAACCTTTTCCCAGTGTGAATTTGTGTGCATTTCCTTTTCCCAGTGTGAATTTGTGTGCATGTTCTTGACAAACTTTACCTCCAGAGACTAAGCTTCCAATTGTGAGTCATGAGAGATTAAAAGGTAAATATTTCTGCTTGAAGGGGAGTTCATTTTCTAAGCAGATTTTTATTAGCACTATTCTTTGGATAGCACATCTTAAGCTGAGGGAGAAAACTCTCAGTCTTTTTATTATGGGTGTTATGGTAATTTTATAGGCATGTGTATGTTCCCAAGCTTATTTGGTACTTTAATATCTTCTCTCCTCACCATTAAATTTGCATTTGTTTTTGTTGTGCAGTTGGAAGTAGAGAACACCAGACTGCTTATAGACTGCATAAACATTCCATTGAATTTCCCAGAGTTATAAAGCTCCCTTTCTTGAAAATTTTATCAAAAACCTCTGAAGAAGTGCTCACTTGGAGTTTAACAGCAATGCTTTTGTGATATGAATAATTGCTTCTTATTATTTCAGAGGAGAAACTATAGCTCCACTTTGATATTATAGTCCTTGCATTCTAACCCAACTATATAGGTCTGATTTTATAGCTATTTTTAAAGTCTTCAGAGAGTACTAGAAAAATGTAAGCTATACAACCTATGAAGGATTGACCACAGGCACACATTCAAGTAGTCCCTTGTTCAATAGGATTGCCTTCATTATGGATCTACTGTACAAAATTCCCTGTAGTGAAAACAACTTGATACTGTGCTAATTTTTTTGTTTCAGGGAAGTACTTCAGAATGCACGTAGCATAACTCAGAGTAGAAAAATATAAAGTCTATATGTAATGAAGTATTTCTAAGACATTGACATTTCCTTTATTAATGATACTCTGTGTTCTCAACTTTAGACATTGAACTACATGTGAGAAATATTTCTGTAAATATGTAGGAACTGATAACATTTTCTAGGAAGTATAAAATTAAAGAGCTAGAATATCTTTCACAGTACAAGTTTGTTGTATTGAAAACCTGACAAGAATGTATGTTATTAACAATACCTCACATATCCTCTGCCTTCACTGTTTTTACACATAGCATTTTAGTAGAAAATGACAGTGCAATTTGTAAATTATTTAAATTTAGGCCACTAACTATAAACAAATTACACATTTGCCAATGTTGGTGTTGGAACATTACAAGAAAGCTTCTGAAACCAGAACGCCCTTTCTTCACTATTAGTTGATCCCTCCAAAAAGTTGGTCTCAAAGTAGAGTTGAATTTGAAGGTATTCTGTTGGGTAAAATCCCGTGTGAGGGACATGGGAAGAAGCCTGCCTCGCACAGTGGAATCTGACAAGGCAAAAAGACTGAGTAGAGAGTACTTAGATTGTGGTAGAATCTGAGGTCGGTAAGGCCAGGCCTCTGTGAAGACCTCCAGTCATAGTCCACAGACAAAGTATTCCCATGTCTCCCAGGAGCCAGTCGGCCTCAGTGATCTTGCAAACCTGGGTCAACTCCTGGGAAATATAAACTTAGATTTGCTGGTTCCCTGGCTTGAAGTCTTCTCATTATCTTTCTCATGAATGTTAACAGAAACAAATAAATGTAAAGACGATCTAAAAGGTTGTCTGGGATTTTTCCTTTCTTTGACAAATTTTGGTGTGAAATGGATTTATTTTATCCTAATTCTTTAAATGTTTTAACATATTTCTCTGCTTAGCAGCACAATAGGCCTTAAAACATTTACTCTGTGGGTAAAGATATGTGGGTTTTAATCACCCTCTAATTATGAAACCTGTGTAAATTATAACTTTCCTATACTAAAACTTCCGATGTGTAAAGTTAGTACTAATCTGCTAATCAGGTAAATGCCTACTTCATTTATATTATTTCCCCTTTCCCTAAAACCCTATATTCTATTATTACAGTATGTTAGACAGGTTCTCTAAAGAAACAAAACCAGGACACATGATTTTATATATATTTAGATAGATAGAAGTAAACAGTTAACTGATCCATAGAGAAGTACAAATGACTCAGTGCAACTCACTCCCGTGAGACAATTGTGAGACACTGGCAGTCCTTCAAGCCTTGAGACCCACTGGGTAGTCCTCCGTGGAGCAATTCAGGCTATCCGGCCGCAGACAGCAAACAGCAAGCAGGTCACCAACAGTCAGCCAGATGACAGGGTCCGACAGTCCCCAGCTCAAGTGATGTATACTCCAGTAGCGTGGTAAAGCAGGTCTTGAAGGAATCTCAAACTACAGCAACACAGTCCAGGGGTTAGGTGTCCCACAGGTAGTGTAGCTTGCAAATTGAGGCAGAGAACAAGCTAAGGCAGCTGCATACTGGTCAGATCATCAAAGAGTAAACGACAAGAAAGGCAAAGCTCACCAAGCCATTTATCTCTCTGCCCTTCATGTGTTCATTGTCCAGGTTAACACAACAAACCTACCTATCACATACAGTTAGCATAGAAATGAAATGTGATATTAGGAGTGAAATTTTCAAAATAACTGGAAAATGTGTCCTGATATAGAGATCACTCAATATTACTTATAAACATAAAGCAAGCATTAGTTCAAACTTATATTTTGAGCATGCTGATGATGAAATCTATATAACTCTCAATTTTACTGCATGTGTCAGGAAGGTGCAAAAATATGTCTATCCACATTGTTCTTTAATAAGAGATCATTGAAATCATTCTTATATTGTAAATTATAAGCTCAATAATGAGTCTTATTTTGATCCCAAAGTTAAGAGATATACATTCTCTCGTATTCTAGTTGGATGAATATAATATTATAAGGTTTCAGAAGAATATTAACATAATTCTTAGCAAATAAAGCATTGTGTACTATTTTTAAAGTATGTTATTGCTATCATTTTATATTATTAATCTACTTGTGGTGGTAGTTATTGTACTTTCATACTTTTTGTTAGTTTTATGATTTAGTGATCATAACATGAAGTACAAAAACATTATTTTTTGTTAATGATTTTATTCATTACATTACTCTGCCAAAGTTTTAAACTTCTCCAACCATCATATATGTGTATCCTCACAACTGGACCAGTAGTTAATAGTATAAGAAGCGGTGAAAAGTTTGATGTTTCCAAGGATTTCGTCTTGCTTGATCAGTGCTCATGGAAGCAGCAGTCAAGAGATAAAATCATGCTGTGCATTGGGTAAATCTCTTTTAAGTGTTGAAAAACAAAGATGTTACTTTGAGCAGTAAGGAGTGTCTGATCCAAGGCATGGCATTTTCAATCACTTCATATGTATATAAAAGGTGAACATTGAAAAAGGAAGAACAAAGAAAAATAGATATGTTTATGGTGCTGGTGAAGAATATTGAAAGGACTATGGACTGCCAAGAGAACCAACAAATCTACCTTGAAATAAGTATACTCAGAACGCTCCTTAGAGGCAAGGGTGGTGTGACTTCTCTTTAGCGACTTCGGACATGTTGTCAGGATAGACCAGTCCCTGGAGGACTTCATGTTTCATATAGTACCAGAGCAGTGAACATGCAGATCAAGTAGAAGAACAATTGTGAGGATGGTACAGGACCAGGCAGTGTTTCCTTCTGTTGTACAGAGTGTCACTATGAGTTGGAACAAATTTGATAGCACCTAACAACAGCAACATACTCTTCTCTTAGCAATATCACTATTGCCGATACACATTTCTAGTGAATTGACAAAGTTAGAACTACTGTTTCTTTTGTTAGAAAAGCTGTAAGTGTATGGATTGTAACAAAGTTGTAAGAGCCCCAATTAAAAAAACAAAACAAAACAAGAAAAGCTGTAAGTCTATTTTTTGTTGGCAATTTAAAAACAATTTAGTAAATTAATTGTCTATGATGTTAATGTGTCTTTTGTTTGTTTAATTTCAAATTACTTATCTGTTGTTTCTTCTTCAGTGCCCTATTTTTCGATTCTCGTTGACAGTCTCAAGGTTTAAGGCAAAGCTGTTTATTTCAACACTGTCTTTGGCATAGCAGAGCTCTGATGCCACACTAAAGTGTTTCAGTGTGAAAACAAATTCACACTGAACAGGTCTATTGGAATCTCACCTCTAAACTTCTCGTTTACTCTTTTCACCCAGTATGCTTCCAAATGTTCACGGTGCAGTTTCAATATTCTTACTAGCTGATCAAAATATTTTAACAAGTTGAATTTTATATGAAAACATTACAACATAAGAAGCAAGTTATAGAGTGAATGAAAATATTCATCTTTTTTATTATGATCAACAAATATAATGTGTTTGTGGTTTCTTGTTATAAACCTTTAATGTTAGTGATGGGAGTGTGTGAGAGAGAGGAGGAGAAGAAAAAGAAAAGGAAAAAGAAGGAAGAAGAAGAGAGAGAAATATCTGGCAAAGAGTGAGTTGTTTTCTACTATATGCAAATTTTTAAATGTTTGAATTTTATTCTTTCATCATTGCATCTAGAGTAAAGGTCTTTGCTGCCATCATCTGGAATGAAAATAAGCAACAAAGAAAAAATAAAGAAGAATATTACATTTAAATTCCAAACTTCTATATTCAACAAATATTTATCAAATGACTATTATACTTAGTCAATGAGACAGATGCACATATACCCACATGGGGGACAGAGAAAATATGGACCACCTTTAAGATCCATATACTGCTTAAATACAAAATGATATAATACCGTGTAGAAATAAAAATCTCATAATGCAGATGAGACATTACCTGTAGAAGCAATAATATGTTTAGTGAATACATTCTCTTTCTGGACTAATTTAATAGTAATATTTCCATTAATTCTGACAACATTTGGAATTGAAAAAGGAAGCAGCAAGAAGCAAGCAAAATAGCCTTGTGATATGAAACAATCATTTTCCAGTATGACATGAGACCTCAAATTTAATTCTATTGCTCAAGTGTACAAAAATGTGTGGTTGTAAATTTACCATATTTAAAGAGCATACAAATAAACATGTAGTGAGCTTATAATTATCTGGGAGGAAAACATCCTACTACAAAAACAGCACTGTATAAAATACCGTTAATTTTGACTGATCACATGATCACCTGTACCCATAATAATGTGAATCCTTTCAACCTTGGTTTTTGAATCCTAACAGAATTATAATTGAAAGCTTTGTAGAAAAAGCTGTGGACCTTAACTGAAAACTTTAGTAATATCACAAACTGTACAGTTTCATAAACAATCACAAAAATATCCCAGAAATCTTATTTGTTATCTTTCTCACTAGTTTTTGACATGAACTTAAAAAATATAACCTAGAAATGCTAATGTGCAATTGGAAACTTGAATAAAAAAGAAACATTATAATTCACTTCTCCACATCTCAAAAAGTAGCATAATAACAAAATTCTTAACTGGTTTTTAAAATGCTTCTTGAAATAATTGATGTGATACCTCTAGAGTTTGTATGATACTTCTAAGGGAAAAAATATCCAATGGAAAAAAGATTCTTGAGAAAGTATTCTGCTACCAAACAAAACAAATAGAGATATTTTTATTTTATTGAATTTTCTGAATATGGAAAATACATATTTTAAATAAAATTTCATTTTGCTATACAAACTTAAAAAATTCACTATTTAAAAATGTTTATTTCCACTTTCTACAATTGAAATGCATATGTTCACTGTACTTTTAAGTAGACTAACTTGCTCATATAATACATAATCAATTAAAAAGGGAAAGCAACAAATGGAGTTTTACAATATCTTAGGCAATGGAAGTTCAATTATGGTTTTAGAATTAAACAAACAAAAACAGGAACACCTTATATTATTGAGTTGGTTCCAATACACAACAACTCCATATTTAATAGATCACTAGACCTTTCTATATGCCATTGGGTAACTTAGAATTGCCAATATTTAGACTCATAGGCAAACACAAATTGTTTGCACCACCCAGGAACCTTGCTAGAAGTAAAATAACTAGTATGTAAAAGACATTACAGATACAGAATTTGGAACTAGACAGGATGTGGGAATGGACCCAACAACAGAAGTTTAAATTATAAAATTAATATTTCTGATAATATAAGAAATAGTATGCATTTGAGAAATTAATGTTTATAAAAGAAACTTCCTAAAAGACTTCGTTTATGATAAAAATAAGAAAAAATGCTTTTTAGAAATAAACTTTTGAGTAGATGTTTTTCAACCCATTTAAATAATAGAAACAACATTTTTAGTGATTGACCTCTTTTCCCATCTGAATTACCCGTTTTGAAATATTCAACATGTCTTTACAAATGTCAGACTAAATATTAGGAGTCAAATGAAAGGATTTCTACGAGGAATTTGTGGTTAAAGTCTGAGCAAAGATAAGATTTCGCCAATGAGTTCAGAGAGGAGAGGAGAAGAAATCTCCACACTGACATTTTTACTAAATCTGTAAGACTTGACGTTGTTTGGAAGTTAATTGCCAGAGCTACTATTATGTGCCATGACTTATTCAGCAAATCATTAATAATTAGAAATTGTCTTGGGTTGGAAATTAATCATTATTGTTTAAATAGTTAAATAGTTCAAATTATTTGGGGATTAATTATCCAGGATAAATTAAGGAGTCTTTATTAGGAAAAGGAAAGGTGGTGAAGGTTATGAAACACATTTGACAGCCAAAAAGCATTTCACTGTGACCCCAAGACAAATACACTTCTCACTTGCAATTCCTCTGCTACAACAGCATCCTCATTACAGTTTCAAATCTGCAAAGAAAAACTGAATGACAAAGAAAGAGAAAACCATTGGCTCATCCCTGGAGAGGGAGCACGGATAGAGAAAAAGACATGGTCAACAAAAACCAAAGGGGATTCTACATTTCTTTTCTTATTTCACATGGGTTCAGGAATCTAATATATTGTTTTTTAATTTGGTTAAACATTTATAAGTGAGGCCTGTATCTGAACACCCATAAAATGAACTCAACCATTTCAGAAAATGCCGTTTCTTTCCTGAACAGAACAGGAAGACAGAGAAGTGCGCAGTATCTAATGTGTGGGATCCAAAACCTACTCCATGTGTTGGAATCGACTCGATGGCAAAGATTTAATGTATAATACTGCCATATTTTTGTCAGCTTGTCATACTATTGTGGTTTGTCTGCTGCTACAACACTAGAAGTTATTCTATTGGTATTTCAAATAGCAGGACTATTCATGGTAGACAAGTTTCAGTGATTATATTACACTTAAATAGGATGTTACTTATTATTGTTTTAAAAATAATGACACATGTCTTAAAATGTATATTGCAAGGGTTTCCAATACAAATATAAATTATCCATTGTTCCTTTCCAGAATTGTATGAATTAAAGACAAATCATTCTTATAGGAGAACCCAAATAATTGTCAACTTTCTCAAAAGTATAAGGTACAAATAAAGCAACTAAATGGTGAAATATAATATTTCTAAAGAGTGAATTAATATAATTAAAAGGAAGAGCTTAAGTGGACTTTTGCTCTTACAAGCATTATTTTAAATACCCAATGTGGAAATTGAGATTTAATATTCCCTTTAATGACTTAATTATTCAGCCTGGCCATATTAATGTCATAAAATGAATAGTGGGCAAAAATGAAACTATCCCTCCAGTTTAATTACACACTGTGGATTGCAATCTATAAACAAAGTACTCTCTGTATCTCTAAAAATGTGTAGAATTTGTAAAATGCTGTAAAATGACCAAGAAAGACTCACATTCTTGTTGGATAAATAAACTTACATCATAGAAAACAGTAAACATTATGATCAGGAAAGTGAACTCTGAAATTATACTGCTGGTGTTATTAGAGAACAAAGCCAGGGACATCTGTACATGTATGTACATAAATATACTGTATATATTCCATGTTTTATATACACATATATTCATATTTATCATATTTATCACATATATATTCAATATATCAAGAAAATGGCTCACTTGTAGAAGTGTCAATTCTAAGTCCAGTCGGGTTGCAAGTCTCTCAGTTAGATCTTAAGCTTCTTTTGACTAAAGTAGCTGTTGATGAACTCAAGTTTAACAGAAAGATCATAGGCTAGTGTCTGCACTGGATTTGTGGGAGGAGAGATGAATGATCCAAGATCAGCTTGTCAGATGGCAGGCTGCTTACAATTCCCAGAATTAGCAGGCAATATGGCAAGCCAGATGGAGGATTCAGGCCCAGCAGAAAGCAAGCCATTTTCCACAGCACCCACTTGTATTAGGAGCAAGTCACACTCCAAGGAAATGTTCTTTTAGTCGTATCATGACTATGACTTCAGTGATGTTGTTGTGCTTTGTCCTATTATTCGTACAACTACTTGCTGCTCACAGCCTATCCCATTATGAAATGTATGACATTGTGTTAGTTACCATGTTAGGGAATCACCATTTCTTAGCTGCCAAACCCCTGAGATCTGGATCCAACCAAGTTAACACAAAACCTAATTATCATGCATACTACTTATGTTCAAATAATGGCACATTATTGATTTCAAAAAATGGTCTTTGGATGGTTGTAGTTATTAATTAACTGAATTGTTAAAACAAGAGGGAATATTTGAAATACATATTGGCCAATACTAGACCCTTAGCAAATACGTATAATTTGAAATAAAATTGAATGTCTTTTCAACTTTAAAACTTTACAAACCAGTCTTTATATTTTAACCAGTAGATTCTTTATTCTGCATCTTACACAAATCAAAAAGTTCAATTTCCTCTTGCTTGCTTCTCACTTATCTTCCTTTTATATGTTTGATCCTTGAGAAATGAGGAAAGATGATGAATGTGAGACCAATGACCTTGTATTTCAGCACACTGTGCAGAAAGGTATGTGAAAGAGAAGAAAAAGAAATGAGTTTAAGCTTGACGGGATAAAAATCATTCTGAAATCTAGAGAGGACATTTTAATGTGAATCCTTTCATCAAATCCTGGAAATGACAATAGCCTGTCGGCTACGGGGTCAAAGTGGAAACTGGGAATATCTGAGTGAATAAATTGTTACATATGAAAAACATAAAGAGAATTATTTGGCGAACAGAGTTCCATTTCCCTCCAGAAACTGCGTTTAGGAATGCAGGAACATGTTCTAGTGAACTTGTTTTCCCCCTTATTTCCCTTACTTTATTGTCAATTTCTTTGCCTGTATTTGACATTGACCAAAAATGTTACAGCAATTGTCTGCCAGTATGTTTTCAGCGGCATATCTTTATACTCATGGAATGAAACTTTTTCTTATTATTTGTTTACTAAAGAGTTTACCCTGACCCGTTTTGATACTGAGAAATTTTATTTTATCTATCTGCACTGGGCTCATTTACCATATTGAAATGCAAACTAAATTTATTAGACTCCAGAATGAAGAAAAGGAGATGTGAACACCACAGTACTAGTAATTAGATCATGTACATGCCTGAAATCTCAAAGGATAAGGTCAATTACTGTCAAAGAGCACAGATTTATGTCTATTGTTCTACTAAGAAATTTGTATACATTCTAGTACACCTCCGAAAATGGGCTAAAACACAGGAATAACCAGGCAACTCACAACTCTGTGATATATAGAGTTGCCAAGAGTTAGTTTACTTAATAGGAACTAGAAAAACAGATCTGTTTAAAACATTATACAGCCCTGTGGCAAAATTTTTATTAGAGTTCCCATTTTGCCACTGAAAAACCAAAGGTCCTGAAAAAGGCAGGGATACTCTCTAGGTTTCACAATTAACAAAGCTTAATCATTGTAATGAAAAATAGTAAAATCATAATAGTGGTAATAATATTAGTGGTAATAGAAATCTCTATAATTTTTATTGCGTTTTCTATGAGATGACAAATATATAATTACTTTGCATGTACTATTTAATTTTCACGATCTCTTACAATAATAGGAAATAGTTATTTTAAATAAAGCATTCCATATGTAAATGGGTATTTACATATATGATAGGTGCTAATGACTAAGAAATGTGTTACTTACCATCATCCAATCATATTGTCCTTTCACTCAAAGATATGTCTAAACTGATCAGAGTCAGACCCCAGATTATAGTCATCTGACTTTTTTTCAACCAGTAGTTATAAACCAATGCCCATAAGCCTTTCCTTGAGGGAAAACCCAGAGACTATGCCCAGGAAGCAGTTGAGTGACTATCTTCTTGCTGTAATTCATCATGCAGCCGCTCGGGGGCTTTTCCCACACCCACTCAGCCTGGACCATTGGCATTTTCCTACTAGGTGATAGTGTTGCAAGGGGTGCATAGGTTGGGCAGTACAGTTCGTTGGAATACAGATTTTGTCTCACTCAGACCTTATCAGGATCCCAGATGTCCCCTGTCCTAGTCCAGCTTGTACCAGGACCTCAATCCCATACCCTGTAGCCTAAGCCAGGCTCTAAGCTCCTAGGAATGACTGGGTTGCACAGTGCGTGTACCAGAAGGAAGAAATCTAGTCACTGTCATCAGAAAAAGTCGGGTGGCCTAATGAAGGCTTTCACCAGCCAAAGGGGACCACAGAATCCTGGCCACCTACCCTGACAGCAACATAAAATGATGCAAAATAGCAAAGGGGTACTAGTTTACTATGCATCAGATCATTATTTTAGTTTTTAGTATTGCCATTTTATATCTGGAAGTGTTTCTTTAATGCCTTTCATGCACAGAAGGATACATTCTATACTATATTCTATGGCAAACATTTGACTAATTAGCACTAGATAAGATGCATTGTTTACTATGTCACATTATTAAGTTTTAAAATATATTTAATTATTTAAAACCCACAGAATCAAGAATAGCAATATAGATGTTCTTTGAGATCTAGGTTAAAGTTTGGGAAGCCCTGATGGCGTAGTGGGCAACATGTTGGCAGCTAACCTTAAGGATAATTCTATCATGCAATCGCCAGCTTAATTTCTATCATATTTTCCAATTACTGTTCCTTCCTCATTGTTTCCAACTTTTATATTTTAATCATTGATACTTATCAATGCTTCTTGAATGCATGTTTGATCTACTTCCACCTGAAGACACTGTTAGAATTCTTCCATCCCCTCATCCCTAGCTTCTGTGGTTGGTACATAAACTTTAATAATAGTTATGATTGAATTTTCTTAAAGGCAGATAGATATGATTCTATCACATTGTACTTCAAGATTGGTTTTGAAATGTCCTTTTAGACAATTAATGCAATACCATTCCTCTTGATTGTGTTGTGTGAATTTTGTTTCAAAATGGCAAATAACAGTCTATTTTAGGTCACCAATGCCTAGAATGTCAATTTTTATGCATTTTATTTCATTTTTGATGACTTCTAAGTTTTCTAGATTCATACTTTGCACATTCCAAGTTCTGATCATTAGCAGATTTTGGAAGAGGTTTATCCTTACCATGAATCATGCCCCATCTGCGAATGAAGATCCCAAAGGCTCCACTCTCACAGGTTTTACCCAGTTCCTGTCACCAGGGTTTACTCTACAAGAAGTCAACTCCTCCTAAGTCACATTTCAAGTGTCCTCCGACCCAAGGGCCCCGTACTTCAGTACTATCTTGACAATATTTCGCTTCCATTCATTAGGCCTCCAGTATCTGACAATGTTTAGAAGCTATGCATAAAACATTATATTGTGTGTACATATTATATTAAAGAATCATATATGCTATCCACAACGGTAACAGCTCCAGTCCTTTGCATACTCTGCTAGAGAAAGATGTGGCGTTCTGCTCCCATTAAGATAGACAGCCTCAGAGAACCAAAGGATAATTCTGTTATGCTCTGTATGGTCACTCTGTACCACAATCGACTTGAAGGCAGTGTGTTGATATATTTATGGCTCCTGTGGCTCAGCAGTTAAAGTACTTAGTCACTAACCTAAGGTGGCAGTTTAATCCCACCTGTTACTACTGAGGAGAAATATATGGAAACCTGCTTTTGTAAATATTTCATCCCCCGACTACAATTTGTTTGGCTTCTCACTACCGATACACTTCTCAAATTCCTACTATTTTTGCTACCAGCATTTCTCCTTTGAAATAACTGACTGAAATCAATGCTAGACTTCATGTTGCCAGATGGTAAGATCACTCCTCAATTCTAATCTAATTTGGCAGTTTAGTATCTTTCAATATTGTCACCCATTTTCTCTTATACTGCTCTATTTCATCGTGTCCCTGATTTCTCGCCTTTACATTTTTTTTTAAATCATTTTATTGGGGGCTCATACAACTCTTATCATGATCCATATATATATCCATTGTGTCAAGCACATTTGTACGTTTGCTGCCCTCATCGTTCGCAAAACATTTGCTTTCTACTTCAGCCCTTGGTATCAGTCCTCATTTTCCCCTCCCTCCCCATTCTTCCCTCCTGCATGAACCCTTGATAATTTATAAATTATTATTATAACTTTCTGCCAGTTCTCGAATCCCGCAGTGATGTCCCCAGGTTGCTCTCTACGAGTGGTCATAATCACAGACTGGAAGACAGCCTCTGAAAGCTAGTCACAAGACCCCACACCAGAGCTCCTCGTGCTGTCAGCTACCTTACACTCCTAGCCTACGGGAGCAGGGTCAGAGTGCGTAGCCATAGATGTACAGTAATTGAAAAGACAGCAGGAAAATTACCTGAGTCAGATCACAGTGTGGCAGAGCACAAGTGGGTAGCCATAGCCCAGGGGAGAATTCAGTTCCAGTTGGCCAAGAAGAAAACAACCTCTCTGATAAGATAGATCTCCTCCCCTAGGGGTCAGCAAAATGAGGGCACTCCACAAGCCCAATAGAAAAAAGAGAAAAAATATTTTCTCAGTAAAAACTGCAAATCCCAGGCTCTTTGTTTAAATCCAAGACAAACTTGCAGACTAGGTCATTTAGCATAAATTAACATAATATAAGAAAGCTGATGGTGCCTGGCTATCAAAAAGTATAGCGTCTGGGGTCTTAAAGGCTTGAAGGTAATCAAGCAGCCATCAAGCTCAGAAGCAACAAAGCCCACATGGAAGAAGCACACCAGCCTATGCAATCACGAGGTGTC
>NW_022109325.1:1986168-1987507 GCF_000313985.2 Echinops telfairi
CAAATGCGCTTTACACAATTGATGTGTGTATGGATTGGGATAACAGTTGTATGAGCCCCTAATAAAATGTTAAAAAAATAAAAATTAAAAATAAATTAACATAATACAATAACAGAATAAGTGCTAAGGAATGCTAGACATTAGCTATAGAGCCAGAGGCTTTCAACATAACAAAGAGCCTCAGGAGCAAACATCAGTCTCAGAATAATTTCACTGAGAAAAATGGAGAGCCCATGCATAGGGGGCCAATTTAATTTAATTCAATTCCAGTTGACCAGGAAAAAAAAAAAAACTTCTCTGACCTACTAGGGCATCAGCGATTTTGGCACAACCAAGGGCTACTCCGCAAGCCCAACGGGGGCAGGGGCTGGGAGATATACCACTGTCCTCAGTGGTCCTACAAGTATCTTGGAAGGTCCTGCTTGTCCTTTCCTTGGCTGGTGGATCCCATGCCTGTCCTGGAACCATACACATTGCTGAAGGAACTTCCCCCCACCAGCTGCAGTGCTGCATAGGGCACAACGCAGTTATACCAGTCATCTCCAGCACACCGCACCACTGCAGGTACCTCTGCCTGGCCTCTGCTGTGGTCTTGCCTACCAGGGTAATTCCGTCCAGCATCTGTGGGACCCTACACTAAGCGGGCACACTACCTTGAGGCAGGGTTAGAACTCCTCTGGCCCCACAATCAGGTGATCAGGGCTCACCTCTCTCCATATTTCTTCTTCTTCTTCTTCTTCTTCTTCTTCTTTTCTTCTTCTTCTTCTTCTTCTTCTTCTTCTTCTTCTTCTTCTTCTTCTTCTCCCTTTATTCGCTCACGCTTCTCTCTCTCTCACTGCAGTTGATCTCAGCGAGCCTGGTTACTCTTTTTCTCCTTTTTCTTTCCTTTTCTTCTCTCCTTCTCTGGGGTTTGCTGGCGCCACAGATGTGACAGCCTGCTCGGGGGCTCAAGATCGAATCCATTGCCTCATGGCACTGATGGATCTGCAGGAAAGGCTGCAGTTCCTCCAAGGGTGAAGACTACTTACAGAGGTGTATGCCCCCAAGAAGGACCGCAGGGTCTGCAAGATCGGTGTCCTTCGACTCCAGTGGCCTTAGATAGAGCGCCGAAGCAGGCGCCATGCTGGCATAAATGATGGCCTGTGATCATGTCGATGGGAAGCCACAACTGTGGGACCTCGACCATCCCAGACCCAGCGGCCAATTCTGGGTGCCACCTGCAGGCTCATGGAGCTGCAGGGAGGGACCTGGCCACCTGGTTCTGGATGCTGAGCCCAAGAGCTTAGACGGCCCAGGGAGCTGCCCATCAGAACAGATGGTCACGATGGCAGGTGTCAAA
>NW_022109325.1:1988330-1989785 GCF_000313985.2 Echinops telfairi
AGGTCGCATCTCCCTGTAGATTAATTCTCCTCCCTCCATTGGCTATTTATTGCATCCATTTTCCTGGATTTACTGTCTGCCTGCCTGTCGTCTTTTGGTAGATTGTCTGTTCGTCTCTTTTGGCTCTTTGTAGTGAAGGATATTTGAATGAGTATTTTGATGCTAGTTTGTTCAGAAAGTTAAACTCCCATTTGACAGTATCTTCTCACATTGTTCAGGGATATGAATTCCATGTAACCATCACTGTCCCTTCCATCTAGCCGAGGCCAACCCATATCAACCAGGCAGTTTAGAACAGCTCTGTGGGTTTCCAAAACTGTAACTGTGAAGGGATTAGAGAGCCTCTCCCCCAAGCCCCCCACCCCCAGAAGGGTGGTAGTTTTAAACTGCCTACCTTGAAGATCATAGCCCAATTTATAAGTACTACATGACCAGGGCTCCATGTAGCCAGGATGTTCATGTGTAACAGTCTCAGGGGAGCCTCAGTTTCTAGGCTTACAGTTTGTCTGTGCTTTTGTATTTTTGGTTTGTTGTTTTTTCAATAAGACTTTGAGTCCTGCTGCACATGTTGCTCCCATTCTATGCAGGAACAAGTGTTTTGCCTGTGATGAGAATGGTCCATGGAGGTAGTGGGGCACCATGTACTTCTGTTCTCCACATAGCCAGGGCTGTGACTTGTGTCGATTTGTTTCTCCTCTGAGACTTAGTATAAGTTGACAGTGTGTGGAAACTGGCAGACCTCTACTGCTGGATTTGGATCTTGCCTCTGGTTAGTCCACCTCCTGTTATATTGCCTGCAGATCTAAGAGGTCATCCCAGGAGTGCTGACCTTGGGTTCTTTTGGCTGATCTATGCTTCATTCTGCTAGGTATCCACCACCCTGTGGTCTACCTGCTTCATTTCCCTGTTTCTCTGTGTCAGTCCCTGCAGCTTCAGGTGTCAGGATAGACCAGTAGCTTACATTGACCACCAGACTTGAGGCACGCTGGATGTATCCACTTCAGCAACCATGTGAACCTGTTCTTGATATCATTCTCTGTCTGTACACTTACACTGTCAAGACATGCACGAGTCCTTCTTCTCTAGAGGAGCCAGCTGAATACTTTTGGTCATAAGAATCATTTGTGAGAGACTATCTCATTAAGATAAGGTTTCTAAACTGTCTCTCGAGTAGGAGTAGGTCTAAATGCACTGAGAATGGAAATGCTGTATCCTTGAGTGCAGACAATTTTGTGATGCTTAGGAAAGAGGGGGCTGTCAAACTTTGGCATGAAGTGGCAAGTTAATAGCCAAAATACCACCTCCAAGGTAAGTCAGGCACAAAAGGACAAGTACAACATGAGTCCACTGAGGTAAGCGATAAACAAAAAATGCAAAAGGGGTATAGGGAAAAAGCTACTAAATACAAACATTCTTGAGGTAAGGACCAGGTAATATGGAAGGGCCCAGATCAAA
>NW_022109325.1:1991867-2000029 GCF_000313985.2 Echinops telfairi
GCGCTTTACACAATTGATGTGTGTATGGATTGGGATAACAGTTGTATGAGCCCCTAATAAAATGTTTAAAAAAAAATACCACCTCCAAGAAATGACATGTTGGTTAAAAGTGAGTTTCTGGGTGATTGTGTGGATGTGAAGTGCATCCACACGTCAGAAGAAGTCAGCAAGTACTTCAATTATTGCTGTTCCGAATATAATTTGCTGTTTTTCTCTATAACTTTTGTTTCTTTGGTTTGGCTTTCAGAAATTTTTGCAGCATGAATTTCTGCATGTGTCAAAAGGATGGTGTAGTGGTGGCTTCTGACCTCAGGTAACGTCAGAAGAAACAGAGATCGAATCATCGTCAGTAGGAGCCTAATGCTGACCCCTCAGTAGTGAGGTCATCCTTCCATCCCTCCATCCTTTTACCACTTGTTAGAGCAACCGTTTCCTATGGATGTGCAGCTATGATCTACAATGGGCTATACATTCTCTTGTTTCCTATCTTGGAGTTTTCAGTGTTATATTTTATTAGTCAGGAACAATTTTGGAAGCTTTTTTATTCTTTCTGTTTTGTGGAACCTTGGAAACATCGATGCATTCATTTCTTTGGTTGGTTAGAATGTACCTGTAAATCAATCTATGCCTCAACCCTTTTATGAGGCATAGGCAAGGAAGGTCTATGACATAGTCTCATTTTCTTCTATAGAAACAAACGGCTTTGATTTCCTCTGTATATTAGGGTTACAGTTTCTATTGTATTTTTGCTCTGGAATTATTCTTTTTATCCATTTTATTTTTATAGTTGTAGAAAGTAATTTCTTGCAGTTATTTTAATTTCCTGTAAAGAAGTGGTTGTGTCCTTTTCCTGATTTTCAATATCTCAGTCATGACATGCATATCTTGCATGACTCCTTTGTTGTAGAAATTTGTTGAGATTATGACATGTGCTAATCACGACCAATTTCTTGAATAATGTTACTGAGATGATATAATTCACATCTCATGCAACTCGCTCATTTAAGGCCTCCAGTTCAGTATTTTTAATATATTCACTGTTGTACAACCACCACCAGAGTCAACTTTCATCACCGCATATAGAAATGCGGTATTGCAAGGAATTATTAATCCAGCGTAAATGTAGAATGGTATGGGAGGAATGCTTGTGTGAGAATGGGTAAAGAAGGACGGATTATGGAAGCTTGTCTGAGCCCTGCCTCGTGGCAATCTGTGGGGTTAAGGGGGAGAGGGGACTCCACATATCATCACAGGTCCAGTAGGTGCAATCGTACAGCGATAATAAGTAGAGATTATAGTAAAGTTATAGAGAGCATGAGAGTTAGAGGAGAGGTTGGAATAAATGGAGTCAGACACAATTCATGGTAGCATTGCTCACCTCAGCCCCGCTTGGTGGTCCTCATGGGGGAACACAGCCACCAGAGCAGGAGCAGCCACACACCCGAGAACCGGGGAGCCTCCTCGCCCGAGAACCAGCGAGCCTCTCCCTTTATTGTCAACCATGCATTATATCACTTCAGGGGGATATGATTACAGAATCACACAAAGGGGCAGTACAATTCATCCTTGGGCGGGTTTGATCTCTCTGGTGTCTCATACAATGAAACAGACAACTACTACCCTGGGAGGCATGCAAGCCCTCTGATAGCAGATAACAACCTACGTCATAGGGAGGGGTTGCAACATAGGCAATACAAGCAATAGGAGGGGGATGGCCTAGGGGTGAACACGCAATAGTAAAGGGAGGGAATAGGGGTGCGTGTGTGGCAAGATGGGTGGACCCTGGACTCATATGGTAGCCTAAGCTTAGTCATCCTAGAGTGGTCCTGGGCTTGCCTTCAGGCACTCCTTCAAGGGAACAATATCAGAATGGAGTGGGCCCTATTTGTTGTGGAATAAACAGTGGTGTCTGCTTGGTCTAGACAGTTGATAACTCTCAGGGAGAATGACTCCCAATCCACTCTTGATGACCTCCAAGTGTACAGTCATTCTCAAGCAGCTAAGTCTGGTATATATCTGTGGGAGACAGCATGAGAGAAATCCTTCTGTTTCCCACAGCAATAGGGGAGCGTGAGGGAACCAGACATTACCCCCATGCCATTTAGTGCAGTTGGCATTGATGTGGGATTCCTTGCAATGAAATGCCACCAGGCTCAAGAGAGTTTCTAAGAGAGAGAATCAAAGGGTATGGCAGTTAAATTTCTGATGCTTGCATGTTTTCTTTGGTTATTCTTACCTGAAATTGCTGAAAGCAGTGTAATAGACCTTTAGTGTCATTGGCTGGGGGAAATTTCTGATGGTTAGACAAGATGCTGAGAGAAGTCCAGGACTTGTTGGAGACACACTGCTGAGGCACATGAGTGGGAGAGTCCAGATAAAACAGACTGAATCTGAGGGATTTAAAAGGGAATGTGCTGAGAACAATTTGTTGCATTGACTGTACGAGGATGATATGGATTTTCTCCTACCCACTCTTGTAGACTGAAAGTGAGGAAGACTTGAAGCACTTGCTGAAGATGAAGAATCACCACCTTCAATGTCAACTCAATGTCAAGAAGACCCACACCTCACAAATGGACCCAGAGATACTGTCTTGATAAACAGAAAATGTTTTGTTTTATTTTTTTCTTTTCAAGGATTTTGTTTTGCTTACATGTCCTATCAATGGTCATGGAAGCAGTATTCCAGTGATCATATGCTGCATTGCATTGGGCAGTTGTGCTTCCCAAGACCTTGTTAAATGGTTGAAAAGCAAGGATGTGACTTGAAGGACTGAGGTTTATTAGGCCTAAGCCATAGTATGTTGATTGCCTCATATGCCTGTGAAAGTTAATAATGGATACTGAAGACCAAAGAATTATTGATGCTTTTAAATTATGGTGCTGGCGAAGCAGACCAGCACTATGGCAAAAGAACACACAGATGTCTTGGAAGAAGTTGAGCCAGCATGCTTTTTAGAGGCAAGTTTGGTGAGACTTTGTCTCACATACTATGGACATGTGGTCAGGACAGACCAGATCACCATGCGTGGTAAGGTAGAGAGGCAGCAAAAAAAAAAAGAGAAAAAAGTGGGCTCAAACACAAGACCAGTTATGAGAATGATACACAAGTGGGCTGTTTCCCTCTGTTATCCATAGTTGCTATGAGTCTGAACTGAGTAGATGGCACTTCTCAAAAAAATTGTTATAGACCTCGTATACGATAGACGAGAATGTTGGAAAGTATGATTCCATAGCAAGCTTGTAAATCCAATTTTAGTCCTTCAATTAGATTTTTTTTCAAGGGATGTTAGAAATCCCTAGAAGGAAGAAGGTTTTGTTATTAACCTGAGTAAGAGGCTTAGGGAAATCCACTCAGGTCCTTGATGGAGAATACATTTGTATTTGAAAAGACATCTAGAAGTGCTGGGGGGACTGTAGCAGGGTCGAATGTGATTGTTTGGTTATTTGAACTTTGAGCAAGCAGTTTTCCTATGAAACCAGCTGGGATGGCAAAGCGTGCCTATGAGAAAAGACACGTACTAGGACTGAAAGTTAAATGGAGCTAGAGGGTGGATTGGTATGCTCCCTGTGTGATCACCTGGATTCAGTTATGGTTGGAAGCTGGGGATAGGCAGTTATGTTGGAGATATGATGGGCTGAGGTTGGACATATTCCACAGTTTCCTATTGCCCTGGTCAATAGGGAGCAGGAAGGAGAGAAGAGGAAGGGCTGACTGGCCTGACACAGAGTCGTGTGGATGCTGAGCCTATGGGGCTGAACTAGCCACCAGAAGGCTGGGATGACCCGGACCCAACTGTAGTATTAAATTAAAATTGAGGAGGGTGGGGTGGGGTGGGGAGTGCCAGCCCCACCCACTACTAGTACTCACTGGTTCAGTAATACTACTTCTGGGTTTAGTAATTACAATTGTACTGTTGAGATATATAAGCATTATATTAAAGTCATCGAGAGCATGAGAGATATTACAATAATACAGTCAGACATATTACATGTTAGCATTGCTCACCTCAGACCAGCTTGGTGGTCCACGTGGAGAGAGGGGGAAGAGAGGGGAGCCAGAGAGAGTCAGAGAGGTCTGAGTCCAGGCAACCTGTATTGCTGACTCTTGCCTATATACCTTTTGGGGGCATGCCAACCCACTAATTACAGGTAGAGACATACATCACAGGGAGGGGTTACACTATAGGGTCCACAGTAATGAGAGGGTGGTCTAAGGGGTGGTCTCTGGGTCACTATAGGAACCATTATCAGTAGGGTGCAAACACCTCCTACAGGAACCAAGCTAATGGTCCCAGGCTTCAGAGAGTAGTCCGTTGTCTCCAGCAGCAGGGAGCAGGCCCAGTGCAGTCTGGCAACTGATCGCCCTCAGGGGGGTGGAATGCCTGCGCATCTGACCTCCCCTCACACCCAACTTGTTGGAAAGGAATATGGTGACTTGCGCAATTTGCTGCATACTGGTTGACTTCCATAGATTGTTTCACTTCTAGTTGCAGAGGTTCCAAGGTCCACATAGAGTGCAGATTGTTTGGATCCAAGAGCTTGCATGTCACCTCAAACTATTAGGTGAATAGGATGGGAAATTTAGAAATTGGATTTCTAAAATAGGGTCACTACATACAGGAAGTTGCTAGCTTATGAGTCTCGTGAGTGTTTAGTCTTCAAGTGAACAATGGGAGGATCCCCACTGGATGCTTTCTCTTTTCCTGCTAGGCATAGGGACCAGAGGAGTGGGAAAGATGTGGATCAGATTACATGATTAAGGTGTGATAGTCAACAGGTGATTGTAATGGTAGAAAATGTAACTGGGGCTGTGGTAAGATAGGAACTCTCATCCTCTGCTGGTGGACCTGGAGGTATGTACAACCACTATGGAAATCTATTTGACAATTTCTAAAACAGATGGAAATTGAGCTACCATATGATCCAGCAATCCCCCTACTGGGCATATACCTAGAAGAGGCAAGAAACAAACCACAGCCAGACATCTGTGCTCCAATGTTTATTGCGGCACAGTTCACAATTGCAAGGAGTTGGAAACAACACAAATTTCCATCAACAGATGGATGGATTAAAAAACTGTGGTACGTACATACAATGGAGTACTACGCATCACTGAAAAACAGTGATGAACACATGAAGCATATTGCCACGTGGGAAGAACTGGAGGGAATTATGCTAAGTGAATTAAGCCAAGCATAAAAGGACAAGTATAACATGAGTCTGCTGAGGTAAGTTTATATATATAAAAAAAGAAAGAACAGAAAAGTCAATGCAAAAGGGGCACAGGGAAAAGATTACTGCATACAAACACTCCAGGAGTAAGGTCCAGGTAGTATGGCAGTGGCCGAGCAAATTCAGGGGTATATATGGTAGCCAACTAAAAAGGGGGCAGGGAGGGAGGAAAAGGGGAAAAAAAGATGTGTGGTGGGGGAATAGGGCACTGATCCACCCAAAGGGAGGGTATTGTTTGTGTCTCCACAGGGAAAGAGGGACCAGACTTAAAGCCAGTGCCAGACGAATGCAGCGTGCCGGCAAGGAGTGGGGATCCAGTGGAGGGGCCTGAGGACTCGGCCCCCATACCAGCTACATGGACAACTGGCCCTCCCCCCAGAATAATTTACTTTAAAGCATGGCACTGAAGCTGCAGCTAGGGGAGAGGGGCATGTCTGATCAGAGCAAATGGGAGCAAATGAAGGGGGAGGAAGAGAGAGTGGAGCACATCTTGGCCCACCAGGCCTGGAGGATGATATCCCTGCTCTGAACAGCCAATGCACAGAGTGGACAATGTGGCTGATCCCACTATTAGACAAGTCGTCCCTTGCTGGCCCAGGACCCTATGGGGGGCAACACTGGACACTCAGTGTCAGAACTGGCCCAGACTGACCCTGTGACACCGAGGCAAACCACTGAAGGCATGTGGCAGAGCAACTGTGGGAGCAAAGCAGAGAGTGAGTCCATGAGGGAGTACCAAGGGCATACTCTGGGACCAGAGCATGGTACCCCATCAGACCTGACTGAAGTACACACCTAGCAATCAAGAATCAGACTTTGATATATTTACAGATTTTTCTTTGTTTTTAAATTTTTTTCTTTTAATTAATTTATTCTTCTATGGGTAATTGGTTCTCTTTTTGTTGTCATCACTATATTTTCACTCATTGCCTATCTTGCTGTGGCTTGATTTTTGGTGAATATTATTATCTCTACAGATCTATCCAGATAAGATAGACTGGATGAATTGTCTGGAGGAGAAAACAACAGGACCAATGGTCCCGCGGGGACAAGGGAGAGGGGGAGACGGGGTAAGGAGGTGGTGCTGACCAACTCAGGGACAGGGGAGCAACAAGTGATCCAAAATCAGTGGCAACAAGTGTGTGAGAGGCCTGGTAGGGATTCAGCAAGGGCAATGTGTGGGGTTAAAGGGAAGAGAGAACCCCACAAAACATCACAGGCAAAATTGTACAGCGATAATAAATAGAGATTATAGTAAGTCATAGAGAGCATGAGAGTTAAACGATGAAGTCAAGTAATGAAGTCAGACGCAATTCATGGTAGCATAGCTCACCTCAGCCCCACTTGATGGTCATGGAGGGGACTTAGCCATCAGAATAGAAGCAGCTGCCTTGTCCTCCTCAGCCACCCTCCCGAGAACCAGGGCCCTCCTAATTTATTGCTACCCTCACATCATATTACTTTAGGGGGATACATCACAGCATTATGTGTCACAGAGAGGGGCAGTACAATTCATCCTTGAACAGGTTTGATTATTCTGGTGTCTCATACAATAAAACAGACAATTACTATCCTGGGAGGCATGCAAGCCCCCTGATAGCAGATAACAACCTACGTCATAGGGAGGGGTTGTAACATAGGCAATACAAGCAATAGGAGGGGGATGACCTAGGGGTGGATGCGCAATAGTAAGAGGAGGGAATAGGGGGGCAAGTGTGGCAAGACGGTAGCCAAAGCTTAGTCATCTTAGAGTAGTCCCGGGCTTCCCTTTGGGCATGGCTTCAAGGGAACAACAACAGAAGGGACTGGGCCCTACTTAGGGTGAGTTAGACTATACAGTCTGGCCGCTCTAGATGACTGATGTTAAGGAGAATAACCTCTGACCTACTTTCGCTGACCGCCTAGTGTACAGTCATTCTCAAGCAGCTAAGTCTGTACATATTATTGGGGAGACAGCTTAAGAGAAATCCTTCTGTTCCCCACAGCAATGTACCTGAGAGAAACTAATGAAACCCAAATGAAGGCTGAGCATGATAGTGGGACAAGAGGAAAGTAAAAGGAAATAGAGGAAAGAACTTGGTGACAAAGGGTATTTGTAGAGGTCTAAAGACTGAAATGTACATTGTAAATATATTTATATAAGAGTGTGGGGAAACAGATCTACGTGCACATATTTATAGGTTTAGTTTTATGGCAGCAGATGGACACTGGGCCTCCACTCAAGCACTTACTCAGTGCAAGAACACATCGTTCTATTAAATTGGCATTCCAGGAGGCACACCTTCCAGACACGATTGCTGAAGAAAAATGTGTGCATAAGCAAATGTGGTGAAGAGAGCTGATGGTGCCCAGCTATCAAAAGATAGAGCATCTGGGGTCTTAAAGGCTTGAAGATAAACAAGTGGTCATTCAGCTGAGAAGCATCAAAGCCCACATGGAAGAAGCACACCAGCCTGTCTGACTCTGACCACGAGGTGCAGAAGGGACCAGTTATCAGACATCAAAGAACTAAAAATCAGATCAGAGGGTGCCCACCTGAAGACAAATGTGTGCATAGGCAAAGATGGTGAAGAAAGCTGATGGTCCCCGGCTATCAAAAGATATAGCATCTGGGGTCTTAAAGGCTTGAATATAAACAAGCAGCCAACTAGCTCAGAAGTAACAAAGCCCTCATGGAAGAAGCACACCGGCATGTGTGTCCATGAGCTGTCGAAGGAGTCAGGTATCAAGCATCAAAGAACAAAAAATCATGTCATTGTAATGGTAGGTGAATGCAGAGTGGAGACTCAAAGCCATTGGTAGGCAACTGGACACCCCGTTGCTAAAGGGTTGAGGGGAGGAGATGAGTCAATCAAGGTGCAGGGTAGCAATGATGAAATATATAACTTTCCTCTAGTTCTTAAATGCTTCCTCCTCCCCCCCTCACTA
>NW_022109325.1:2000758-2011718 GCF_000313985.2 Echinops telfairi
GATAGGAACGGGAAACACAGGGAATCCAGGGCGGATGATCCCTTCAGGACCAGTGGTGAGAGTGGTGATACGGGGAGGGTGGAGCAAAGATGGGGTGGAAAGGGGGAACTGATTACAAGGATCTACATATAATCTCCTCCCTGGGGGAAGGACAAGAGAAAAGTGGGTGAGGGGACATGTCAGATGGTGCAAGATATGACAAAATAATAATTTATAAATTATCAAGGGTTCATGAGGGAAGGGGAATCAGGGAGGGAGTGGAAAAAATGAGGAGCTGGTGCCAGCGGCTTAAGTGGAGAGCAAATGTTTTGAGAATGATGAGGGCAATGAATGTACAAATGTGTTTTACACAACTGATGTATGCATGGATTGTGATGAGTTGAATGAGGCCCTAAAAATGATTTTTTTAAAAACAGAAGAAGAAGAAGAAGGCATCCAAAAGCTTAGGGAAACTGGTATGTTGGACTGGATCTATCAGAATTACCCCATAGACCCAAAAAGGGAGTGCCCCGAGGACCACAACCATAAGGAACAAGTTTGTGAAGGAGGCCCCAGAATCTCTGAAGACTCCTGTGATTGCTATTTTCTGTACACCAGGATTAAAGGCAGTGAATAAACAGAGACAGGGTGGACATGGTTATCTTAATGGACAGAAAGGTTTCCGTAGTAATCAAAGCAACCTGCTTTCTGTAGACTTATGGAATTGGCTACTTAGCTATGGTGTCCCTAGGGGTGAAATATATGGGAAACATACTAAAAATGTATGTGATCTATACAGATGGAAGAATGCTAGATCAGGTGAACAACCAAATAGACAGTCACGTTCACTCAATCAATTCACAGACCTGAGCCAGTTTACAGACCCACAACCCCTTGAATGAGGGAAGACCATATCCCTTTGAAGAAGGACCCTGCTACATCACCGAAGGTCTATACTGTCAGTCTTTCTTCTTGCCTTCCCCAAAGGGACCTGCGGCCTTTCAATAGAGTGACTGCTCATTGGGGAAAAGGAAATAATCAAACTTTTGGGGGATTACTGGATACTGAATCTGAACTGACACTAATTCCAGGAGACCCAAAATGTTTTGAAGACCCACCAGTCAGAGTGGGGGGAAATGGAGGTCAAGTTATCAATGGAGTTTTAGCTCAGGGATGCCTCAGCATGGGTCTAGTGGAACCCCAAGTCCATCCTGTCTTTATTTCCCCAGTTCCAGAATGCATCAGTGGAATAGACATACTTAGTAACTGGCAGAACCCCCATACTGGGTCCCTGAAATGTAGAATAAGGGCTATTATGGTAGGAAAAGCCAAGTGAATACCATTAGAAATGCCATTGCCTAGGAAAATAATAAACCAGAAGCAATACTGCATTCCTGGAGGGACTGCAGAGATTGCTGCCACCATCAAATACTTGAAGCATGCAGGGATGGTGATTCCTACCACATCCCAGTTTAACTCACTTATTTGGCCTGTAAAACGTTGGGTTTTTTTAAGATGGATCCTGGAGAATGACAGTGGATTATCATACATAACCAGGTGGTGACTCCAATTGCAGCTGCCATTCCAGATATAATTTCACTGCTTGAGAAAATTAATACTTCTCCTGGTACTTGGTATGCAGCTATTGATCTGGCCAATGCCTTCTTCTCAATACCAGTCTCAAAGGACCACTAGAAACAGTTTTCCTTTAATTGTCAAGGGCGACAATACACTTTCACAACTGTCCCCCAGGGGTACATAAACTCTTCCGCCCCGTGCCATAATTTTGTCCGAAGGGACCTTGATTGCCTGTCTCTTCCAAAAAATGTCACACCAGTCCATTATATTGATGAAATTATGCTGATTGGACTCACTAAGGAGGATGTATCAAAACTCTAGATCAGTGGTTCTCAACCTTCTAATGCTGTGACCCTTTAATACAGTTCCTCATGTTGTTGTGAACCCCGTGCCCACCACCAACTGTTATTTTCATTACTCCATCATAATGGTAATTTTGCTACTGTTTTGAATCACGTGACTCCTCTGAAAGGGTCGTTCAACCCCCAAAAGGGTCGTGACCCACAGGTTGAGAACCACTGCTCTATACTCATTGGTACAACATCTGCTTCAAGAGATTGGGAAATCAACCAAAGAAGATTCAGGCACCCTCCACCTCAGTAAAATTTCTAGGGGTCCAGTGGTGTGGGGCATGAGGAGACATTCCTACTCAAGTGAAGAGTAAGTGATTGCATCTCCTTCCACCCCCAACAATTAAACAGGAGACACAGCACCTAGTGGACCTCTTTGGATTTGGGAAGCAACATAGCCCTCAGTTGGGTGTTCTACTTTGACCTGTTTATCAAGTGACATGAAAGGCCTCCAATTTTCAGTGGGACCCAGAACAAGAAAAGGCTCTGCAACAGGTTCAGGCTGCTTTGCCACTGGGACCATATCAGCCTGCTGACCCAATGGTACTAGAGGTGTCAGTTGTAGATAAAGATGCAGTGTGGAGTCTTTGGCAGAGCCCTTTGGTGAATCGCAGCGTAGACCATTAGGGTTTTGGAGTAAAGTCCGGCCATCCTCTGCAGATAACATTTGAAAAACAGCTGTTGGCCTGTTACTGGGTCTTAGAGGAGACTGAACACCTCACCACAGGCTACCAAGTCACCATGAGCCCTGAGCTGCCCTTCATGAACTGGGAAATGTCTGACCTACAGAGTCATAAAGTTGGACGTGCATAGCAACACTCCATTGTTAAATAGAAGTGGTCTATATGAGATTGGGCTAGAGCAGGACTTGAAGGTCCACGTAAGCTGCATGAAGAAGTGGCCCAAATGTCCACAGTCTCCACTCCTGTCATAGCACCTTCCTTCTCCCAGTCTGTACCTTTGAGTTCCTTCTGATAATTTAACTGAAGAACAGAAAATTCATGCTTGGCTTACTGATGACTCTGCACACTATGCAGGTGTCACTCGTCAGGGGACAGCAGCAGCACTTTCTGGGATCTCCCTAAAGGATTGTGGTGAATGGGCAGAACTTTGAGCAGTGCACCTAGCTATGCAGTTTTCCTGGAAGGAGAAATGGTCAAATGTGAGATTGTATACTGATTCATGGGCTGTGGCTAATGGCTTGGCTGGATGGTCAGGGAATTGGAAGGAACATGATTGGAAAATTGGTGACAAGGAGGTTAGGGAAGAGATATGTGAATAGACCTCTCTGAATGGGCCAAGAAAATAAAAATAATCATGTCTCATGTCAACGCTCACCAAAGGATTACCTCTGAAGAGGAGGGCTTTAACAATCAAATGGATAAGATGACATACACTGTGGAGAGTGGTCCTCCTCTTTCCTCTGCCACTCCTGTGATCACCCAATGGGCACATGAACAAAGTGGACATGGTGGCAAGGATGGAGATTATGCATGGGCACATCAACATGAACCTCCACGCACCGAGGTTGACTTGGCCACTGCCACTGCTGAGTGCCCCATTTGCCAGCAGCAGAAACCAACATTAAGTCCAAGATATGGGACTAGTCCTCAGGAAGATCAACTGGCAACCTGGTGGCAGGTTAAATACATATGACCACTTCTGTCATGGAGGGGGCAGCATTTTGTTCTTACCAGAATAGACACCTACTCTGGATATGGGTTTGCCTTCCCTGCATGCAATGCTTCTGCCAAAACTACTATTCATGGACTTACAGAATGCCTCATTCACCGGCATGGCATCCCACATAACATTGCTTCAGATCAAGGAACTCACTTCACAGCAAATGGAGTGTGGCAATGGGCCCAGGCCCATGGAATCCACTGGTCGTATCATGTTCCTCATCATCCTGGAGCAGCTGGCTTGATAGATTGATGAAATGCCCCCCTAAAGCAACAATTATGGCACCATCTAGGTGGCAACAACTTGCAGGGCTGGGGTAATATTCTCCAGGAGGCTGTATACACTCTAAACCAGTGGTCAATATATGGTGCTGTGTCTCCAATAGCCAGGATTCATGGGTCCAAGAACCAAGGATTGAAACCTGGAACAACACCACCACTCACTATTACTCCTAGTGATCCACTTGCAGCATTTTTCCTTACTGTCCCAGCAACCCTATGCACTTCAGGCCTGGAGTTCCTAGTTCCGAAGGAAGGAAATCTCCCACCTAGAAACACAGCACTGATTCCACTGAACTGGCCACTTTAGGCTTCTCATGCTTTTGGGTCAACAGATCAGGAAGGGTGTCACTCTACTGAGTGGTGTGATTGATCCTAATTACCAAGGAGAAATTGGACTGGTGCTACATAATGGAGGTAAAGAAGAATATGTCTGGAATCCAGGAGATCCCATAGGTTGTCTCTTAGGACTACCATGCCCTGTGATTGAAGTAAATGGTAAACTACAGCAACCCAATTCTGACAGAACATCTAATGACCCAGACTCCTCAGGAATGAAGGTCTGGATCACTTCACCAGGCAAACAACCATGGCCAGCTGAGATACTAGCTGAGGTAAAAGGTAATACAGATTGGGTAGTAGAAGAAGGTAATTAGAAGGTATTAGTTATGACTATGTGATCAATTGCAAAAGCGAGGTTAATGGTTGTCAGTTTATCTTCTTCATATGTGTTTATTGAATATCTTTACTTTGCTTATGTATAATGTTAGGTATACATGTGACTTCAGTAATGTCTGGAAATTATATATGGCTAAAGAATTGTGTACAATTGCCAAGTTGGCAAGGGGTGGACTGTGATAGGTAGGCTTATTGTACCAAACTGGCCAATAAGAATATGTGGGATTAATAAGGTCTCAGTTTGATTGGAGGGCAAAGAGATAAATGGCTCGGCAATCCCCACACCTATCTCTCTTGCTCTCTGGTGATCAGACCAGCATGTGGCTGCTTTAGCTAGTTCTCTGCCTCAACCTGTGAGCTATACTATTTATAGAGCAGCCAACACATGGATCGCATCACTAGAGCTTAAGGTTCCTCCAAGACCTGCTTTTCCACACTCCTGGTGTATACATCACTTGAACTTGAGGCTGTCAGATCCTGTCATCTTGCATTGCTTGAGTTCGATATCCCATTCTAAGCTTCTTTGCTAAGCTCCTGAGCTGCTGACTATTGGTGACCGGCCCTGCTCTTTGCTGCCTGTGGCCGGACTGCCATCATTTCCCTAGGGAAAACTCAGCTGTCTGCTTTCTTGACCTTCAACCCAGCTGTCCTCATGACTTGAAGGACTTCCAGTGCATTAACTGTTCCATGGGAGTGAGTAAAACTGAGCTCTCTGTACTGCTATGTGGACTAATTAGCTGTTATATTCCTTCATGGTGAATATATCTATATCTATCAATCTATATATATATTATATATATATCATCTATATCTATATATAAAATCATAAGTGTCCTGGTTTTGTTTCTCTAGAGAACCCTGTCTAACAAAGAAACCTACTGAATACTATTACAAGAAACCTGTACAAATTGAAGCATATCCCGTGTTCATGGATAGGAAGACAATATTCAATACTACACAAAGCAATCTATAAATACAACCTAATGCAGATTCAGATCCCACTTTATTCTTTAAAAAAAAAAAAAAGAAAAACTAGTTACCAACTTCATCTGGAAAGAAAAGAGTCCTAGGATAAGAAAATAACTCTTTCAGAAAAACAACACAGTAGACCTTACATGACTGACCCTCAAAACCTTACACAGCCACAGCAGTCAAAAGAGCCTGGTACTGGTACAGTGATTGATACAGACTGTGGTAGCTACATAATCTGTTGTCAGTTTGAGAGAACTAAGAGTGAAGGGGTGGAGTTTAGCCTGTCAGTCAGGTGGCAGCTTGATTACCTCATTTGGTGGCAGTAAGGAGATAAATAGGTCACTTGAGGTGGGACACACACTCACTCCCTGCGAGACATTTCTGATGAGAAGCCACATGATGCTATCCTGATGCAGCCAGAGTTGTGGGAGCTGGAGAAGCCACGAGAAACCCGTCAGCACTGAGATGCTTACAATACCCCTGGATCCACAAGACTTCCCACCCACTGGCCTGTGATCATCCTGCATTCTGCATCATTGCATGTGTTTCATGAGTCTGAAGAGGACTTTATAGACTGGTATTGGATATATGGGATAATATTGGACTTATGGACTTGATCTGGACTGGGCTGGGTTGTTTTCTCAATATTCAATTACTCTTGTATATAAAGCTCTTTCCTATACACATATGATATCTATTATTTTGTTTCTCTAGTCTACCCAAACTAACCCACTGACCAAAAGAACAGAAAAGAAAACCAGAAAAGAAATACACTCACCTTCAGGAAACTGATCTTTGACAAAGGGCCATAATATTAAATGGGAAAGACACAGTCTAATTAAGACTCACACAAAAGAAGCACACCAGCCTGTGTGATCCAAGGAATGTAAATAATGAAATCCAAGACCAGAGAAGGGAACAGTATTAGAGCTTAAATACTGAGCACACAGTTTGTAGAAGGCTATCCATTAATACAAAAGCCCCAAATTTATTTTCAGGATCTCCACACAGATTAACTATCCAAAGCATCTCTTCTGACCATTGACAAGGCATGTGAATAGCCTTGCCATTAGAGAGCATTGGAAAGTGAATTAATACAGATGTAGTTAGGTTAAATTCTCCCTTTTGACTCATGGCCTAGTTTTTAATTCTCTACTTATTTTTCGATTGAGGTTTTTCTCTGTTTTGTTGTTGTTGGGTGGTTTGGTGGGGGTATGTTTTTCTTCATATGAAATCCAGGATAGCTAACTATATCGTGACAGTAACTGATTCAATAATTTCTTAAGGTCACAGTAGGGGAGGTTAGGGGGAAGTGGGGAGCCAATAATACTGATTTCAAGAATGAAGAAAGTGTTCTAACTTTGACTGTAATAATGACACTAACTCTAGGAGACTCCAAATTTTTTGAAGGTCCAGCAGTCAGAAGGAGGGCTTATGGAGGTCAAGTATTTCCTGGCCATGTTGCCAGGAGTGACTAGTCCCTGGAAAGGGGCGTCATGCTTGGTAATGGAGAAGGGCAAGGAAACGAGGAAGGCCTTGACGGGATGGATGCGCACAAGGACTGGAATCATAGGCTGAAACATAGGAACTACTGTGGGGATGAAGCAGGACTGGGCAGTGTTTCAGTCTGTTGTCCATAGGGTTGTTATGAGTCAAACTGACTCAAAGACACTGTGTTAGTCCAGGTTGGCTAGAGAAACAAATCCAGAGACACTCATACGTGTGTAAGAGAGAGCTTCACATGAAAGAGCAATTGCACATTAAGAAAAAATCCCAGCCCAGTCCAGATCAAGTCAATAAGTCCGATATTAGCCCATATGTCCAATAGCAGTCCATAAATTCCTCTTCAGACTCATGAAACACATGCAATAATGCCAAGTGCAGGAAGATCACAGGCCAGTGGGTGGAAAGTCTTGTGGATCCAGTGGCGGTGGAAACGCCTTAGCGTGGCATGGGTCTCCACGTGGCTCCTCGAGTTCTAAGGCTGTGGCTGCCGTCAGCATAGTTCCATGCGTCTTCTCAACAGGAAGACAAAGCAGAGAGTCTGTGTATTTGGCCTCCAGTGAGCTACTTATCTCTGAGGTAGCTCTGAATGAGGTCATCAAGCTGCGACCTGATTGACAAGCTAGACTCCACCCCTCCACAAGATGACATCAGATTATGTAACTACCACAGGCACCAAACAATAACAGCTTTACTAATAGTGGTGGACACTATTCATATTAGAAGAGGCAGAGGGAGCATTCTCAGTACCTGTAGGTCTAATCAGACTTGAGAACCAATTTGGAAAGCGTACCTTTATGATTTTGTTTCTCTTAAACCGTAGCTACGGTATTAGGGTAGGTTCTCTACAGTTACAAAATCAGGACACTTAAACGTGGTCATAATTTCTTTTAGGGGAATTAATACCTGATTAGTCCTAAGCAGTTACAGATTAATTGTGTCCCAAATATCTAATTCTTTCAAGATGTTATTCAGCTCCATTTTGCCCCCACTCCTCCCTTGAGTATATTTCCTCATGTTCCTGGGTTCTGTAAATGGCCGCAATGTCATGAAACTCACAAAGCTTTGAGGAATTGTCTCACATAGTGGTAGGTACTTGTCAGTCCCACAGCCGAAGGCTAGGCAGGGGTGAGTCAAAGGCAGGGTCCATGCCTAAAGCCCAAAATTCACAGCAGGCTTCCTGGCTTCTACCAAGGCTCAGTCAGCAACTAGGCCTCTGGCTGTCCTGGTGAAGTGATGAGTTAGAACCACTATTTATGTCCCACCAAAGATGGTTCATTCTTTTCCTTTTTTATAAAAAAAAGTAAATCATTTTACTGGGGGTTCTTACAGATAGTATAAAAGCCACACATCGATTCTATCAAGCACACTTGTACATATGTTGCCATCATCATTTTCAAAACATTATCTTTCCACTTCAGCCCTTATTATCAGCTCCTCTTTTTCCCCTCCCTCCCCTCTCCTCTCATCCTCATAAGCCCTTGATGATTTTTTTTCCATAAAAAGAGGATTCTTAAATCACGCCCTCTAACAAGGTAAAGTCAAAGATGCCCCCAAAGAAACAAAAGGTATGAACCACCAAGGTGAAATCTCAATTCCACCCTACTCCTGTTCATCATCATAGAAGTGAGTGCCCTCCAAGTTGAGACCATTGCCACAGAGATATAAAGTCCAGAACCATAATATATCATATGAAGAACCACAGCTAGAAGGGCCACGTAATTGACCATAACTCAACTTACAAATAAATGTATATAAGTAGAAAAATTTGTATTCAGAAAAGAATTTATAAGAAGAAAGTGGCCTACACAACCACAGAGAAAGAATGAGTCCAATAGGACTCCTTTTCATGGGTCACATGTTGGGCTGAAGGTCCTTCCCAACTCACGAGGTTACCATGCTCACCAACCAAAATTGCAGGAAGTAGAAGGGCAAGGCACGGTGAAGCACAGTGGAGCCTGGTGATGCTGCATCGGTAGGTGCAGTGGAGCTGGAGGTGCAGAGAGGCGACACCAAGCCGGATAGGACCTGATGGCACAGCAGGACGGGCAGAAGTGGCAGGACCTGGAGGCAACCAATGCAATCCAGGGACTGCAAAAGGTCTTCTCCTATATCGCCTACACCCCCAAGGAGAGCCACGGAGTCGTGACCTTATTGACAGGCAGGACTCCACCCATCCCTCCTTTACCTTCTTTACCGGTGCAGAATTGGCACCAAAACCTAACCATCACACCAGGTTCTGGATAATTGTGGGAAGCCAGTGTTGACCACGAGCAAGCAGACAGAATAGTCTCAGTGTGCCTCTGTTGACTAACCAGATAGCAACAATGAGATTCTTAGGCTAATTGTCAGTGTTTATCTGAATGCTCTCTCAAGAAACATCATGTTTGCCTCTGGGTTATACTACAAAGTTGTGAAAATTCGTAAGTGACTGAGGTGGGGTACAAGGAAAGCATGGAGTAAATGACACTAAGTACAGTAAGAGAATTGGAGTGGAACAGGAACAGACTCATGGGGGTGAAGGGAAGCTGGAGAGGGTTAATGTGACAAACCCTAATGATGATTTCTTGATCCCCACAGACAGTTCCGCTTTTCTAATGCTCCTTTCACTATTTGTAATTTTTCTCCTACATTTACAGTCGCCTCATTTCCTGACTCCTTCTCCTATAATTCCAAACACACACAGTTCCAAAAGCCCTATGCACTATGAAAGAAGCCTGTTCAAATGAGAAGAATGCATACAATAGCAAATAAGCTCTACATGAACAACCAATATTTCTTTCCCTTTGTAGAGTGTCTTACAATGAATGAACTCTATGACATAATGCTTTTATTATTTTTCTTTCTAGGAGTTTGGCTCTTCTGATTTTGCTCTCCAATGACAGGTTTCATTTCTTAAAATGTGCATGCCAATTTCACTTGGCAGTCATTGTTCTACTTGCTTCATCACCTTGGCTATGGTATTTTCAAGACTAAATGGTCTACATGGCATTACTGCTGGAACAGGCCTGCAAGTCTGGCACGCAACCCACAGATACTTCCAGGAGTTTAGAAGTGTTCCTGGCAGGCAAAAATTCTGTCCCAGAAGACCTACTGCTACCTACTCCTCTTGAACTAGTATTACAGAAAGGAAAAGAAAGCACAGGATGCAGTCAATAGAGAGAGTGGATGATGCATATTAAATGCTAACTCAATTATAGTCAAGGAAAGGAGGACCGACCAAAAGTTGCATTTTGAGAAATTAAAAATAAGTCTTAAGTTCTCTCGGAGAAGACACTATATTCTTAGGTGTTAAGCCCTGGTTGTGTTGTGGTTTCCCATTGGCCAGCGAGCCTCCTGGGTGACAAAGGGGACTCAGCAGCAGCTGTGCGGGAAAAAGACTGGACTTTCTGCTGTCAACAGTAACAGTCTGGAAACCCACAGGGGTCACTCTAAGTCTGCGTTGACGGATGGCAGTGGATTTGGTTTTTTGGTTTGGTCTTGCCCTTGAAAAGAAAACTGGCTCTCTCTGCCACTGTTCGGATTCTTTCTGGTGGCTTGGCAGTGGCATCACACGATAATGAAATTGTTTGCAGTGGCTGTTTAGGAGAACTTGTGTCCGTAGTAAGACTTCCAAATCTGAGCCCCCAATGAATCGATCAAAGTAAATAAATAAATAAAATAAGATATACTGAGAAAGAAAAAAAAAAGACTTCCAAGTCGGCTATCTCTGTGCCTCACTTTATCCATCTCATTGCCATATAGCAATTGTGTTCAGCAGGGATGCCCGAATCATCACGGCATTGTGTGTTCGAGGTGATTATTTTTGCACGAAGTCACGGATCATTTCCCATTCCCCACACCAAAGCGTACAGAAGTCTAAGCTAGGACCGCTCCCCTGGATGTCTTCCCAGCTCCGAAACTCCCCGCGACACACGACCAGGCCCGTGGCCACCTGGG
>NW_022109325.1:2011818-2013062 GCF_000313985.2 Echinops telfairi
AATGCCTTCTTCTCAATACTAGTCTCAAAGGACCACCAGAAACAGTTTTCATTCAATTGTCAAGAGCAACAATAAACTTTCACAACTGTCCCCCAGGGGTACATCAACTCTTCCACCCTGTGCCATAATTTTGTCCGAAGGGACCCTGAATTGCCTGTCTCTTCCAAAAAATGTCACACTAGTTCATTATATTGATGACATTATGCTGATTGGACTCACTAAGGAGGATGTATCAAAACTCTAGATCAGTGTTCTCAACCTTCTAATGTCGTGACCCTTTAATACAGTTCCTTATATTATTGTGAACCCCGTGTCCCCTACCAATCGTTATTTTCATTACTACATCATAACGGTAAATTTGCTACTGTTTGAATCAGGTGACTCCTCTGAAAGGGTCGTTCGACCCCCAAAAGGGTCGTGACCCACAGGTTGAGAACCACTGCTCTAGACTCATTGGTACAACATCTGCATGCAAGAGATTGGGAAATCAACCCAAAGAAGATTCAGGCACCCTCCACCTCAATAAAATTTCTAGGGGTCCAGTGGTGTGGGGCATGTGGAGACATTCCTACTCAAGTGAAAAGTAAGCTATTGCATCTCCTCCCACCCCCAACAATTAAACAGGAGACACAGCACCTAGTGGGCCTCTTTGGATTTGGGAAGCAACATAGACCTCATTTGGGTGTTCTACTTTGACCTATTTATCAAGTGACATGAAAGACCTCCAATTTTGAGTGGGACCCAGAACAAGAAAAGGCTCTGTAACAGGTTCAGGCTGCTTTGCCACTGGGACCATATCAGTCAGCTGACCCAATGGTACTAGAGGTGTCAGTTGTAGATAAAGATGCCGTGTGGAGTCTTTGGCAGAGCCCTATTGGTGAATCACAGCGTAGACCATTAGGATTTTGGAGTAACATCCGGCTATCCTCTGCAGACAACTTTTGAAAAACAGATGTTGGCCTGTTACTGGGTCTTAGAGGAGACTGAACGCCTCACCACAGGCTACCAAGTCACCATGAGCCCTGAGCTGCCCTTCATGAACTTGGAAATGTCTGACCTACAGGGTCATAAAGTTGGACGTGCATGGCAACACTCCATTGTTAAATAGAAGTGGTATATATGAGATTGGGCTAGAGCAGAACTTGAAGGTATAAGTAAGCTGCATGAAGAAGTGGCCCAGATGTCCACAGTCTCCACTCCTGTCATAGCAGCTTCCTTCTCCCAGTCTGTGCCTTTGTCTTCCT
>NW_022109325.1:2013162-2014354 GCF_000313985.2 Echinops telfairi
AAACAATCACATTCTACCCTGCTACAGTCCCCCCAGCACTACTATATGTCTTTTCAAATACAAATGTATTGTCCATCAAGGACCTGAGTGGATTTCCCTAAGCCTCTTACTCAGGTTGATAACAAAAGCTTCTTCCTTCTAGGGATTTCTAACATCCCTTGGAAAAAAATCTAATTGAAGGACTAAAAATGGATTTACGAGTTTGCTATCGAATCATAATTTCCAACATTCTTGTCTATCGTATATGAGGTCTATAACAACTTTTTTGATAAATGTCATGTAGTCAGTTCGGACTCATAGCAACTACGGATAACAGAGGGAAACTGAGCCCACTTGTGTATCATTCTCATAACTGGTCTTGTGTTTGAGCCCACTTTTTTTTTCTGCCTCTCTACCTTACCACTCATGATGTTTCTTCTCCAGGATCTGGTCTCTCCTGACCACATGTCCATAGTATGTGAGACAAAAAGTCTCACCAAACTTGCCTCTAAAATCATTCTGGCGCAACTTCTTCCAACACATATGTGTGTTCTTTTGCCGTAGTACTGGTCTGCTTCGCCAGCACCATAATTTAAAAGCATCGATAATTCTTTGGTCTTCAGTAGCCATTATTAACTTTCACAGGCATATGAGGCAATCAATCAACATACTATGGCTTAGGCCTAATAAACCTCAGTCCTTCAAGTCACATCCTTGCTTTTCAACCATTTAACAGGGTCTTGGGAAGCACAATTGCCCAATGCAATGCGGCATATGATCACTTGACTACTGCTTCCATGACCATTGATAGGACACGTACGTAAAACAAAATCCTTGAAAAGAAAAAAATAAAACAAAACATAGTTTCTGTTTATCAAGACAGTATATTTGGGTCCATCTGTGAGATGTGGGTTTTCTTTACATTGAGTTGTCATCCCTATTGAAGGCGGCAATTCTTCATCTTCAGCAAGTGCTTCAAGTCTTCCTCACTTTCAGTCTACAAGAGTGGGTGGGAGAAAATCCATATCATCCTAGTACAGTCAATGCAACAAATTGTTCTCAACACATTCCCTTTTTAAGCCCTCAGATTCCGTCTGTTTTATCTAGACTCTCCCACTCGTCTGCCTCAGCAGTGTGTCTCCAACAAGTCCTGGCCTTCTCTCAGCCATTTTGTCTAACCATCAGAAATTTCCCCCAGCCAATGACACTAAAG
>NW_022109326.1:0-1334 GCF_000313985.2 Echinops telfairi
AAGAGTCCTCATAAGATTAAGAAAATATAGAATACCGAGAACACTTGTCTACCTCTACAGATGCATGTTGAAACACTTTTTGTTTACAATACGCCTGCACGTGTACGCATTGGAACCTTGTAGCAATACCTTTGAACTTGCCCTCTGACCTACGTTTGTATACATCTATACACTCTTTTCCTCATCAAGTGACTATGAAAAAACATAGAAGATAAAATTTTGGATAGCAACTATTGATAGTATCATAGAACACATCTCTGGTGTAATACATAACTAGTATCACTTCAGGAGCCCTGGTGGGTGTAGTGGTTGTATGTTGGCCAGTGATCCAAAAGGTCAGGAATTCCAAACAACCAGCCGATCTGGGGGAGAAAAATGGAGCTTTCAACTCGGGCAGTGACAGCTCAGGAGCCAATGGGTGAAGGAGTCACTCTGAGTCAGCATCGACTGGTGAGAGTGAGCTTTCAGTATCACTCAATCTAAGGGTTGAAGACTGTGACGCTACAATTGGAATTGATTCGAAATGTACAATGTTTGAAACTATGTGGTTAAAATAATAATAATAAAAGAATAGCCCATTTTTGAGCCTATACATGCATGTCCCCCCAAAAGGCAGTTTTTGACTTCGGTGTGATTGAACTACACATTTTTCCCATCTCATCTACCACATCTTCCTCTCGGATAAGTTTGATCTATCAACATTTTAGTTAGCGATGGAGAGCTCACTCACTGTGCCACCCCTAGAAAACCCGTGAGCAGTTCTATTCTCCTAAGACCCACTCTGAGCTAACATCCACTGAATTGAAGCGAACAACAGACCTTTCAGGCCCGAGACCTCTGCTGCTGGCGTTCCGCTTTGCTCAGTCCTTGGGCACTTACATCACAAACCTGTTTCTTCTCCTTCTCGTCCCAGTTGGCAAACTTGAGCTTTGAGGCAAAAAGGAAGCATGATGTCTACTCCTCCTCCCTCCCTTCCTTTTCATTTCTTCCCCCCTTTCCTTTCCTTTGGATCTTCCCAATCTTTCTTTGCATGACTGCCTTCTCCTTCCGTCTTCCTTATTCAATGTCCAGCTTGCGCATGCATGGGAGGTAACTGAAAACACTGGAGCTGGAGTCCGGCACATCTAAGTCCCCAGAGTGACTTTCTTGCATTTTAATATTTAAAGAGGTCTTGTGCAGCAGATTTACCCAATGCAATGCGTCTTTGTATTTTATTAATCATCTTATTGGGGTCTCGTACAACTCTTATCACAATCCATCCATCCATCCATTGTGTCAAGCACATTTGTACATTTGTTGCCATCATCATTCTCAACATATTTGCTTTCTACTTG
>NW_022109327.1:0-1303 GCF_000313985.2 Echinops telfairi
TAAATTCCAAGAAGCAGCAGTGATTGACCTTGTGTTGTAGGTGAATGAATAACACGGCCTCAACTGTAACCTTTGAGTGACAGGTCCCAGTCCCAGAACTCATTTCCTGCATCGATTGACTTTTTTTTAAATCCCCCTCAGTGTAGCTGAATATGTGAAATGACGATGAGTTTCTATTAAGGGATCTGTGAGCAAAAAGGAAAACACATGCAGTTGTTTCCAGCAATTTGCTTTGGCACCGCTACTCAGATGGTTCTCCCTGCCTGGTAGATTAAGAAGTAGATCACCAAGACTTTCTTCCTAGTTTGCCTTAGTCTGGAAGCTCTGTGAAAACCGGTCCACGTTAGGTGGCCTGTTGGCGAGAAGTGGAACTGACTCAACTGTACATGACAACAACCACATGGTAGCACTTACGTATTAGAAAAGGGAAAGTGGTACTTTAGTGGGAGAATGCTTGCCTTCCGTGAAGAAGATCCAGGATTGACTTCTGGTACTTAATGTAAGCACCTCCTGTCTATCAGTGGATGCTAATGTATTTCTATGACCCTAAAAAAGTTCTAGCAAAATCTCTAAGTCCATGAAAACCCTAGAGATCACAAGGGACCTGTCCCATTTTACATTTTACAGTAACCAGATGTCAACTGGGAAGCTGGTAAACTGAACAATACGTGTTAGAAAGTAGCCCCGTGGTGAAAGGTCTTTACTTTTGACTCAATTATATTCATTAAAGGGCTGAAAATTAGAAATAACTGTTTCAAACTTACGGAGGACCTACAGGGCCAGAGCGGCCCAAGCAGTGTGGCCCACCCCAGTGTGGATTTACTTGGAGAAACAATCTTAGGAAGCAAGTTTTTAGAAGTCTCTTGGATCATTTGAAAGAAATTTACCATTAAAATATCCAAATAGATTTCATAAATTAATTGATGTTGTCCTGAAATTAAAACACTAGTTAGATCACTTGAAGTGAATATTCCTCAAATATCTCTCAGCATCCATCAAAAATAACATGTTCCTACTTTTATAGTAGAAATCATTTTATGGCTGTCCATTTGCGGCCTTGGATTTAAATAAAAATTGCAAATTTAATATATCTCAATATTGTCATCAGACTATAACAACAACTACTCATTTTTTCAGCCATTTTCTTTAGGCTTTCATCCACTCTTTCTTTGGGTGTTTAACCGTTCCCACAGTGGACACCAGTTTTCTGCACCTGGTAAATGAGGGTTGCAATGGGCATTCTCTGGTGATACGCATCCCTTGACAATCAGAAGACTGGTCATCTTCTACTTGAGCTACACAT
>NW_022109328.1:0-1334 GCF_000313985.2 Echinops telfairi
ATAGATTGGTATTGGACATATGGGCTAATATCGGACTTATGGGCTTGATCTGGACTGGGCTGGGATGTTTTCTCATATTCAATTGCTCTTGTATATAAACCTCTTTCTTATACACATATGAGTGTCGATGAATTTGTTTCTCTAGTCTACCCGGACTAACACAGTGGTGATGAATGAAAATGAACTGAGCACCGAAGGATAAACACTGGGCAGTCTCACCATGTGAACGCTCCAGAATAGGAGGATGCATTTGTGGCATGAGGGGCTGGGAAGAAGGGCGAGGGGGTTGGAGGGGTGCTGCTTACTGGGGACAGTACTGTGTTTGGGATGTGATGTTTTGGAAATGCTGGTGGCTGCACAGGACTATGGTGGTAACACCACTGAACTGCACATCTAAAGTGGTTAAAAAGAGAAAATGTATATGTCACACCCACTGCCCAAACCCACTGCCATCAAGTCGTTTCGAACTCACTGCCACCTGAAACACCCAGGGTTTCCTGGGACTGTAAATCTGTACAGGAGCATATGAACACAGGAACAATTGTGAGGATGGGGCAGGACCCGGCATGTTTCATTCTGTTGTACATACGGTCACTATAGGCTGGAACAGACTTGACAGCCCCTAACGACGACGACCACGTGAATCTATATCTATCCATGTGTAACGGTTCCAGAAATTTTGTGAAAAATATCACATTATCTTTTCATTCCATTTTCCCACAAACTTTGTTGAAGCCCTGTTGTGTGTTTGTGTGTGTGTGTGTGTGATGTCATCCTTCCACATCTCAGAGTCACACAGCCACGGATTCAAAAGATTGCTGACTGAGAATATCTGGGATTGAGGGTCAATCAAGTGGTCACCGCAATCACTCAAGGCTAAGAGAGAGTGAAAAGTACAATTTACAGAGAGCGCTGACATTGTTTTAGGTATTACAAACACTCAAGAAATTATTTCTAATAGGACACGTGGTAGGTGATATGCAAATACTGTGTCACTTGATATGAGAAACTAGAGCATCTATAGAGTTGGTGTCCTAGTAGGCCCTGGAGCCAATCCTCAATGAATTTCAAAGGACATCTAACTGTATATTCCATATCACATATGTCACAAATGTGTGTCTAAGTACATGTACATAGGGAACCCTGGTGGCGCTGTTGGGTAAACACTGGACTGCTAACCACAAGGTTGACAGTTCCAGCCCACCAGGTACTCGGAGGGAGGAAGAAGAAGCTGTGAGAATCCATTAAAAGGGAAAGCTTCAGAAACCATACAGGGGGTTGCTCTGAGTCTGAACTGACTCTAGGCCAGTAGGTTTGGGTTTTTTTGTTTTTGT
>NW_022109329.1:0-1333 GCF_000313985.2 Echinops telfairi
AATGATGTACAAATGCGCTTTACACAATTGATGTGTGTATGGATTGCGATAACAGTTGTATGAGCCCCTAATAAAATGTTAAAAAAAAAAAGAATATAATCCTTAAAATACACTGTGATAAAATTGCAATTTCCACTGCTTTGATTTTACCTGAACCTGAAATGTGAACAAAAATTTAAAAGTAAAAAATCTCGTTTGTGCTTTTTTTCCCTATAAGAGAACTCTTGAGTTATACATGTCAGATTTCTACAAGGTATTTACAAACATTCTTCTTTGAAAAATTACAACCAATCTGAATCTACTAAACTAGTTATCTTACAGGTTTTAATAAATCATCTTATAGCAAGCAGATTTATAATTTAAACATTTTTATGTAATACTCCCCAAGTACAGGCAATTGGTACTTCTCCACTATTTAGTAAGGTTTTTATAATCTTATTATTTTTAAGATTTTCTTAAATGCTCTTTAGCCTTGCTATAAGAAATACTTTTTTTAAATTTATTTTTTCAGTGCAAAACTTTTCTTTTATTCTTCCTTTGACTGATTACTGATAAAACAAAATACTTTGGATGAAGTGATACTTCAGATATTGCAAAGTGGGGGAAGGGGGGTGACAAAAGAAATAGTTTATACCACAAAAGAATGTTAACCAACATTTTTATTCACCGTATTATGTTTGTTTTAAAGTCCCCAAACCAGCAACGGTTTTAGGTGATGGGCACAATTTGAATACCCAGAAAAATTTTACACCAAAATTGTAGCATCTAAGGAAACTTCAAAAAGTTTGTGGGAAATGGAATGAAAAGATAATAAGAGGTTTCCACCAACTTTTTAAGCCCCCCCCCCTCCCAAAGAAAGGCTCATTTTCATATTTCATGTAACATATATTTAAAGGATCTCTTTAAGGGGTTGGGTCAGTGTGGCCTTCAAAAAGAGAAAAAAGTTGTAGGCCACATACTGTGTACAGAAGTGGTATAGTGCCATAAGCAGAGATACTGTGTACAGAAGTGGTATAGTGCCATAAGCAGGGAGATCACATGTAGATCCTTGTAATCGCTCCCCCCTTTCCAACCCACTCTCCCTCTATGCTCCCAGTATCGCCACTCACACCACTGGTCCTGAAGGGATCATCCACCCTGGATTCCCTGTGTTTCCAGTTCCTGTCTGTACCAGTGTACATCCTCTGGTTTTTTAAGGTAGAATTGGGATCATGATAGTGTGGGGAGGAAACATTAAAGAACTAGAGCAAAGTTGTATGTTCCATTGTTTCAGCACATTTTTTATGGTAAAATTAGGTGCCTCGGCTGATATTTGGGTTGGCTTATACTCGAG
>NW_022109330.1:0-1333 GCF_000313985.2 Echinops telfairi
GGGGGAAAATGAGGAGCTGATACCAAGGGCTCAAATAGAAAGCAAACGTTTTGAGAATGATGAGGGCTACAAATGTACAAATGTGCTTGACACAATGTACGGATGGATGGATTGTGATAAGAGTTGTACGAACCCTCCAATAAAATGATTTTTAAAAGAATGAAGAGTTTTGCCTTAGTTTTACTCTTAAAATCACTTTTCTTTGAAGCCTTCTAGTATGTACTCTCCATTCTGTTTCTATTGTGTTGGTCTATTTAATGGCTTGAATGGAAAAAATAAAATCGCTTTTCTTTTGAGTAATCGGCATCTTTATTTCTCACAATCTGATACATAATTCTTGCAATCATTTCCTGCTTCATCCTTCCATTAACAAAGCTTTATACAGAACACTCTGAACTAAGCTGAGCAGGCTCCAGGCTCAACTCAATCCCAGCCCGGCCCATACAAGCTGTGTAACCTTGGTCAAGCATTCCAGTTACCCATTGCTGCGTAACAAACTACCCCAAAATGGAATGGCTTAGGACAACATTTCTTTTGCTCACATAACTATAACTACGTTTGGACAGGGTCCATGGGACAGCTCACTTCTGCTCCACTTGTGGTCAACTGGGGCAGCTCTAAGCCTAGGGGGCTGAATCATCTGCAGACTCTTACATGTCTGGTGGAGGCTGCTGGCTATTCGCTGGGACGAGACCTCAAGTGGTTGGCTGGAGCACCTCCACATGGCCTCTCCAGGAAGCATGAGCTTCCTCTCAACATGGTGGCTTGGGCCCAAGAGAAAGAGAGATTGAAAGAGTTGGGCAGAAGCCATATTGCCTTTTATGACCTAGCCTTGGAAGTCATTAAGTGCCATTTTCTACAGGTTGAAATCGTCACCAAGATTGGCCCAGGTTCAAGGAGAGGGGACAAAGACCCTCCTTCTCTACCACTCAATGGGAGGAATGTCAATGCCACATTGTGAGAAGAGCAATTGGGGTGAGAGATCTGTTAGTGTGGCTATCCTTGAAAAATACCGTCAGTCCCGGGTTCCCTGACCTGCCTGAGATCTTTTCCTGAAGGGTTGAGCACATAGCTGGGCACACAGGAGGCACTCATGGGTCAGGCCATCAAGGATGGTCTGATCATCTTAGTGCAGGGTCCCTACTTCCGCCCCACCCAACCTCTGGGTCCCTCCCTCCCAGGGTCATCTTCGTTTCTTCAGATTTGAAGAGCCGTGAATCTGTACCGAAACCGCAGATCCTCAGCCCTCTGCTTAGTCATGAGAACTGGGGACAGAGAGGGCAAGGGACAGAGCCAAGACTCGAGCCCAGACTACCTCATTTTATCCCATAGC
>NW_022109331.1:0-1323 GCF_000313985.2 Echinops telfairi
CCCGCGTGTTCCCACGCCCCTCCCCTGCAGAAAGCCCTCGGAGGAGGGGAAGGGGCGGGGCTTAAAGATCCGCAGTGACCAAGGGGGGGCGGAGGGGGGAGGTCCGCTCCACCTGCCCGCGCGAGCGTCTCTGCTGCGGTCAGCCCGGGTCCCCTCCTCCTCCGCGTCTCCCCGAGTGTCCGGCCCGGCCGCTCGGCTTGCGGCGCCGGCTGGGACTCCCTGTTTACTAGCTGCACCAAAGGCAGAGGCGACTCGGCTTCTCCAGGCCCCCAATGGCCGGGCACAGGCGGCATCACAGCGATTTGAAAGTTAGCAAGCAATCCAACGACACGGACTTACCACTGGTCACCTACCCAATTCAAGGCACGGGCTGGATACAAACTGTTGACGTGACAGGCGGTGACCAAGCGCTCAGGCCCGCTGCCGCCACCTGGGCGGCCTCGGGCACAGGACAGGCAGCTCAGATTGAGCCAGGACTTGGAAAAGGGGTCTCCTCGGTGGCACCTTTTATGAGGTGGCCGGAAGTTCAGCTGCCGTGGGGGAGGGGCAGGGAGTGCTCTAGGTCGAAGACAACCGTCCACTATTGGGAAGGGGCTGCCCCCTTCAAGGAGGGCAATGCCAGGGACCCCTGCAGCCTGCTTCCTACAGGAATGGGAGGCCCTGGGTGTTCCTGAACAGCCGCAGGTAGGGGTTGAGGGGGAGGGAAGAAAGCGAGCCCCCCCAGGTGACTGTCGGAGGGCTGTCCCGGGTGGGCACCCATCGGCCCCAGAGGGCACAGCCCTCACCTGAGCACCTTGTGGGTGATGTCATCATCCGTGATCCCGCTGTACGTCAGGTCCTCGTTCCACACTGGATTAAGCGTGTTCCTCTGCGTCTTGGTTTTGAGCTTATTAGCCTGCCGTGTAGGGCCAGAGGGTGCACGGGGTTGGGAAAGGGGGGTGTCCAGGACAAGCCCAGGGGCAAGCCAGACTAGAAGGGGACCCTTACCTTGCAGGCTCCAGGCAGCAAGTGCAGCTTGACATAAGGGTCAGCCAGGCCATTGAAGTCCATGGGCTTGAGGCCCTGGGCAGAAGGCGGGGAGCAAAGAGGGCTGTGGGCCCCAGCCCCTCCCTCCGACCCTCCTACTCTCCCCCTGCAGAGCTGGATTCTGGCAGAGTCCAGGAGGGGTGGGGGAGGCGTGGGGAAGGGATTGGCAGGTGGAAAGGTAACCCACCCTCCTGAGGGTGCCCACCTTGGCCCTGAGGATACTGCACTGCAGGGTGCAGGAGGCCTGGTCATACAGAAGGTCAAACTCCAAAGTGCCTAAAACGGCTAGAGAAGGGG
>NW_022109332.1:0-1333 GCF_000313985.2 Echinops telfairi
ACAACACAATGTAAAGATTTCAGGCAAGAATCTCCAACGGATGCTGTCATGGCTAGGTTTTGTCTCAACTTGCCACATCTGTAAGAAGATGGGGGGGTCTAATCCTTCAGGTCACGGCCTGACATCTCCTTAGGGTGGTGACCTATTTATGAGACTCCGTGGAGAACGGGGCTCTGTCTCTCTTGTCCCACTCCTTCTTGCTTCCTTGGTTCCTTCATCGGGCTTCTGGAATGGGTGGCCCATGTGCCTGTCAACTCTGGAAGCAGTTGGTGTCATGCCCACTGTGAATCCATGCCACATTGCACACACCAGTCTGCGAGCTCCCAGCTTCCCACTTCTTCCTGCTTCCTCCGCAGGAGGGGGAGGGCCTCTAACCAGTGTCTCGGGCTTGGCCTCGAGGAGGACTGAGCTGGCTACTTCCCTGATGGAAATGTCTTCTTTGATATAAAGTTCGTTCTTAGACATGTACGGGTGTCACAGTTTTGTTTCTCCACAAAATCCAGCCTAACCTAGATTCTTCAATTAGTAGGCAAATGGATGGTATATATAGGCTTGTAGCATTCCCTCATAAGGGACTTGTTCACTATAAAGGAAAAAATAGTCATTTTATAGTGGAGAAATTGGCAGTTTCCTAACCAAGTGTAAGTCACTATCAATGTTTACTAGGGTTGTTATAAAAAAACAAAAAAACACAGAAGCCAAGTTGAAAAGGCTCCTAATCTGAGCATCAGAAAGGCTGATAACTGAAAGCGCGGCTCCAGAATGTCACTTAGATGCACTTAGATGCAAGCACCGGAAGGTCCCTCCGCGAAGATCAGGAGAAAGACAGCATGTAAGGAAAACCAGGTTGTGACATCTTGGAAAGTGAGAGCTAAGTGGGTCAAGGTCTGCACACCCCAGAGACTGTGGAGGGAGCAGAGATGCCCCATGCTCTGAACTGCCAGCTGCCGGGCACTGCCAGCAATCAAATTTTTCCAGCTCCTTCATGCTCATGTTCGGCCCACATGCAAATGCCCATACCACCCCCTCTTTGCGTCCCTGTGCTCCCCTGTTTTTGCATCAGCTCTTCCTGGATCCCACCAATGCCAGCTAAAATGCTCCTAGACTTTTTTTCTCCTTAAGAATATGTGTATCACTTTTTTCTTTTTTAATATGTATATCACTTGTTCCTTTTTTCTTCTTTTTCTCTTTTTCCTTCTTTCTCCTATCTCCCGCCCACTCTTGTTTTATGGTTTCCATTACTCCTTTCCTATACCACTTGATGAAATTAACTGTTGTGGGGTTAAGGGTAAGAGGGAACCCCACAAAACATCACAGGTTTGGTAGGCGCAAT
>NW_022109333.1:0-1290 GCF_000313985.2 Echinops telfairi
AAAAAAAAACTTGTTATACTGAATTCTACTGAAGCCTGGTTTGAGGGGGTGGGGTAGAGAGAAAATTAAATGTATGACCAGATCTGGCTGCCTCAAAACCAAGTATCTATGTACTTTGGTGCATTGAATTACTCACTATGGCCCTTCTAGTCAGAGTCTTAAGCAATCATGGTGACACAGACTTTGGGCTGCTGACTCAAGGTGAGGATTTCAAATCTCCATGAAAATTTACAGGCTCAGAAACTATGGAGCATTTCTACTTTGTCCTAAAGAGTCATTATGAGTCAGAATCAACTTGATGATTGTGGGTTGGTTTTTCAGCTATAGTCTTGTGAGTCTCACCAAATGATTGTGTGGCAGTATGTATATAACGTGCTTGTGGCCCACCACGGGGTCTGGACAGGTCACTAGTAATGCAAATAAGATACAAGGAACTCTTCAGGGGCGGGGCAATACAAATAAGGTGTTTGGATTCAAGGGGATTGGCCAGTTTTGCCATGCACTAGGCTTAATAAAGAGTCAGTCTCAGCAGAGTGGGGTCACTACCACCAAAAAAAGAAGATTTAGGAGTGCAGCAAGTTCTTTGAACATAGTTTCCCTGTACTGAGAACCTCCTGGACCTAGGAGACAGAGGGAACTGTAACACCAATAATGGTAAAAAACAGGAACATAGAAACTGCAGCAGCAGAGGCAGCAGATGTAGCAAACTACCAGGACATGGCGACGTGGGCTTCCCCATCCACCGAGCAGAGCCAGAAAGCTGAGCGCCTAGAGGCAAGAGGTTTGCTGGTGGAGTGGGGTGCCTCTGGGCACTTGGCAGCGCTAAATAACGGCAACACTCGTCCAAGCAGGACAGGTGCAAGGTAAGTCCAAGAGGCCTACAGACTGAGGATCAGAGAGAGACCTGCCTTCTGGTACAGCTGAAAAAGAGGCTCTCCTGACCAAAGAAATACACTCGGAGTCTTTTCTGATCCTGCATTGTAACTATTACTTCCTAATAGACCCTAGACTCATGAATATTGTCTGTGAGTTCTTTATGGTCATCACAATGAATTATTGAATGCAGCAGAGAAGTAGAGAGTGCTATGAAAGTATTAGAATTGGTAAATTAAAAAAAAAATGTAGGGAGGAAGTTCGTCTGACCGCCACCTCATGGAAACCAGCCTTTGACTGATGATCTTAATTATCTATTCCCCTTGAGAAGCTGGAGGAGGCCAGATGCCCCATCATGCCATTTTTACATGCCCTGGTCCCAAGTTTTAGTAGAGTCCCACATTCCTTAAGAGGGCC
>NW_022109334.1:0-1321 GCF_000313985.2 Echinops telfairi
CTGCCCCGAGGTCAGAGCCAGAGGAACCCAACACCCGATCCTGCAGGGTCCCCAGGACCGAAGGCATTGGGCTAGAGGGAGGTGACCGGCTGGGGAGATCACGCTACAGGAGGAAAGAGAGGCAGTGGGGAACTCCATCAAGTCTTGACTGATGAACAGCAAGCAAACCTGACAGGCAGTTGCTTAAAGCAATTGCACAGTCTCCCGGGTTCGGAAGCCCAGGAATTCAGCGGGGGCTTAGCGAGGTGGGTCCGGCTCACAAGAGGCCGGAGTGAAGATGTCGAACAGAACTGCGGTCACCCAGAGGCCTGATGCGCAGTGGAGGATCTGTCTCCAAGCTCACTCCTCCCAGGGCTGTTTGCGGGGAGGTCACGCTTCCTCATTGGCTGGTAGCTAGAGACCTCAGTTGTTCACCACGTGGGCCTCTCCTCAATCATGGTGTTGGCTTGTCCCGCAGGATGAGTGAACCAAGGGTAATTGGGAGGCAGACGTTACAAGGCGTCTTTCATTGATGTGATGGTGGTGAAATCCCATAGTCCCCACCTGGCCCTCGCCCCTGCCCAGTCTGCGTGGCGAAGGCCGTTGCCCTCTTCCTACTCATTGGTGCTATCCTGCTCCCCTTCTGCTACATCTCACTGGGCTCCTGCCAGGCAGAAGTGGGAGTGATGAACCCATCAGATTGGCCAATCACATTCACCTATGCTGGCGCTTAGAGCCTCCAGAAGACACTCCATTCCCTTCACCCTGCAGTGTCCTGAGCCGGGAGCCTTGGGAAAGCACACAAACTCCAGTGCTGCTGCTCAGCAGGGCGGCGGGGAGTGGGGCTACAGCTGGACCTTCCAAGACAACTGGGTGTCTTCCTACTCCAGGCCCTGCTGCGGGAGCCAATCACTGTGTGGGCTTGGGTTAGTGGTGCCCCGGGGGGTCTGGGGAAAGGAGGTGTGACCAGGACTCAGTGAGGAGATGCTCCCACATGACCAGGCCAGTGCCAGGCGCAGCGAGCCCGCTCGATACATGCTGAGCCTCACCAATTCCTGTTGCCTTGTTTCCCCCCACTCCTGGGGGTCACAGGTTTTCAATACCGACTTTTTTGGGAGTCCATTGCCAGGTCTTTCTTCTGAGGGATCTCTGGTTAAATCTGAACATCCCAGCTTTGGGTTAGCAGTCAACCAGGTTAACTTCACTGTTTGCACTACCCAGGGACTCCCTAGAAATGTGCACGCTCATGATCATCGTCGAACTCGGAAATGGAAAGGAGGGGAACCAGAGGATTCCTGGCTGCGGCAAGACCAGCTCATCACATCTCCTTAGTTTATCTTTT
>NW_022109335.1:0-1333 GCF_000313985.2 Echinops telfairi
GGAACTGAAAGGCTGATTACTCATCATTCTCAGCATTCACCTCATTAGAAGAGGGCATGAACAAGTATGTGGGGCGATCCTGTGGGGGAATGAGCACAGGCTACTGGGAGAAATGACATTAAACTATTGAATGCCTGGTTTTAGCTACTTCGCAGTGTCGCAGTACTCTGAGCCTGAACGGGAGCTTCCCAGTGGGAAGCTATGTGTTACCAAGAGGACAGTTTAATAGATGAAAATGTGCAGCCCCTACCCCTCACAAGTGGGGGCTTCTCTTCATCCTCCTTGCAGCACATCCACACTATCTCCCCCCGTTAGCATCTCGCACATCCCAGCCGCTGTAATAACTATTTGCTGCTGAGCCTGCTTTTTGCTTATTTCATAAATAACATATAAGAGAGGAAAAATGCACACTGGAGTCTCCTCTAGTGTGTTTTATGTTCCTTTAATGATAAGAAGAGCCTGACTTCACGTCAGTGGCACCTCCCAGCCAATAATACTGGTGTAGTACTGACAGAGAATGATGGAGGCAGAAACTAACTTTAAGGGAGAAAGATGTTTTAATATATTCTTGTAACTAATATTGTTCTTCACTTGTAACGGCTTGGCAAAAAAATATATTTGATATACTAAAAAATTATTTTCTTAATGCTTCCATCAAAACATACTTCTCTCCTGGCACATCTTGTCATACCACATGCTTCTAATTGGTATGGGTGTGTTGCACTGTTAGTCTTCATTTCTAAAAGGCTGGTTCATTGCCATAAACATTTAGTTTTTCTCAGGAGATGTAACTTCAAAGGCTGAAAAATCAATTTCCTTACCATAACAATTATAAATAAATACTTTTCTTGCCTTGATTTGAGCTTCATCAGCATCTAAAGGAGTCCTGGGAGCTCTGTGGCTTAGGCAATGGGCTGCCTGCATAGGGCAAGCAAGTTCAAAGCCACCACCTCTGGAAAAGGTGAGGCTGCCTGGACCTGTCCACGGTTGCTACGGGCAGGAATGGATCTGATGGCAAGTGGTCCAGCAGCGCAACATTGACTTTCCTAACTGCAACGCTCTATGCATTATTGCCACCCTACTACCATGGAGGGGATTCACAGCAACCCTGTACAGGGTTCTTGAGACTGTAACTATTTATAGGACTAGGAAATCTCACTTCTGCTTCACAACATCTGGTGAGTTTGAACTGCTAACGTTGTGTCAGCAGCCAAACTTTAACCTCAGAACCACCGGGACTCCTTAAAATGATTATTGGTGCTGTTTACAAGACAGTCACGTCAATTAGTAGGGACTTTCTATTTCCACCAACGAAACCGTTTTTAATGATGTT
>NW_022109336.1:0-1333 GCF_000313985.2 Echinops telfairi
TTGTTCTTAGATTGGGGATAGAACTAAGTGAGAACCCAACATATATTTGTATATCTGGGTTTATATATGTCTCTGAGTCACATAAAAGACATTCTTACTTTTTGCGAAAAACCAACACTCACTATGATTGAATTGACGTTGCCAACCCTATAGGACAGGGTAGAACTGCCCCTGTGTGTTTTTACAACTGTAACTCTGAGGGATTACATAGACCTGTCTTTCTTGTGTGGAGCAGCTGGTGGTTTTGAACAGATGACCTTGGTAATTTCAGCCTAATTTGTAACCTCTATGGCTGCAGGGAGCCTCTTCAGAGAACCTTACAAATCATTCCCATGAGGCATAAAGTAATTCTATTGATAATGGTTGGATGACACCTAATAACAACAACAAAAACAACCTAGAATTTAAAACAATGTTGAGAAAAAGATATTATCAAAGTATAGGTCAGCTTTATAAGGGGATATGTGAATTATTTATAAGATTAAACGCTTTAGTGACTGGAATCTATAGAGAAACAATGGGGATTGCTGACAGGTCAAAACTTTCAATAACACTCATTCCCAAAGGCATAGTCAAACCTACCAAACTAATACATGTCCTAAGAATGTAATGAGACATCAAACTAGTGCATATATGTTGTTCTTGGACCACCATTTATTAGCCACCCTTCAATCAAAAGATCAGAAGGAGCCAAAGTTCATTGACCACCAATTCCATAAATGTGGAATAGCAGTCATCTGCTTTTTTTTTTTTTTCACACCAGAGTGCTTCAGGCATAAGTCCAAGTTAGTATATTGGTTTCTTAAATCTGCTGCAAGCTAATTTGAGGTGAATCCCAGTTCACTCAGTGGGATTTCCACATTGAAACTTTCTGGTGTTGTTTATGAAGGATGTTGTGCCTTAAAAGGACAGACTCTAAAGCTGTAGGAGTCTCTAGCACACCAAGTCCATAGTAGGTCACCAAGGGCTGGATATAAACTAGGTCAAAAGAGTCCAGTTAGGAACATAGTGCCCTGTATATTCTCCCATTTGCTTCTTTATATGTATTATTAAGCATTTATTACCACTGGGTGGATACTCCTCTTGGTTTGCCCATCAACAGGAATGTAATGGCCTTCTCTGAGTCATACATGTCCCCATCCCCACATCTTGGTTTGAATGTACAGTTTGGTTTGCTTATCACTCTTGTAAGAGCATCTGTTGATTTGGAATGACTTTAGCCCAGGGCTCCTTTTTAGCATGATGTTGTATGGCAGCAATTCAATGGCCTTTACCCTTTGCCCTGACCTTGAAAACTTGACCCCAGGTGAGGTGAGGTCTCCTCTGTGGAAGT
>NW_022109337.1:0-1333 GCF_000313985.2 Echinops telfairi
TCACACAGAACTCACAGGTAGTAAGCACAGTTATGGGGCTTCTTAGGCAGGTAACAGGTTCAGGGTCAGAAACACACAGGATACAGTTCTTCAATGAGGACAGCCTCTTAGCTGTGTCACAGGCAGGCCTTTTCCAGCTCTCAGCCCCTCAGCCTGGCCTCTGCCCTACGTGGGCAAATGTGACAAAGCTCTTTTAACTCCGTCAATAAGTGCTCAGAGACACCACAGCCCCACCAGCAAATCTGCCCAAACACACCCAGTTTTCTCAGGAAACCCACGTCACCATCTCCTGCCTCTGCTGCCACTTCTCACCGCTACTGCTTCCTGATATTTCTCACTGTTTCTAGAGTCACAGCTCTCAGCCCCCCAAATCAAGGGGGTTCCGCCTAAGCATTTGGGGTCAGAAAGGTATGTACCACTCTGGCTTTTCTTTCTGACAGTAATGAGATCCTCCTTTCTGCTTCTAGATGGCTCATTTTAAGTCCACCGCAATGGCACAGTGGTTAGGTGTCGGGTCAGTAGTTCAAGGTCAACAGCTGCTCCTCAAGAAGAGAGTTACAGTCTTGGAAACTCTCAGAGGCAAGTCTCTCTCCTATCGGGTCACGAGTCAGCATTGGCGCAATGGCAGGGAGTTTTTGTGTTTTTTTGGCAATGGCAAAATTGGCCCACCCTCACATTAGGGTCTCATATTTACATGGCTCCACCTCCATAAGGATGCCATGGACCTTATTTAGATTAGGAGCAAACTATCCCCGCCCCTTGGCAGACCACAAGGCACTGTGGGAAAAGTGTTGAGTGGACAGTTCAAATTCTCAAACTGCTCCAAAGATGAGATTTTTTGCTTTCATAAAGATTTATAGACCCAGAATTCTTTTTTTTTTTTTGGGGGGGGTGTCTATCTATAACTTTGAGGACATTTATTTAAGAAAGGGATTGTTTTTCTAATTTATGCTTTGGGTCCCCAATCTGCACTCCCCCTCATTCACAATGATATGATTTTTTTGTTTTTTGATGCCTGATACCTGATCCTTTCAACACCTCCTGATCACACAGGTTGGTGGGCTTCTTCCATGTGGGCTTTGTCACTTCTCAGCTAGATGGCTGCTTGTTTATCTCCAAGCCTTTAAGACCCCAGATGATATATCTTTTGATAGCCTAGCACCATTAGCTTTCTTCACCACATTTGCTTATGCACCTGCTTTGTCTTCAGCAATCGTGTCGGGAAGGTGTGCATCATGGAATGCCAGTTTAATAGAACAAAGTGTTCTTGCATTGAAGGAGTACTTGAGTGGAGACCCAAAGTCTATCTGCTACCTTAATACTAAACCTATAA
>NW_022109338.1:0-1333 GCF_000313985.2 Echinops telfairi
TACTTAACCAAGCATGATGCCATTCTCCAGAGGCTAGTTTCTCCTGATAACATGTCTAAAACATGAGAGATGAATTCTTACCATGGTAGTTTTGAACTAGAAGATCCCAGAAGTAATGTGGAATCTTTTTTTCTCAAAATATACGTATTATTTATCCTTGTCATATACATAGAAGAGTACAGTCTTCCATCTGGTTTTCTGTGTAGACGTCAGTGACATTGACGACAGTCTTCAAGTTGGGCAACCAGCTTTGTCATCTTTTTCCAAATCATCCCAACACCACCAGCATATCCTCAAGTGCACTCTAAAGCAAACCCTACAGATGTTTGAATGGATCAGTGACAATCGACTTTTATAATGATCCTGAAGTACAAGACATGTCCCGTTGCGAACGTGAAAGACAGATTCATGTCCTAGTTTTAGGATGTTGGTCTGCTCATGCATTGTGGTTTATTTTTCCCACATTGCATCTCCAGTAATGATAGAGAAGCTGTTGTTGTTGTTGCTTTTAATCCTGGCTGCCCTCCGAAAGAAGGAGACACAGTGTGGACTTCGTACAAGACAGATGAGACTGAAGAAGGGAATGGGTGCTCAGACCCAATCTGGGAGACTTTCTGCCATGGAAAGGAGAGGATGGCACAATGAGGGCTCCACACCCAGAAGAGAGAGACCAGAGCTCTCCCAGGAGAGCTGGGCAAATAGCAACTGCAGATGGTTAGGGAATGTCAACCACAAACCCTAGTGCACAATTAAGATCACCAGACATTTGAGCAAAATTAAGTTGTGTGGTTTTTTTTGTTTCCTACTTTACTTACTTATTTATTTTTTTAAAATCATTTTATTGGGGTCTCTTACAGCTCTGATAACATTTCACATATCAATTATATCAAGCATATTTGTACAAATTAACCACTTTGTAGGGAAACACTAAACCCACCTAGGAGAAAATGTCTACAGGAGGAAACACATTTAATCGAAGATTTGAGGCAAAAGTTTTAAAAGATATAATTAATATCTTGAGAGGGACAAAGGTAGATATCATATCCCTAAACATCTTTCATGTTCAACTGTGAAATATAAACACACAAAATTGAAATATGTAACTATTGGAGGGAGGCTGATTGAATGGGGAAATGTATTCAGACTAGAAGGAAAAAAATCCATAGAGCCAATCAATGAAGTAGAAGATCAAAGAAAGCATCTTCCTTGAATGTATAGACATTAAACTCCCAGTTTTGCCTCACTATTTCCCTTGACCTACTTGACATGCTATTCGTCTGGCTTTGCCATATGCTCCTCTCCTTTCATCTCATTCCACCTTCTGTAGAATCAA
>NW_022109339.1:0-1274 GCF_000313985.2 Echinops telfairi
GGAGCTGAGCCGCCCCTGCCCCTTGCGTTGTCCGCAGTGTCGGTGAAGGAGGAGCCGGAAGCCGAGGTGCGCATGGTGAATGGGAAGCCCAAGAAGGTACGAAAGCCCCGCACCATCTACTCCAGCTACCAGCTGGCCGCCTTGCAGCGCCGCTTCCAGAAGGCCCAGTACCTGGCGCTGCCCGAGAGGGCCGAGCTGGCCGCGCAACTGGGCCTCACGCAGACACAGGTGGGTGCTGGGCAGTCGAAGGACGTGGTGGGCTGGCCTGGGGTGCGCGGGTCCCCGGGGTTCCCCAAACGCCAAGATTGGCCTGGTGTCCTGCCAGAGCATGGGCGTGGGGAGAGGGGCTCAAGTCCCCACTTGGGTCGGAGGGTGACTAGCATATGAGCTCTAGTTCGGGCACCTGTGTGCACTTAGGAACCTATGCAAGTGTATGTATGTGTCTGTCCCAGGGGAGGTGCCTTCCTCCTCTCACCCCCCAGGACCCCCAGCTCCCACACATGCACACACCCACAGCAAGGCAGGGTCCACGGCACGTTTCTCCCAGGCTAGGCGTGTGCAGGGACATCTGTGCAGGCATGCACGTGTGACTTTGCTCACCTACAGTTGTGGGAATGGTCATGAAAGGAGCTCGACCTTCAGGGGGCATTGTGTGTGCTCTGGTGTTTACAGATGGAGGGACACACACGTGGGAGTGGGGTGACTAAAACGATGCGATGCTTGTATCAGAGCCTCACCTTCCACCTCTGCTCCCCAGTGCTACACACACACACCCTCCACTGCTCACAGGCAAGAAAAGAGGTTTCTGGTCAAGGGGGGATGTGAGCTCCCTGCCCCCATCCTCAGCCTGTCCCCAGAGCCCCTACCAGCCTGTCACTGCCCAGGGGAGGTGTGGCAGACGCCTGGCTCCCTACAGGTGTTGACAGGCGGGCCTAGGCTGTGGCTGGCTGCGTGGGGCCGGTCTGCTGGGGAATCTGGGTCACCCAGTGAGGAGCTGATTCATTGTTTGTATCAGTCACGGGGTGGGGAGCGGCAGGGGGAGGGGGGATATACCCCAAGGGAAATTTGGGGAAGCATGGCTCACCTGCCTCTCAGCTAACCCAGGTCAGGAGGGGTCCCTACAAGTTCAAGTTCGTGCACTCCCTAGCTGGTTTGTCTGCCTGTCATTTGCAACACACACACACACACCACCTTGGACCACCTCCCTCCACAAACACCCAATGGGCAAATTCCCCTCCTTCCCCTTCACAGCGGAGCACCTGAGCCCACTCCCC
>NW_022109340.1:0-1274 GCF_000313985.2 Echinops telfairi
ATGATTTTTTTTAAAAAGGAGTATTCCTAACCCCATCGCGGTCCCTTCCCCCCTTTTGTGGTCCTGTTTACAACAGTCATGACCTCACCAGCTGCCAGTCATGCTTCTGAACGTGTCCTTTGCTCTCTGTGCATCCTACTTAAGTTACTGCATTTCTGCCGGCCCTGGGACGGCGTGGTGGCCTTGTGCTGACCGTCTGGTCTGCTTCACTCGGGTGGTTTGTCTGTGACTTGACCTTGGCATGTTTAAAATTTAATAAATGTGTTTCTTTAAATTGTTTGCCTTTGAGATCTCTTTTTTCCCTTCGAGGTAGCCCTGGGCAGAGGGGTTGCGTGTTAGGCTGCTAGCTGCAGGTCAGCAGTTCAAAATCACTAGCCACAGCGAAGGAGAGCTGAGGCTTTCTACTCCCGTGAAGAGGTACAGTCTCAGAAACGACAGGGGCAGTTCTACTCTGTCCCACAGGGTCGATATGAGTCAGAATCAACTGGATGGCCGAGAGGTGGATTTTTCGTTGTTCTCCTTACTGCCACCCCCTCCCCCCCTAGCCCCTTTAGAACAGTCTTCCTATCTTCTTGAACTCGATGCTGGTGTTTATTCTTGAGTAGGCAATAGATACATGAAGAGACGTGACGAGCTCCTCACCCACCCTTGTCCCTGAGGCAGCCGAAGGAAGTACCAGCACCAGCCGCCTCAAGTCCTTCTCTCCCTGCTCCCCTCCTGGGTATCAGAGTAGAGCTGTGCCCCGCCCCCTCCCCAAGTTCAGATGTTTCTGATGTAGATCTCCCAGACGCCCTTCCTAAGCACCTCAGGGTAGACTTGACCCTCAACCTTTTAGTTGTCCCTGAGCCAGTTAACTACTAGCACCGCCCTGCAGGCCGCCATGGTAATAGGTAAGTTAGGGTCAAGCTCTGTCTGGAGAGGACCTGTCTGATGGACTTGACTTGGTTGGTCCCAGGGATTTCCTGGAAAGCAAACTCTTGGCTGGAAATTTCTTCCTCCTGAACCATAGCCCCACGGGACACAGTCCAGAGCCACAGACAACCCATGGGCAGAAGACTAGCTCTGAGGGTGGCTGTGGGTTCTTGGTCTGCCTCTCCTTCCCTGTGGAGTCCCAGCAAGGCCAGATGGCCAAGGGGGTCGCAGCATAAGAGCCTCCTGTGCTTGTTGGAGGAGAGGACCCCAGACCATGCAGGTTTCCAGCTCATTCTCGGGCATGTAAGTTGCAGATCGGACTCTTGATACTACCTGCTCGTGGACTACTTTACCTACTAGCA
>NW_022109341.1:0-1332 GCF_000313985.2 Echinops telfairi
GTTATTGTGATGAACAATTTGTGGCAACTATGGGTTGATTCAATCTTTTCAAAATGTGAGCAATATTACTTTTGGGGGGAGCAAAAATGCCATTTATTGACCTAGCCAATCTTACATGACATGAAAGAGCAGGCAGAAATTATCTGTAAATTGGATATCCGTAATGGGGGATGGCCTGGATATGAGAACTGTAGCCTCCGCTTGAGTTTCTGTTACCTGCACCTGTACATGAACAGGTGAAACCTCCTGCCTATTATACTGGTGGATATTAGTGGGTCTCAGTGACTGCTGGTTAGTTGGTTGGTTGGATAAATTAATAAAGGAGGGACCAAACCGAAAATAAACTCACTGCCATCCTCTAGAGTGGAGTAAAACTTCCCTCTTGAGTTTCCCTGGCTGTAAATCTTTACAGGGATAGACAGCCTCCTCTTTCATGACTGGTTTTACTGTTATTTTACCCCACACTTGCTACCCGGTAAAATCCAGAAAGTCATTCAATAATAAGAAATAAAGCCCTGAAGAACTCTGGTCCCTGGCTGACTCCCTTGACCAAACTTTGATCACCTCATTATTCATTTTTCATTTCTCAAAAGCATATTCATGTTATTACTTGGAGGGCATTACACATAAAATTAACAATGAACAGAGAATTTCTCCACTAAGATGATTTTTACACTTTTTTTCTCCCATACCTCGTATCCAAAGGAAAGGAACATTTGACACGTGGGCTATGGAACTGTGTAAAAAAACATACATCATGCCTCTGTTTCAGATGAGCAGGGAGATAAGCAGAATGCTATGTAATAATCCTTCCATAATCAATAAGCCTGAAATTACCATCTGTACTCAAAGGTAATAAAAAGTCAAATGTGTTTCCATAATATAATGTCCGGAGCTCTATATTTATTTATTTGGCATATCTTCAAGGCCAATAGGCAGAAGGCATCTTGAGATTCTATTTCCTTGGAGGGAGGTTTCCAAACAGCTTAATGAGGATTTTTAAAAGCCCACGAAAAAATGCCTCTTCACGAAGCAAACCTAGGCTCTTTCAGCCTCAGAAAAGTTTTCGACCAAAAGTCCAGATCACTAATTTCAAAATACTCTGTTCCCTATCAATTTCTTTCTTCCTTACTAACTTATTGATTTTCCCATCAGTCAGGAACCCCTGAGTGTTGCGAACAACACACTTGACTGCTTAGGTTGGGAGTTCAGCTTCACCCAGCATCACCTCAGAAGAAAGGCCTAGACAGTTATTTCTGGAAAACGAGCCAGTAAAGAGCAGGTTGAGCATCGAGTTCTAAAGTAATGCACACAGGCCTGTGATTAATAGGC
>NW_022109342.1:0-1332 GCF_000313985.2 Echinops telfairi
AGATAATTAATGGGACTGACGTACATTTAAAAATCGATAATTGCAATGGCATATTGTATGTTACTTGTATTTTACTGCAATCCTCTCTCTTTTTTTAATTAAACAAAGAAAAGAAAGCTTGTGCAGACAGTTGTCTGTGGAGTAGCTTAGTTCTAGTCTTGCCCTTAAGTAACCTGTTGAGATCATACCTTTAGTCAGGATTCTAGGCTGTTTGAAGTAAGCAGTAAGTAAGGTGTCATTTACATATCTGCTCATTAGTTTCAACTCAGTTCCTTAATATTCTGCAATGCTAATTGCTCACCTACTTTAGACAGTGCTTATGGGTTTTGGTGAAACTAGATTTTCCGCTTTGGGCTCTTAAACACCAAGTTCTTTCGAATGGACCCGTTTTCTGCCACCCTCCTTCCTCTGTCTTACAGGTATAGCTCAGAACTTCCCTGGCATCTCGCTAGTCAGTTACTCACTTGTTTTTCTTCATCCTCTCCCCTGCAATGCGTTACCACAATCACCTCTTATAGAGGAACATGGGCTTCATATTATAATTGGTGATAATTTCTACTGTATCACCTATTTGTGTGTGTGGTTTCTTTTTACTAATCATTTTATTGGGGGGGGTTTCTTACAAATCTTAAAACAATCCATCACTCAATTGTATTAAGCACACTGTACATGTGTTGCCATCAACAGTTTCGGAACATTTTCTTTCTACTTGAGCCCTTGGTGTCTTCCCCTCCTTCCCCCACCTCCCACCCTCGTGAATCCTTGATCAATTATATATTATTTTTATTTCGTGTCTTACACTGTCCGTTGTCTCCCTTCAACCACTTTGTGATTCATCCCCTTGGAAGGGCACTATATATCCAACCTTATGATGGGGTCCCCCTTTCGCCTCCTTCCCCTTTATCACCTTTAAAACAGTCATTTTATTGGGGGCTTGTACAGCTCTTATCACTATTCCTCCATCCATGTGTCAAGCACATTAGTTTATATTTTGCCATCAGCATTTTCAAAAAAGTTTCTTTCTATTTAGGCCTTTGGTATCAGCTCATTTCCCCCCCTCCTCCCTCCATCATGAAGCCTTGATAAGTTATCTTTTTTTTTCATGTCTTAAACGGACCGATGTCTCCCTTCACCAACTTTTCTGTGGTCTGCCCCCTTGGGAAGGGGTTATATGTGATCAGTTCCCCCTTTCTACCCCATCTTCCCCTTCCCCTCCTGGTATGCTACTCTCATTATTAGTCGTGAGGGGTTTATCTGTCCTAGTTTCCCTGTGTTTCCAGCTCTTATCTGTACCAGTGTACATGCTCTGGTCTAGCTGGATTTGTAAGGTAG
>NW_022109343.1:0-1332 GCF_000313985.2 Echinops telfairi
CCAAAATATCTCAAGAACAGATCTAACACACTGAATACTAAAGAGAGAAGACCTGATGAACTGTGGCAGGACATAAAGACCATCATTTATTAAGAAAACAAAACATCATTAAATAAACAGGAAAGAAAGAAAAGATCAATGTGGATCTCAGAAGAGACTCTAAAAAGTGCTCTTAATCATAGAGTACCTATAAAAAATGGAAGAAAAAAAATGAAGTCAAAAAACTGAATAGGAAATATCAAAGTGTAGTTCGAGAAGACAAAAATCAAATATTATAATGAAATGTGGAAGGATATAGAATTATTAAACCAAAAGGGAAAAACACACTTAGCATATCCTAAACTGAAAAAAACGTACTCGAGAAAAATTCAAGCTGCCAGTTGAAAGTTTGAAAGATTCTGTAGGCAAGAATATTGAGTGATGCAGGAGGCAACTTGAGAAGATTTCAGGAATATACAGAGTCATTAAACCAAAAAGTCCTAGTCAACAGTCCACCATTTCAGGGAGCAACAAATAAGTAAGAACCAATGGTGCAGAAAGAAGACTGCACTGAATGCACTGGCCGGAAACAAGGTTTCAGGAATTGGTTGAATACCTATTGAAATGCTTCAGAAAACTGAAGAAGCACCTTCAGCACTCACTGGTCTATGCCCATTGCAAAGAAAGGTGACTGAACAGAATACTCAAACTATAAAATGATATCACTGATAATACATGCAAACCAAATTTTGCTAAAGATCATCCAGCAACGATTGCAGCAGTACATTCACAGGGATCTGCTAGCAGTTGAATCCAGATTCAGAAGAAGATGTGGAGCAAAGGATATCATTGTTGATGAAAGATGGATCTTGACTGAAAGTAGAGAACATCAGAAAGATATTTACTTGTGTTCTTTTGATTACACAAAGGCATGCAATTGTGTGCACCATAATGAACTGTTGATAACCTTGGGAAGAATTGTAATTCCAGAGCACTTCATTCTGCTTATTCAGAAGTTATGAACTGATCAAGAGCCAGTTGTAGACACAGAACAAAGGAATATTGTGTGATTTATATTCAGGAAAGGTGTGCTTAGGATTGTGTTCTCTTACCATACTAGTTCAATCTGTATGCTTCGAAAATCACCAGAGAAGCTGGATTATATGAAGAAGAGTGTGGCATCAGGATTAAAGGAAGACTTATTAACAACCTGTGATATCAACTAACACAACCATACTTGCTGATAGTGAGGAAGAATTGAAGCCTTTGCTGATGAAGATCAAGGATGATAGCCTTCAGTATGGATTACAACACAATGCAAGGAAGACCAAAATCCTCAGAGATCAACCAATA
>NW_022109344.1:0-1286 GCF_000313985.2 Echinops telfairi
CATGCTTCAAGACAAAATTTCATTTCTTTGTCATTAGAAATAAAGATTTCACAATATACAATGACATACTGTTTTGTGATTAATCACTATGCTTTAATTATGTTCAATTTTGTAACAATGAAAACACAACCTGCCTATCATTGATGATTCATAACAGTAGCAAAATTGCAGTTATGAAGTAGCAACAAAAATAATTTTAGGATTAGGGGGTCACCACAACATGAGGAACTGTATTAAAGGGTTGTGGCATTAGGAAGGTAGAGAAACAAGGCTTTAGATAGTAAACTGAGACAGATTTGAGTTCTTCCCTCTCTGCTCCTTTGCCCACAACAATTCCTAGGCTCTTTCAAGGAAATGAAGAAATATAAAAGTGATCTTCCTTAATCAATAGGATCCTTGTTTCAGGTGAAGTTCCTGGATAGCATACATAGATAAGTGTTTCGATGCTAACGGAACAATAGGCATTCAAGACCACCCAGGCCCGGCAACCCACTTCCTAGACATCAGCCATTAAAGTGGAGTGCAGGTCTTTTCTGACACACAGAAAGCAGAATTGACTCCAGAGCAAATTGTTTGGTCTGGGCTCAGCGCTGCCCTGTCCTCTTTCTACAATATGATTCCTGCGACTCAACGTCATCGTCTAACTCTGTGTTGTTGTAAAGTACCATTAAGTCCGTTTGGATCCATAAGCACCCTGTGCACAACAGAAGAAAACACTGCCCAGTCCTACACCGTCCTCACAATTACTCCTGTGCCCATCAGTCCAGCCACTGTCCCCATCCATCTCATTGAAGGCCTTCCTCTTTACCACTGCCCCTCCACTTTACCAAGCATTCTCAGTCTGTAGCCAGATTTAAAAATTTAGATTAAATTTTGTAACACTAGCACAACAAACACAAAATTAAGAGGGAAAGACTTTGCTGGAACCTTTAAAAAATTGGTTATAATTTAGATTTCACCATTAAATTCCAGATGCATCCTTCTGTCTGCATTCTCTTTCAGCATTAAAAATGGCTTCCAGGTCACATGCCCTGAGGCGCTGATCATCATTATGGGTTCTACCTACCAAAGTTTAAGACTATTCACAGACACATTTAAAGATGTTAGGTATTTTTCTAAATTTGAAAATTCATGAGTTTGGATCTCAATACATCACCATTTATACAGATTTCATATGCTCACATAGAGATAACTAGGCATTATAGCTAGACAAGTGTTTGCAAAATTAGTCAACTCTCTATAGAAAACGTGACAGCATCAAAGAAAGCCCATATTTTAGAAATATA
>NW_022109345.1:0-1331 GCF_000313985.2 Echinops telfairi
AAGAAAGTAATTTACAGATCTGCATGATTAAAACACAAACAAGGGAGGTGAGGGACTACGCCTACCAAATAACAAGCCTGGTCTCCTCAGCAGCTGCAGTAGAGGTTCCACTAGGAGTGTGTTCTTCACTTCATGGCAGCACGAAAATCAAATTAAGCCTGCTTGCACCAGTGTTTCCTAAAGTGTGAGAGCAGGGACCCCTGATGTGAGGAACATTCTCAAGAACAAAGGAAGAAGTTGAAAACTAACATTTTGAAATCAAAATTCAATCCTTTGACATAAAAATTGAAATAACAGAATTAGGCAAAATAGTAAAAGACCTGAAGAGCAGAATGGAAGTAAAGGAAAATGGAATCAATGATCCTGAAGACAATCACTTCAAAGAGCTTGAAGATAATGGCTACAACTAAAACCAATGAAAACTAAAAGTGAAGAAATTTGAATGAAGCCTGAGAACAATGTGGAACACTATCAATAGAAACTACCTGTCTCATCAAGATCCCATAGCAAGAAGAAAAATTTTAAAAACTACAGAGAAAATAGAACTGGAAATCATGGAAGAAAAATTCTAAAATATCAAAAAAAAAGGAGAAAAAGCTAAGAAAAACCACAAAGAGAGACCCTAAAAAGAAAATATAATGTATTATTGCCAAACTCTTCATTTCCAGGAATGAAGAGAATTTTGATATCAGATAGAGAAAAAATAATATAGTCACCTACAAAGGTAAAGTGATATGGATAAGTTAGGACTTCTCAGCAGAAATTATAGGTGCAAGAAGGCAATGTAGTGATATATATATATAAAATTGTGAAACTAATAAACCTATTCAACCAAGAATCCTATACTCAACAAAATGAGTCTTCAAATATGAGGGAGAAATCAATTTATGTCCAGACAAGAAAAAATTAAAACTATCTGTAAAACCAATACAGGCATTTCAAAAACAATAAACCAGATTACTATGGACAGGGATAAACCTAAGAGCAACAGATAGGACACCTCCCTCCCCAGAAATCAGTACAATGAAAGCAGCATTTAAAACATTACAGAAATAGAGGAGGGACAAATAAACCAATAACACCATAGAACCTATAATAACACAAATGCAAAAAAAAATCCTCCATATATCAATCATGTCACTGAATGTCAATGGATTAAATTCTCCAATCAAAAAGCAGGGATAGAAGACAGAATTAGAAAACAAGATCCATATATGCTGTCTCCAGGAGACACAACTTAACCTCAAAGATAAAAATAGACTAAGAAATCTAAGGATAGCAAAAAATCTACTAGGCCAACGACAATCATAAAAGGCAGGAGTGGCAATATT
>NW_022109346.1:0-1331 GCF_000313985.2 Echinops telfairi
ATGTTTTCTCAATATTCAACTGCTCATATATAAGCCTCTTTCTTATACACATATGAGTGACTGTGAATTTGTTTCTGTAGTCTACCCAGATTGACACTTTAAGGTACCTTGGGATTGGGATACTAGAGAAAAAAAATCATAAAGATGGATAGATGTTTGTTTGACTTCTGCCTCATGGTAGTGTTTCTTCCTTGACTAGCCAGAAGTCAGATCTGTCCCTGCAGTTTAATGGGTTGTTTTCTGGAGAGAATATGGGAAGTTAAAATTGTTATTATATTTTTTGTTTGTCGTCTTTGGCTATTCCTGCTTGAGATGATTAAAATGAATGTTGTTAGTGTATATTTTGAGCTGAAGGGGAAAAACCACTGTTTGACTTTCTCAGAGATGCTACTAAATGAAAATGGCTGACAGAAGATCAACCTGGCTGGCAGAAAGGTTGCATCTGGCTTGATGCTGTCAGAGGACTGATCCCATATTTTGTATTGATAGAATAGCTTAGATAAGGATTAAGATAAGCTAAATAAGGATTGAACTTGGCTGTTTTTATAATTGAGATTAGTATCTGATCCTACTTTGTTTATACTCATTTCTTCTGCTTATTATTGTTGTTATAATTATTGACAGAAGTGATTACTAGGAAGTATGAAAATAAAGAGTTTGTATCGCATTCGCCTGGAGCCATTTAAATTAGATCTTCAAATGGGTTTAGGACAAGGCTGCCAAAAAGGTTCTGAAAAAAAGAAAGCCCCACCCAGTGCTTTGGAGTGCTCAGGATATTTGCATTCCAGAGATTTGCCAAGGGGTGTGTTGACAAATTGAAGGAAAAGGAACTTTGGGTTTTTTAATCTTGAGCTAGTGGTTTTTGTCAGAAGCTGGAAAAAAGCCTGGAACCATGAAGAAAACACCTCTCTAGGACTGATCATTAAAGAAAGCCTGTGGGCAGGCTGAAATACTTGCTAGGTGACCACCTAGATCCACTGGTGGAGTGTAAGTGGGAGAAATGCAGCAATAAAGAGACAGGTTGTGTCTGGCCACTGACACCCCTAGAACTGGTTTACAGGAACTAGAGGAGAAGACAAGAGAGGGTTGACTGGTCAGAAGTTCATGACCTAAATCAAAGGGGCTATGATTGTTAAGAATTTGTGACAAGTTCACAGTCTAAAAAGCAACATGACCAATGGGCACCCTAATGAGGATGAGAGGCAGCCCGCATTGAGTTGACCAGAACCCAACCAGATGAAGAGAAGATTTTTGAGTCTGTGAATTGGTGCATATGATTGATGGTTTTATGGATGGCCTGTCCTGATTTGACTTTGCTTATGGATGCGGAC
>NW_022109347.1:0-1331 GCF_000313985.2 Echinops telfairi
CAGCTGTAGTAATTGTTCATGGTTATCTTGTTTCATCCTTATCTTTAGCCTGTGGTCTCCTCTTATATTTTTATAAGATTCAAGATAAATGATTATTATTTTTTCTTTCTTTCATTTTTAAAAATAAATCATTTTATTGGGGGGCTCTTAAAACTCATAACAATCCATACATCCATTGTATCAAGCACATTTGTACATATGTTGCCATCATCATTTCCAAAACATTTTCTTTCGACTTAAGCCCTTGGAATCAGTTCCTCTCCCCGCCCCGCCTTCCACCCTCCTGAACACTTGATAATTTATCAATTATTTTTATTTTCATATTTTACACCATCTGCTGTCTCCCTTTATTCACGTTTCTATTGTTCTTCCCCAGTGGTGGGGGTGGGGTGGGGGTATTGTATGTCAATCCTGATGATTGGTTCCACCTTCCTCCCTCCACCTTCTCCCTACCCTCATGGTATCGCTACTCTCAATATTGGTCCTGAGGGGTTTATCTGTCCTGGATTCTGTGTGTTGAGAGCTCTTTTGAGATAAATTGTTTTATCTGTAATCTCAGAATATATTTCTATAAGATAAGGACAATATTTAATATCAAAATAAGCATATTATAACACCTAAAAGAACTACTATTGTTCTCTGAATAACATCAAATACCCACGACTTAAATTGCCAATTGGTTCAAACTGTCATTTTTACCAACTCTTTGGTCAGGATTCAAATAAGATCCATGAATTGCAATCGATTGATATATCTAAGTCTCTTTCAATATACAGATCTATTCTACCATCTCTCATAAGTCATATGTTGAAGAGATTGGGTTGTCTGTTCTAGAGAGTTTCCAAAAGTTTGAATTTTCTTGAATTTATCTGTGTCGTATGTTTAACCTGCTTTTCTGTTTCGAGTGCTTTCTCCAAATTAGTAGTTGATATGGTGGTTTTCAAAGAGGAATGGCAGCTTGGAAAGATGATATTGCACCTTTGGAGATATTGTTGTTGTCAGAACCAGGGAGGAGGTGCTGCTGGTGTCTAGTGGGCCGAAGTGAGGAGGGCTGCTAAATATTAAACATCCAGGAATGCATAGGGCAGCCCCCAACCCCAGCCCAAACAAAGGGTGATTCAGTCTCCATGCATGTTGAAAGTGCTGATGTTGAGGAAACCCAAACGTGGTCACAGTTAAGTTAAAATTATGTGACCGGACTGTTTTTAAAACAGAAATAAGGTTATTGGTGATATTGAATTTTTCCACTAATTGGTATTTGGTTGTCTCTACTTTTGTGATGCTGCTGTGATTGTGTCTCAGTGCCTCGATTCATTAGACTAAACATATTG
>NW_022109348.1:0-1331 GCF_000313985.2 Echinops telfairi
GGCACCCCCCTGAGGGAAGCTACAGGAGGATAAAATGGTAGGCTAATTCCATAGTGAAATTAGCTGTAGGCAGTTTGAAGAAGCATTCCTACAAGTCTCCAAGAGAGACCCAATGCTCTTCGACTTCCTGGAAAATAACACCTGGCTCCTCTAAAACAACACAACACAAACAGCTATCAGTCTCGATTACCTCAACGAAAAAGCAGGAGAAACAAAAGCCAATGGTAGAAGATGTCCTGAACATAACGACATGCATAGAAGAAGCAGACATTGAGCTGCCATGCAAAGAAATTTTCAGAATGCTGCTTGGAGTCATACAGGATATGAGGGAAACAATACAGAAAGGGGATGAAATGATAGAGGAGATAAAGTCCATACACCAAAGGGAAATACAAGAGCTTAGGGAGGAGCTAACAAAAAGCCAGTAGCAGAAACACTGACAGACCATGAGAATCGACTGGAAGAAGCAGAGAACCGCACAAGTGACTTGGAGGATAGCCAAGCAGATTTAACAAACGCAAACAAAAATCTAACAAGATCATCAGAGAAGCTGAAGAACAACAAAGAGCTACGTTGGATGCTATGAATAGGAACAACATTAGAATTTTTGGATTACCGGAAAAAGACACAACAAGGAAGTTATTTGCAACAATAGTAAGATAATTCTAGGAGGAAAACGTCCCCAGCTTAATCAATGAAAACCAGGCAACCGTTAAGGAGGCTGAAAGAACACCAGCTAGACTTAATCCCAAGAAGAAGTCACTAAGGCACATAATAGTTAAGCTATTCAACTTTGAGGAAAGGGAGAAAATCATGGGAACAGCTAGAAAAAACAATCAATCAAATATAAAGTTTCCCAAATAAGAATATGCTCAGACATATCAGTAGAAACTAGGAAGAAGAGGAGAGAATAGAGTAACATATTCCAAAAATTGAAGGAAAACAGTGCAAACCCAAGAATACTTTACCCACCCAAATTATTGATCAAGATAGAGGGAGAAGTTAGAGTCTTCCCAGACAAGAAAAAAACTCAATATGTTAGAAGAAACCCAGCCGTACAAAAGATCCTTGCTGAACCAGTATGGGCAGAAGAACAACACTCACCAAGCATAAATAAGAGAGCATCACATAGAACAACCTCACCAGAGGGCAACAAAGAGAAAACAGACCACAAGATAGCATTGGCTTAAGGATGGAAAGAAGTCAAGAATGATACACACACACACACACACAAAACCAGCCGTACAAAAGATCCTTGCTGAACCAGTATGGGCAGAAGAACAACACTCACCAAGCATAAATAAGAGAGCATCACATAGAACAACCTCACC
>NW_022109349.1:0-1331 GCF_000313985.2 Echinops telfairi
CTTAGGGACACAATGGAGTGTTCTGGAATTCCCTTTCTCCTCAATGTATCCATAGTTTGTTATGATCTACACAGTCAAATGCCTTTGCATAGTTAATAAAACACAAGAAAACATCTTTCCTGTATTTTACACTTGGAGCCAAGATACACACAGTGTTGCATTCTCTTCTGAATTGAGTTTGGCCTTCTGGCAGCTCCCTTGGTTGGTACTTGGTTGGATAATCCCTAGCAAAATTATATTTGGATAGGATATCAGTTATATTGTTCTGTACTTTGTTGGGTCGCCCTTCTTTGGAATGTGTACAAATATGAATCTCTTCCAGTCAGTTGGCCAAGCAGTTGTCTTCCAAATTTTTTGGCATAGATGTGTGAGTGCTTCCAGTGATTCATCAGCTTGTTAAAATATTTCAAAGGGTATTCCATCAGTTCCTGGAGACTTGTTTTGGGTTCTTGCTTGTAGTGCAGCTTGAACTTCTTCCTTCAGCGCTATTGGTTCTTACTCATATGCTACCTCTTGAAATAGTGGAATGCTGACTAGTTATTTTTGGAACAGTGACTGTGCATTCTTCCCACTCTCCTTCCATTCCTCCTGCATCATTCAAAAATGTTCCCATAGAATCTTTCAATACTACAGATTTCCTGAGTTCTTTCAGTTTCAGATGTCCTGAGCATGTTCTCCCCTTTGATTTTAAAATTCGAGGTTCTTGCACATTTTGTTATAATATTTGGCTTTGTCTTTCTCAGACTGCCCCTTTTCTGTTCAGCTCTTTGCCTTCATTTCTTCCATTTGTTTTAGTTACTCTGTGATTAAAATCATATTTCAAAATCTCAGCCACTATGATTTTTGCTGTCTTTTCAGTGACATGTGACTCTGCATGAATGACATTCTTTAGGTCCTCCCACAGTTCATGAAGTCTTCTGCTTCAGATCTGCTCTTGAGATGTGCTGGAGATTCAGGTGGGATTGACTCAAAGTCTTAGTTTAGCATTTGTAAATTTGTTTTAATTCTCCTCAACTTTCTCCTGAATTTTGTTGTTGTTGTTGTTGCTGTTGCTAGGTGTCATTGAGTTAGTTCCAATCCACAGAGACCCTATGCACAACAGAATGAAACAATGTGCCATCTTCTTACTCATTCCCACCGTAGTCCATTGTTGGGACCAGTGTCAATCCGTCCCATTGAGGGCTTTCCTTTTTTATTTTTCTTTCTTTTTTTTAAATCATTTTATTAGGGGCTCATACAACTCATCACAATCCATACATGCATCAATTGTGTAAAGCGCATTTGTACATTCATTGCCCTCATCATTCTCAAAACATTTCCTCTCCACTTAA
>NW_022109350.1:0-1226 GCF_000313985.2 Echinops telfairi
CTGGAAGCTGGGTAGGGAGGCTTCCCTCGGTGTCTCACTTTTAGCCCTGCATGTGATTTTTGGACTTGTGGGCAATAGCGGCTTTCCTTGGTGTCTCCCCACATGCATGGCAAGCAACTACCTGGTTTGCTGGAAAAGTGAGGCTCTGCCCGTTGTCTATCCGTAGGCCAGGCAAAAGACTAACTGGCAGCCTGGGGAAATGGGCCTTCACCTTCAGTCACAAAAGAAACCAGGAAATGGACTTCCGGGACTGATGCGAAAGTTAGGCTCTGCCAAGTGTTTCTCTGCAGGCCGGCCAAGGGATTTCCGGTCAGGCTGAGGCTATTACGCTTCACTCTGAGTCTCACTCAAAGCTAGGTAAAAGACTTCAGGTCAGAATGGAAAGCTGTCTTTGCTTTGTGTCTCCCAAATTCCAGCCAATGGACTTCCCAGCAGGTTGAGGAAGCGAGAACATTTTGGTATCTCCATTCAGGCCATGGAAGATATTCCCAGTCAGACTAGGAAGCGAGGCTTGGCCCAACGTCTCCCAGCAAGACAGACATTGAACTTCTGGGAAGGCAGGATTTTCTGGGCTGCCCTTCTTATTTGCCTCACCTGTGGTTATGTTTGACATTTCAAGAGTCCTCACAGGAATGAATATTACAATGGTCAACAAGCATTACAATGTCCCATATTCATTAGGATATTTGCTGCCATTAATCACAGGGGTCCTGTGGGTCCTAATTACAATAAAGAATGTAGCATTATTTAATATCCTGAGCTTCACAGCAAGATTACCTCATTAAGCTTGTTAGTTTATCATCCCCAATTGGCCGGCAAACACAGATAGGGTTAATTGAAGGTCGGAGGGATACAAGGCTTTGTCAGCCTGCAAGCAAGGAAGGAGACTCCCTGGAAGCTTTGAAGGGAGGCTTCCCTCAGTGTCTCATATTTAGCCCTGCATGTGATTTTGGGACTTGTGGGCAATAGCCGCTTTCCTTGGCGTCTCCCCGCCAGCGTGACAAGCAACTACCTGGTTTACTGGAAAACGGAGGCTCTACCCGTTGTCTACCCATAGGTCACGGAAAATACTGACTAGCAGGCTGCGGAAATGGGCCTTGCCTACAGTCACCAAAGACGCCAGGGAATGAACATCTCGAACTGCTGGGAAATCTAGGATCTGCCAGGCGTTTCTCTGCAGACCGGCCAACGGACTGCCGGTCAGGCTGAGGCAATTACGCTTCACT
>NW_022109351.1:0-1269 GCF_000313985.2 Echinops telfairi
CCAGGTCTCTTGCACGGGGGCGGACACAGGGTGAGACCCCAAATAATGATGGTTGCCAGGTCCACCTGTTGTGAAGGGTGAGCTTGTACCAGACCTCCATCCATGTTCCTGTCACTTCTTCCCTTCACACCCTGTGTGTCTCTGTGCCTCCTGTCCTCCCCTCTGCTGGTCTCTGTCTGCCTTGCTTCTCCCATGTCCCCCCGCCCATCTGGCCCCTCCCCAGGCACGCGGTGCAGCAGGAGACCAGCCACCACCGGGTTGGCCAGCACAAGCGCCCTGAAGCACCTGTCGGAGCTCCTGCGCTATGGTCACCCGGGCCGGGAGTGGAGAGCACAGACCCTCGGGTCTCCACAGACCGACCCCAGGCTGCCGGTGGGAGGGCAGGGAGTGAAGACAGGGGGGTGGGGGGTGGAGGGCGGTACTAGGACTCGCTGAGCCCCTGGGACCAGCCTCTGAGTGTGTTGCTCATGCCCCTCACACGCCGGCCCTCCACGTCTCACTGTAACCAAGAACCACAGCAGCAGAGCTGCGCCCGTGACCGAGGCTGCACGGCAGCAGACAGCCACCTTTCTCCCGTGGGGCGTGGGCGGATCTGGGCCACTGACCTGGAGCTCACTGGACCCGCCACTAGGGCTCTTTGCCATCCATTCTGGAGGAGCCAAAGTTAAGATTCGCCCACTCAGTCACTGCAGGGATGGACGGACCCCAAACGATTGCATCAATGAGAGAAACCACATGCGCAGGCAGCTAAGCTGGGTGGGCGTAGGGGCTGCAGAAGGGGCCTGTGGTGGTCCGAGCATCACGGTGAGGAGACCTTAAACCTGGAGAACTGCCCGTCGTGGAAGGCAGGCAGCCCCGCACCCCGTCTGGCTGTGTAGGGGAGGGGCAGTCAGCCCCGCCTGCAGCCCCACCCCACCGGAGTCAATCCTACCAGGGCCCTGCGGCCACGCCCACGTGGGTCGGTCAGGCTCAGCTCCTAGGCTCCACCCCACGTGATCAGACGGGGCTCCAAGGCCACGCCCACGTGGGTAGGCCAGGTCCAGAACAAGAGCAGACAGGCCAGCGCAGTCCTCCGGAGACAGTGGACGGAGCACCAGCTCTGCATCCGCATCCATTCTCGATGCTGGGTTGCTGTGGGGACCGAGACAGCACTGCTCCGCCCGGAGGGGAAGGGGTGACCTGAGAGGGTGTAGGGAGGGTGAGGGGTGAGCTGTGATGGAGGGGTGGCTCGTTGAAGGACTGCAAAATATCATCCAAGTTACCTGTGTG
>NW_022109352.1:0-1330 GCF_000313985.2 Echinops telfairi
CCCCCACAAAAGGACCACAGGGAAGGGATGAGTCAAGCAGGGTGCAGTAAAGCATCGATGAAACACACAATATTCTGCTGGTTCCTTAAGGCTTCCTCACACACACACACCCCCACTATCATGACCTCAATGCTGCTTTTCGATTCAGACTCTACCAGAGCATGTACACAGGTATAGAAAAGATATGGGGGCTCGCGACACACAGAAACCAGGAACAGGAATGGGAATAATGAAACCAGAAGTGTAGGGAGAAGGCGGGGAGAGGAAGGGAGAAAGGGGGAACTGATCACAGTGATTGACACATAACCATACATCCCTCTCCAGGGGGAAGAACAACAGAAAACACAGGGGAGGAGAGACAGTGGTCGGTATAAGATATGAAAATAATAATAATTTATAATCTATCAAGGGGGTATGAAGGTAGTGGGGATGGAGGGGAAAAAAGAGGAGCTGATACCAAGGACTCAATAGAAAATAAATGCCTAGAAATTAATGAAGGCCACATATGTACAAACATGCCTGATTCACTCAAAGTATGAATTGTAACAAATGTTGTTAGAATCCCCAATAAAATGATCTTTTAATTAAAAAAAACAAGAGTTAAAAAAAATGATAGGTCTTAAAGGTCTTAAAGGCTTGAAGTTAAAAAAGTGGCCATCTAGCAGGGAAGCAACAAAGCCCAAATAGAAGAAGCACACCAGCCTGTGTGACCATGAGGTGCTGGCAGGATCAGGTATCAGGCATCAGAAGATTTAAAGAAATCATAATGATATGAACCAGGGGAATTGGAGTGGAGACCCAAAACCCATCTGTAGACAAGTGGACATCACAAGGAAGGGACGAGTTAGCCAGAGTGCAGTATAGCACTGACGAAACACACAACATTCCTCTAGTTCTTTAATGCTCCATCCCGCCCCCCTACCCCATCATGACCCCAGTTCTACCTCATAAACACCACGAGACCAGAACATGTATACTGGTACAGATAAGAGCTCTGAAGACATGGAATCCAGACAGATTACCCCCACCCACCCAGGAATAGTAATGGGAGTAGTGATGCCATTAGGGTAGGTGAAAGGTGGGGGGAGAAGTGGGAGAAAGGGGGAACTGATTGCAAGGATCAATGTATAATACCCTTTCTCCCACAACCTGAGGGCGATGAACTATAGAAACATGGGTGAAGGGAGACAGCAGACAGTGTAAGATATATAAACAATAATAAAGTATTATTTATCAAGGATTCATGGGGTGGGGGAGCTGATACCAAGGGCTTAAGTAGAAAGAAAATGTTTTTAAAATGATGGCAAAATATGTACAAATGTGCTTGATA
>NW_022109353.1:0-1330 GCF_000313985.2 Echinops telfairi
CCACCCATCCACCCCCACCAGAAACTGAAAGCATTCGTCCTCTCTTCAAAGTTTACTACAATTAAATATAACTTCGTGCATATTTTGGACATGTTTTCAGAAAAAATCCAAAAACTACTGATAAGGAATCCATTCTGATTCACAGCAAACCCTATCGAGGACTTGCGAGCCTATAAATCTGTAAGGCGGCACATGGCCTGTTCTTTCTCCCTCAGAGTGGCTGCGGGGTTTGAACCACAGACCAGTCTCTGGAGAGAGGACATCAGTCTTGATAAAGTGGCGGGTCATCAAAAAAGAAGGCCCTCCGTGAGATGAGTTGACACAATAGATGTAACAGTGGGCTCCACGCTAACAACAATGCTGAGGACGGCGCAGGACCCGGAGGTGTTTCCTTCTGCTGTACACAGGACCACCTGGGCTCCGCACCTGCGCCGGAGGTGACTGGATGGCATCTAACACCAACAACAGTTATCGTTGCCGATGTGTAATTGTTTATTAAAAGGACTATAGGAAGCAGCACTCTAAATGGCTTCCAACCACATCAGACAACTAATTTAATCAATGCATTTATTAATGTGGGAAGAACTTAAACCACATGTTCCCGCTGGAAACACACAAGGACTAATTTTAGAAGTGTCATCTCATTTATTGTTTGAAGCCATTTCCTTTGTTCACATCTGAGCGTCGCCGTAGTTTGCCTCTTGCTGTCTATTTGGCGTGCTGTTGTTGTTGGTTGCCATGGAGTTGACTCTGACTCATTGTGACTGGCCCCGTGTGCACAGAGGAAAACTGCTCCCTGGGTTGTCACCTTTCTGAAGTCGAGCTCCAGATCTGTCTCTGGCGGTTTCAACCCTCCAACCTTTCGGCTAGTGGTGAACGCTTAGCTATTTGCACTTGCTAGGGAAGCTTTTAGCGTGTTAAAGCAGTTTGTTGCTTAAAGACATTATACCTACCTAAAACATTTTTAAACAACAAATATTTGAATGGCAATATACAACCCACAGAAAATGGCAGGATTAAGGAACGACTCTCTTCTTAAAAACCAAAAGATACTGATTTATAATTATAAGTATCCTCATAGTAAAATAGCCTAATAACCACAACAAGCTCACTGCCATTGAGTCCGTGCCAACTCACAGTGACCCTATAGGACAGAGTAGGTCTGACCCTGTGGGTTTCTGAGACTGTAACTCTCTAAGGGAGTAGAAAGCCTCATCTTCCTCTGGTGGAGTGGATGGTGTGTTTGAACCGTTGATCCTGTGATTAGCAGCTCAATGTGTAACCCCACTACACCACCAGAGCTTCCTAAAATACAGGATAGCATTTTTTT
>NW_022109354.1:0-1330 GCF_000313985.2 Echinops telfairi
CCCTGACTCCACTCTTTAAATTTTAAACCATGCAGTATGCCCTCGTTCTGTTTGCCCACCTACCTCTTGATCCTTATACAAGTTCTGCAGGAAGACAATGAAATGTACTAGAATCCCCATTCTTCTCAAGGCCATCCATAGTTTGTTATGTACACAAATGCATTGCATAGTCCATAAAACTCAAGTACACACCTTTCTGGTATTCTCTGCTTCCAGTCAAGGTTCATCTGACATTAGCAATGATATCCTTTGTTCCACATCCTCTTCTGAATGTGGACTGAACTGGCGGCTCCCTGTTAATGTACTGGTGCAAGTGCTGTTAGATGATCTATAGCAAAAGTTTAGTTGGATGCGCTATTAATGGCATTGTTCTAAAACATATGCATTCTTTTGGGTTACCTTTCTTTGGAATGGATACAAATGTGGATCTCTTCTAGTCAGTTGGCCAAGTAGCTGTCTTCTAAGTTTCTTAGCATAGGTGAGTTCATTCATTTGCTCGTTCATTCTTCCAGCTTCATCAGCTTGCTGAAACATTTCAACTGGTATTCTGTCACTTCCTAGAGCCTTGTTTGGAATCTTTTCTTCAATACCACTGGTCTTGGACTTATAATTAAGTATGCAAATTTTAAAACGGCTTTTCATAACTCTCATGGGAATTCTTTGTATGTCTCTATCTGTTCTCTTACCATGGGTATTTTCCTCAGTTTTATCTCTACAGAGCATTTTCTTTGTGAAACTTTTTATCTAATCCCCCTTGTTGTAATAATAATTATAATAAAATAATTTCTTTCTTTTAAAAAACATTTAAGGGTTACATTGCTGAAATCTGGGTCTTGAAGCTCTGTGATGCTTGGGATAGTTCATACATGGTTGGTTCAGAATGGCTTCCGGTTAAATGACTAGGTCCCTTCAAACAAGTAATGAGACTAGTTGGCCTTACCACTTCTTTCTCTAATGAAATATACTGAACACTTAGAAATGAAATTGAAAGTTAACTATTATTATATAAAATATATTCTAATTCTGTTTATATAATATAGAAGCCCCAAACCCATGGATGATGGGTTGATTCTGACAGACAGCAACCATGTAAGACTGAGTAGAACTGCTCCACAGGGTAGCAGAGACTTTATCTTTACATGAATAGGCTATCTCATTTTTCTGAGGTGGAGCTGCTGGTAGATTTAAACCACCAATCCATATGGTTAGCAAGCCAGTGCTTGATCCCTGTGCAACCAGAGCTCCTTGTGTAATACAGAAATATACTCTCTAGTCTAGACTGTAGAATCAAACTTTATAACATTGATGGTGATAGCCAAATAATTTGAAA
>NW_022109355.1:0-1330 GCF_000313985.2 Echinops telfairi
TCCGGGGAATACCAAAAATAGACTCTGTAGACAGAATGTGGCACCCCATCAGACTCAACTGGAAAACACTCGTAAAGGCCAACAAACAGATCTTGAACTATTTATAGGCTTTTCCATTTTTGTCAGTGGCTTTCTTTTCGTTGTTGTTATTTTGTTTTTGTTTTTTCTTGTTGTTATTGTTTTGTTGGTTTTTTTACTTCCTTTGTTGTTTTGTTTGGCTTTGCCTGGTTTTTGCACTTATTAATGTCTCTGTATGTCTATCTAGATAAGATAGGCGGGATAAATAATTTGGAGATGAAAAGAATGGGACCTATGGTTCCAGGGTGGGGGTGGGTGGATATGTACAGGAGAAGGGGAGGTGGGAGAAACGAAGGGTGAGGCAGAACCAGCCCAGAGACAAGGGAACAACAACTGAACTCAAATCAATGGGGAGAAGGATATAGAATCCTAGTAGGGCTTAATCAAGGGCAATGTAGCAGCAAGGAATTAGTAAACCTGATGGCCGATCATGATGATGTGACAAGAGAAAAGTAAAATGAAATAGAGGAAAGAACCAGGAGGCAAAGGACATTTATAGAGATCTAAATACAGGTGTGTATGTATGTAAATATATTTACATATAACAAGAGGGGAATAGATCTATATATTTATTATAACTTTATAAGCAGTAAGGTTGCAGATGGACATTGGATCTCTACTCAAGTACTCCCTCAATGCAAGAACACTTTGTTCTATTAACCTGGCATTCCATGATGCTCAACCTTTCCGACAGGATTGCTGAAGACAAAGTGGGTGCATAAGCAAATGTGGTGTGGTGAAGGAAGGTGCTGGTGCCCAGCTATCAAAAGATATAGTGTCTGGGGTCTTAAAGGATTGAAGATCAACAAGTGGCCATCTAGTTGAGAAGAAACAAAGTCCAAATGGAAGAAGCCCACCAGTCTGTGTGATCATGAGTTGTCAATGGGATCAGGTATCAGGCATTTAAGACTCAGAACAAAATCATACTCAATGTGAATGGGGGGTGGGGTATGGAGTGAGACCCAAAGCCCATCTATAGACAATTGGACATTCCCTCACAGAAAGGTCACAAGGAAGGGATGAGCCAGTCAGGGTACAGTATGGCACCAATGAAACTCACAACTTTCCTCTAGTTCTTTAATGTTTCCTTACCCCCACTATCATGACCTCAGTTTTACCTTACAAATCAGATTAGACCAGAACATGCACACTGCTTCAGATAAGAGCCCAAAACACAGGGAATCCAGGATAGATAATCCCCTCAGGGCCAACAATGAAAATAGAAATACCAGGAGGATAAGGGGAAGGTGGG
>NW_022109356.1:0-1330 GCF_000313985.2 Echinops telfairi
GTGTGTGTGAGAGCAGAATTTGATTCACAGGATTTTCAGTGGCTGAATTTTCTGAGATAGATTGCCAGGTCTTTCTTCTGGGAGCTCTCTAGGTGGACTCAGTTTCTAAGTTTTTTCCAATAGTGTCCAAATGTGAACTTTTTATACCACTAAACCTTTTTTTCCCTCCCCTTACTTCTATTGAGGGCTCTAAACTAACTAACTATCTCAGGCTCTTATATCTCTTATCACAATCCATACATTCATCCAGTGTGTCAAGCACATTTGTACATCTGTTGCCATCATCATTCTCAAAACATTTTCCCTCCACTTGAGCCCTGGGTATCAGCTCCTCCTTTCACCCCTCCCTTGCCCCCTCTCCCTCACGAACCCTTGATAATTTATATATTGTTAGTATTTTGTCAGTCTTACACTGTCTGACGTCTCCCTTCACCCACTTTCCCATTGCCCATCCCCCAGAGAGGGGGTTATATGTAGATCCTTGTGATCGGTTCCCCCTTTCTCCGTCACCTTCCCCTTCTCCTCCTGGTATTGCCACTCTCTTTATTGGGCCTGAGGGGTCATCTGTCCTGGATTCCCTGTGTTCTTGACTCTTATCTGTAGCAGTGTGCAGGTTCTGGTCTAATCTGATTTGTAAGGTAGAATTGAGGTCCTGATAGTGGAGGGAAGGAAGCATCAAAGAAATAGAGGAAAGTTGTATGTTGTGTCAGAGCTGTACTGCACCCTGGCTGGCTCATCTCTTCCCTGTGACCCCTCTGTGAGGGGATGTCCATTTGTCTACAGATGGGCATTGGGTCTCCACTCCATGCCCCGCACCCCATTTACATTGGGTATGATTTCACTTACACTTTTTAAATTGAAGAGAAATTATCATCTACCTATAATAATTTATAATAATCACTAAAACAAAAATTTGAGCAAAGATATACATGTTGTCAAGGTTCAACTGTTTGAAGTCACATTATATTTAAGGTTTTTTTAAAATGTTTTCACAGGTTATAGGCAGGAGAACAGAATAGAAATCTCTTTTTTTTTTTTTAACTTTAAACCACTCTACAAGGGCTGTATATGTACATTATTTATTTCCCAGGAAGCCCTGGAATTACAGTGAGCAAAAGATCGGTTTCCTCCTCCTGGGCCTGAAATTCTAATTTGATAATTTTCTCTACTGGACTTCTGTGTAAGCTTTCATTTGAACAGCGATCTTCTCAGCTGAAACAAGTTTGCAACCCAGTGGGTGCTACCAAAAGTTGGCAAACTTCAGTCTGTGAGTCAAATCAGGTTCCCTACCTGATTTTGGTGCTAGATAAGAATGTTTGTTGCAGTTTGT
>NW_022109357.1:0-1320 GCF_000313985.2 Echinops telfairi
TCCTGGCCCAGCTAAGCTGACACAAAACATTGTCTTCACACTACTAACAACAAGGGAACTCTGCCATTAAAGAAAATATATTTTAGAGAATTCCAGGATTTCTAAAGCTACCTATTCCATATATTTTTTCAACCACTTCCCCCCTTCTTTCTGATTCATTCAAAGGCAAAACTAGCTTGTAAAAAATAATGTGAAATTTAGAGGATATGAAAGGTGAGTGATTTTTCTATTGTTGCTGATTTCACAGGATCCCATGATTGGTTTGCTTGTATTATTGCATTACAAATTATAAATTAAGTACTTTGGAAATACAAACAATATAATTTACAAATTACATGGCCAGAGAAACTAATTTCATGAAAGAAACATTTATATTTTTCTCTATTAATATTCTCTCTCTGTTTCAGTATTACAGTGTTCTCTTTCATTTAAATATCATCATTTAAGATTTAATAATATCAGTCTCTTCTCGGTGTTACTTTGTAATATTTTTGTGGAAATGAATTACTCATCTCTTTTCCTAAAGCCTTTCTGGCATCAACTCGCTGACATCACTGTGCAGAGTCTATTCTTATAACTTAACTGCTTCAGCCTTTTCTGCCTCGTACCTCCAAAAGGGCACCCGCTACAGATGAAATCTTAAATTATCAAAGATAAATAATTTATATTCCAAATACTTTATCTGGGAACAGAGGAGTCAGCCTTTTACTTTTGTTTGAAGGCCTTAAAGCTGTGTGGCTCTATTTCTGCGTTCCCCACAGAGCAGTCCTTTGTAGCAGATGATCCGTCCTTGTATTTGGTAGCTGGGCAAGGGAAACAGGCAGAAAGAAAACCACTCACCTGCCTCTTCTTAAACCACTTTAGTTGCCTGTCTTTTGAGGACTGTTTCTATATTGTTTATCATGAAAAATTTGGATTATAAGTATTTTATTTTCTCTCGAACCAAGATACTGTTTAGTTCTAGTGGTTTAAGTAAATGTTGAAAACCAAAGTGCATGGAATTGACATTAAAAAAAAAAAAATTCCAAAACAAATGTAACCAAGTTAGCATAAAGGTGTGAAGGTTTTTTAAAATGTGAAGATATTGATAGAGCAAAACAGATTTCATTCTTAATGTCTGAAAGTGACCCACAGGAAAATAATCCCAAACATCACCTGTGTAGAGGAAAACGAAGCCATGGGAAAGACAATATCCTCTCCCTTTGTCAGTACCAGAGTATTCTCTACCATTTAAATACCATTAACTAACATTTAATATCAGTCTTTTCTTGATTTCAGTGGGTTTCAATAGAATGCATGCATAATCATATACAAAGAAAT
>NW_022109358.1:0-1329 GCF_000313985.2 Echinops telfairi
CACAATTCATACATACATCAATTGTGTAAAGCACATTTGTACATTCATTGCCCTCATCATTCTCAAAACATTTCCTCTCCACTTAAGCCCTTGCCATTAGGTCCTCACGTTTCTCCTCCCTCCCCACTCCCCTCTCCCTCATGAGCCATTGATAATATATAAATTCTTATTTTGTCATATCTTGCCCTGTCTGACATCTCCCTTCACCTGCTTTTCTGTTGTCTGTCCCACTTTCTATCAGCCATTAAAATTTGATCTTTAGATGGATTTAGGCCACGTATGCAAAGAAAGCTATGCAAAGAAAGATATGCCACACCAAGTGCTTTGGAATACTCAAGAACCAGTCGTCTTTGACAGAAGCTAGAAAAAATCTGGAACCGTAAAGAAAACTCCCCTCTAGGTCTTAATGTTAAAAGGAGCCTGTGAGCAGGCTAAAATGCTTGCCAGGTGACCACCTGGATCTACTTGTTGGGTGGCAGTGGAGAAATGCAGCAATAAAGAGATGGGTTGAGTTTGGTCACTGACACCTGTGGACCTGGTTTACAGGAAAAAACGGAGAAGATGAGAGCGGGTTGACTCGTCTAAGGTTCATGACCTATCACGAGGGGGCTGGGCTTGTTGATTATTGGTGAGAGCCCATGGTCTGAAGACAAGTAAAACAATGGGCACCCTGTGAAGGCTGAGTGAGGCAGCCCACATTGAGTTGACCAGATGGAGATTTTTTAGCCTGTGAACTGGTGTGTATTGTTGCTGACTTTATGGATGGCCTGTCAGGATTTGACTTTGCTTCTGGATACAGACTTCACAAGGTTCTAACTGCAATGAAGACTCTTCATGTTAAAAATATGATTGTCTTCTCAGAGAACTGGGTTGATGTAAGTATAGAAATTGGATAATCAAAATGGGGGGTATAAAGGCATGAAGTGGTTGGCTTATGAACTTTCATAGGTGGGGGAACATATTCACAGGTTTATAGGATTACTTAATTTATAGGTGTTAATCAATTTCAATAGTGAAGTTAAAGAATTATGTACAGGTGCTAGGTTGGCAAGGGATAGATTGAGATAGTTAGTTTATTGTGCCAACCTGGCCGATAATCACATGTGGGGTTAATTGAAGGGTGGAGGGATAAATGGCTCAGTGAGCCTCGACTTTCTAGTTCTCGAGTCTCTTGCTTTCTGATGGTTGGACCCGGGTGAAGCTGACTTAGCCAGTTCCTGCTTCGGCTGGCAAGGCTTACTTCTGCAAGACATCCCCAAGGAAAAGCCACATGGACCTACCCCGATGCAGCCCTGGGTGCTGGAGCAGCCATGTGGAGACTCCTGCCAG
>NW_022109359.1:0-1329 GCF_000313985.2 Echinops telfairi
GAACATGGAATCTTTGATGACAACAAGTTTACTTCAAGCAAGCAAACAAAAAACAAAGAAAGAAAGAAAAGGAAAATGAGGCTATCTGCTTCACTAGAGATTGACAGTCCTGGAAACCCAACAGAGGCTCACAGTGACTTGGAACGGACTGTCTGACAGTGTTTTGTTTTGGGCTTTATTACTATATAAGTTCCCTAGGTGGCATCAGGCTTAAAGGAAAACTCGTCAACAAACTGAAATGACATTACATGCTGCAAATGAAAAGGACTTAAAACACTTAATGATGAAAACCAGAGTACCAATTTCAGCACGGGTCACACCTAAACAGAAAGAAAACAAAAAGCCTCATAATTGAGTCAATAGGTAAATTATGAAAATATTGCCATCATCGAATATTTGTTTTGCTTATATCCATCCACCTTCCCCTTTCATGAAAGCAATATTTAAGAAATCAACTGATGTATTACTCAAATCTGCTTCAAAAAACCCCTTAGAGTGTTAAAAAATCAAAGATGACATTTGATGGACAACAGTTTGCCTGACACAAGCCATGGTATTTTAAATCAGATCAGATGCATTTGAAAACTATACAGTGAATCATCATAACAGAAGAATTGATGCCTTTGACATATACTACTCCTGAAAAAACTGAATATAATCACTAACTGTTAGCGAACCAATACATTTGACGGAGAAGCAGGAAAGTCAGAGGTAGGCCCGGCAATCCTTCCTCTCACTGACTTTGTACCTGCTATAGCAGGGACAAGCTCTAGGAGAAAGACTTCATGTTTGGCAAAGAAGAGGATCAGCAAAACCAGGAATATCATTAAGGAGATGAACTGATACATTGGTCGAAACAATGGACTCAAACAGAGGAAAGATTTTAAAGATTGTATCAGATCAACCAGTGCTTAATTCTAATGCACTTAGCTTCACAACGAGACAGAACTAACCAGATAGCACCTAAAAACAAAAACATATTAGTGCAAGCAATTTATATGACCAACTATTAACTTAAAGATGAAAGACTGGTAGTGTAGTGAGTTAATCATCGGGCTGCTAACTTGACAGACAGCAGTTCTAACCTACCAGCCACTCTGTAGGAGAGAGATTTCTGATCCGGTAAAGGGTTACACAGCATCGGAAACCCACAGAGTCCCTTTTCCTCTGAACTCTATTATCGCTATGAGTTGAAGGCCTCTCAGAGGCAGCGAGCTGGGTTTGGGGATTTATAAATTTAAAGGTTTTCAGTTAATTCCTACCTAATCGCATAGTAGAAGGCAGACCTGGTGATCTCTTTTCAGGAAGATTATAGCCCCAGAACCCTGA
>NW_022109360.1:0-1226 GCF_000313985.2 Echinops telfairi
TCTCTGGGGTCTCTGCTGTTTCCATTTGTGCCCAGGAGCTAGTGCACAGGAAACATCATGAATTTGGCACCAACTTTGGCTTTCATTTTGGCAATTTTACACGGTAATCATTGTAGACCCTGATGTCTATGTATGTAATTGTGAGTGCCTTAGTTTGTATGTGTTCTGCCTAATGACGGTGCCTCTTTGTTTGCAGGTGTCCAGTGTGAGGTGCAGCTGGTGGAGTCTGGGGGCGATCTGACAAAGCCTGGGGGGTCTCTGAGGCTCTCCTGTGCAGCCTCTGGATTCACCTTCAGTGATCATTACATGAGTTGGATCCGCCAGGCTCCAGGGAAGGGCCTGCAGTGGGTCGCAGAAATTAGTAGTACTGATCGTATTACATACTACACAGACTCTGTAAAGGGCCGATTCACCATCTCCAGAGACAACTCTAAGAACACACTCTATCTTCAGATGAACAGCCTGAAACCCGAGGACACGGCCATGTATTACTGTGCAAGAAACACAGTGAGGGGAAGTCAGTGAGAGCCCAGACACAAACCTCACCTGCAGGGAGGACACTGGTCTCCAGGGGGCACTGAAGACCCACAGAAGCTTAGGACCCTCAGTCCCAGAAGCAGGGGCAGCTAGAGCTTCACCGCTGGTTTCCTGTGGTGATCTGTGGATATTTCTCAACCACAGAGTTTCCCTAGGGAATATCTCTAATTTAAAAATAATAACTCTGTGCCTACTTTTGGTATCTGTGAATTCAACAGTTATATTGTAACAGGAGAATAGAGCCTGTCCTGTAGCAACAAACAGCCTGTGCCTTAAAGACAAGAAATGTGTCTGTCAGGGGTCCCTGCATCAGAGTTCAGATGCCACTCAGTAAACACTCTCTGATCAGACTCACGGTGAAGGTAAAGGTCGTTACTAAGTGTTGGACGACAGGCTGAAAGTTAGACAGTGTATTCTTCCATCACCCTTTGTGAGGACAATGATTCGGTCAAAATCTAGACGGTCAACCTATTTTTATTGAAATGCTTCTTCAAATGACACATATTCTTTGGTTTTGTTGTTTGATTAGGTTGTTTTTCCTAACCAAAGTGGAGTGGTATTTTTTTGTCTTTTCTGTAATCCCATCTGCAAACCCATCAACTCACCAACTGTCTTTTATTACCTTGGTGCTAATATTTTGTATCTGTCTATTCTCCAGAACCTTAGACCAAGATTGTCAAGACAGACAC
>NW_022109361.1:0-1328 GCF_000313985.2 Echinops telfairi
GCACCAAGGACTACCAGAATTAGGCATCCAGAGGTTTTACTATAGGATCCCACGATGTCCAAATGACATAATGCCCTATTTCACAGAACATATCATGGACGTTACTAGAGATGCATACCTATATTTATTTTTAACAATGATACCCAAAAGAGTCAACTACTAAGATTCATGATAGAAATAAAGAAAATGTTGAGACTTAAAAAATGATAATTCTTGGCTAGGAGCATATAGTAGTTGAATGAAAGTTTAATATTTTTGGTTGATTTTACTGTGCTGGAGTGGGAGTAGTTTTTTTGGGGGGGATGCACTAAAAAATGGTCCCAATCTGTCCTGAAATTATCTATTAATGATGTCACTGGTCATCTGTAAATCTTCGGAAGGTGTATTAGTTTCCTATTGCTGCCATGACAAATTAGCATAAACAGGGCGGCTTAAAACAACACAAATGCATTGTCTTACTTCTTGAAGGTCAAAAGTCTGACACATTTCTTTCCAGGCTAAAATCAAGGCATCATTGCGCAGGGAAGTCAGATGCTTGCAGGCATCCTCCCTGAGGGCGATCAGTTGCCAGAATGCAGTGGACCCCGCTCCCTGCTGTTAAGGACAATGGACAGGCCTGCAGTCATCTATTTTGTTCCTGTAGGTGGGGTTTACACCCTGCTGATAATGGTTCCTATGGAGACCCAGAGAACCAGTCCAAGTTAAGCTGCCATCCTAAATCGAGGATCCACCCATCTTATCACGTGTATACCCCCAATCCCTCCTCTTCCTATTGCATGTATGTCCCTAGACCACCCCCTCTCACTGCTGCATAACCTATAGTGCAACCCCTTCCTGTGATGTCTGTCTTTACTTGTAATTAGGGGGCTTGCACTCCCCCAAAGTTATATAGGCCTGGGTTAGCTATAGAGAGCTCTCTCCCCCTCTCGCTCGCTTGGCTCCCCTTCTCCTCTCCCATCCTCTGTTCCCTTTCCCCTTGTCCTCCTTCCCTTCCCCTTCTCTCCACGTGGACCACCAAGTGGGGCTGAGGTGAGCAATGCTACCAGAGATGTGTTTGACTCCATTATTTGACTCTTTTTTATCTCTCATGCTCTCGATGACTTTAATATAATATTTATATATCTCAACCGTACAATTGTGCTTACTGAACCCATGATTAGTGGTGCGGGGCTGGCTCCCCCACCTCAAACCACACATCAGGAAAGCCGTAGTCTCACTTGGGGTATGCAGGGGGTATGCACACCCTCATGTCAGAAGGTCAACACCAAATGACTGTCTATAACATTTGTGATCAGTATGTCCACAGAAATATATCATTTTTGTTTAAA
>NW_022109362.1:0-1223 GCF_000313985.2 Echinops telfairi
CTTGAAATGACAAACATAACCAGAGGTGAGGCAAATAAGAGGGGCAGCCCAGGAAATCTAGCCATCACGAAAGTTCAATGCTTATCTGGCTGGGAGACGCTGGGACAAGCCTCGATTCCCAGCTTGACCAGGAATATCTTCCATGGCCTGAATGGAGACGCCAATGTTTTCTCGCTTCCACAACCTGCTGGGAAATCCATTGACCGTATTTGGGAGACACAGGGCAAAAGCCAGCTTTCCATTCTGACCTGAAGTATTTTACCTAGCTTTCAATGCGACTCAGAGTGAAGCGTCATTGCCTCAGGCTGTCCAGAAATCCCTTGGCCGGCCTGTAGAAAAACGCCTGGCAGAGCCCAGCTCTCCAAGCAGTCCCAGAAGTTCACTTCCTGGCGTCTGTGGAGACTGAAGGCGAAGGCCCAATTACCAAGACTGCCAGTCAGTCTGTTTCCTGGCCTACGGGTAGACAATGGGAAGAGACCCACTTTACCAGCAAACAATGTAGTTGCTTGCTACGCTCACTGCCAGACACCAAGTAAAGACGCTATAGCCCACAAGTCCCAAAATCACGTGCAGGGCAAAATGTGAGACACCGAGGAAGCCTACAACCCTAGCTTCAAGGGAGAATCTTTCCTGGCTTGCAGGCTGACCAAGGGAGACTTCGAGGGAAGCCTAAAAGCCCAGCTTCCAGGGAGTCTCTTTCCTGGCTTGCAGGCTGACCAAGCCTTGTATCCCTCCCCCATTCAATTAACCCCATCTGTGTTTGCTGGCCAATTAATCATGATAAGCTAACAAGCTCAATGAGGTAACCTTGTGTGAGGCACAAGAAGTTACAGAAAGCTCCATTTTTTATTGTAATAAGAAGGGCAGCCCAGGAAATCCAGCCTGACCGGAAGTTCAATACTTATCAGGATGGGAGAATCTGGGCCAAGCCTTGCTTCCCAGCTTGACCGGGAATATCTTCCTTGGCCTGAATGGATACGCCAATGTTTTCTCACTTCCACAACCTGCTGGGATAAGCAGCCAGATAAGCATTGAACTTTCGTGATGGCTAGATTTATGCCTGGGGACCTGTGGGTCCTACTTACAATAAAGAATGGAGCTTTCTGTAACTTCCTGTGCTTCACAGACAGATTACTTGACTACCTTTCCCATCAGTCCCGGAAGTTCTCTTCCTGGCTTCTGAGATGACTGAAGGCCCAATTCCCCAGCCTGCCAGTCAGTCT
>NW_022109363.1:0-1271 GCF_000313985.2 Echinops telfairi
TGGCTTGGCTCCATCTCCGCGATTGGCTGATTGGACAGCTATGATATGCAAAGGGTTTCACTGGCTGATTTGTACAAGCAGATCTGTGGAACTTTCCTTCCAGTCCATCTTAGTCTGGGAGCTCTGCACAAAGCTCTTCGGTATCGCAGCACACAGGCCTCTACTGAGCACTGGGTGATGGCCGTGCAGGAGGTAGACTGGTGGAGACTCAACTTAGCCTCTGGATGGAAGGTGAAAATTATTATCACTGAACCACCAAGGGCTCATCCTTTAATTCATGTTTATTGGGCTGGCTTCTTCCTCTCTCCTGTAGCTGTTTAAAGTCCCCTCCATGTGGTCTTCATTAACTGTCCATTTTCAAGCGCTGAGCACCATCTAATACAGCAGCTCACTCTTCTTCCAGGAACAAGGGCTTCCCTGGGCCTCGGTGGCTCACAGCTTCCTTTCGCAGGCCCCTCTGCTGCTGCTACATCCTTCTTTGCACCTGTCCACTTTGAAACAGTCCCCAGAGCCTGGCCTAACTCCCTCCTCCAGACCCAGGGCCATAAACCCAATCGATACAGGTCAGAAGTCTCTCATTCAGGCCTGACGATCTTGAGATTCACGTTCGTCGATCCAACTGTTGATCTAGGCTGGATGTCTGTGCAGCATCTCCTCATCAAGATGATGAAAACTCTTGTTTTTTTCCACAAAACAAATTCACTTCTCAAAGTTTCCTATCACAGTTTAAAAGGTGCCGGTGTTTACCTAGTTGCTAGGATGTAAACCTGGGAACTAGAAGCCCTGGGACCACAGTGGCTGAGCACTCAGCTGCTAATGGGAAGGTTGGTAGAGGGTGAGTTCTATGATTCTGAAGATCTTGCAAGTTTCACCAGACCTACTTCTAGTGTTCAGGGTAAGATGGCATGTGGCGGATGTGTCCTTCACATTAGAGGACATTTAGACCAAGAGACCATTATTGGATCAATGCAAGTCCCTGGGTCAGGATATTTGGGAGCTCAGATGTGCATACCTGCATCAAGTGAGGCGACACTGGTATGAAATCTAGTGCCACGATGCTCCATGTTAATGCCCTATAAAGAGAGAGACTGCTGGGTGTTTAGCCAATCCGCATCGCCTTTGTGATCAATAAAAGAGCACTACTCTTACTTAGAGCAGCCATGTCCTGGTGAGAGCTTTCCCAGCCTCCTTTGCAGCCACATATGGTCGAGTGCTACGACTCTGGCCAGAGGGATACAGACCTGTGTTCTATGGCGAACAGCCTAAAGCAG
>NW_022109364.1:0-1328 GCF_000313985.2 Echinops telfairi
TCTTTCTTATACACATATGAGTTTCTGTGGTTTTGTTTCTCTTGTCTACCCAGACTAACACATATGGTTGTATTTTGTATGATTCTCTGTATATAAAATCTAAGATAGAAAAAATAAATAAATAAATAAAAATCCAAGATAGATAGATCTACAGGGACAATAACTGGATAGGGACATGGCAGTGGAGGATGGGGGAAATGGGGAGCTAACAACAAAGAATTTGAGAAGAAAATGTTCTGAAATTGACTGTAGAGATGATTTTACAAATATTCTTAATATGATTGAACTGTATGATATATGAACTATCTGCCAAAAAAATTTTTTAAAAAGAATACCAGACTAGTCCCAAGGAATTGGAGAATAAATATTTCTCATATGTCCAACTTTTCCAAGATGCTATTATGCTCCATTTCTCTCCTCTCTTCCCTTGAATACATTTCCTCACATCCCCTGGAGTGGCAGTTACATAATCTCTTGTCAACTTGCAGAGGGTGGAGTCTAGCCTGTCAATCAGATTTCAGCTTGACCTCATTTGGAGGCTCCACAGAAATAAATAGCTCACTGGTGGCCAGATACACACACTTACTCTGCTTTGTCTTCCTGCTGACAAGTACCGTAGAGCTATGCTAGAGGCCTGTAGCTGGAGGAGCCAGATGGAGACCCCTGCCAGCCACAAGATGCTTCCACTGCCACTGGATCCACAAGACTTCCCACCCACTGGCCTGTGAGCTTCCTGCTTTTTGGCGTCATTGCATGTTTTGTGTGAGTCTCAAGAGGAATTTATAGATTGGTATCAGGTATATGGGCTAATATCAGACTTATGGACTTGATCTGAACCGGGCTGGATGTTTTTTCAATATACAATTGGTCCTTTATATAAAGCTCTTTCTTATATACATATGAGTATCTATGAATTTGTTTGGCTCTAGTCGACCCAGACTAACACAACTGGGTTCTATGTTTTGCTTCAGTGTCTTACAGAAAGTCACAAAACTTTGAGGAAATATCTCACGTGGTGGTTGATGCTGTTTCATCCCTGATCAAACAGAGGTGAACCAAATTCAGGGTCCAGAGTCAGAAAGCAAAAATATCCAAAAGTCAGAGCACTTCTTGTTTCTATCAAAACTTAGTCAGAAAACAGTAGTATGACGTTCCAGCAGAGGTGGAGTGTGTATTAGAACTGTGAAGTGGTAACAGTGTACATACCCCATTCAAGCAAAAAGAAGGTCAGTGTGTAAAGTCACACCTTCTGTTAAGGTAGAGTCAAAGTTGCCCCAGGGAAACAAAGGCTGTGGGTGGTTCACGCCCTGCTAAAACCACGACTTTTC
>NW_022109365.1:0-1315 GCF_000313985.2 Echinops telfairi
GCAAATGTGGTAAAGAAAGTTGATGGTGCCCAGCTATCAAAAGGTACAGTGTCTGTGTCTTACAGGCTTAAAGAAGGATCAACAAGTAGCCATCTAACTGAGAAGCAACAAAGCCCACATGGAAGAAGCACACCAGCGTGTGTGACATGAGGTGTTGATGAGATCAGGTATCAGGCATCAAAGAACAAAACATCAGATCATTGTGAATGAGAGGGAGTGCAGAGTGGAGACCCAAAGTCTATCTGTGGGCAATTGGACATCCCCTTACATAAGGGTCGTGGGGAGGAAACGATCCAGTCAGAGTGCAGTGTAGCAATGATGAAACATATAACTTTCCTCTAGTTCTTTAATGCTCCCCCGCCCCCCGTCATGATCCCATTTCTACCTTACAAATCCGGCTAGAACAGAGCATGTACTCTGGTACAGATAAGAGATGGAAACACAGGGAATCCAGGACAGATGAAACCCTCTGGACCAGTGGTGAGAGTGGCAATACCAGGAGGGTGTAGGGAAGGTGGGGTAGAAAGGGGTAACCGATCAGATCACAAGAATCTGCATATAACTCCCTCCCTGGGGGATGGACAACAGAAAAGTGGGTGAAGGGAAATGTCAGACAGTGTTAGACATGACAATATAATAATAATTTATAAATTATCAAGGTTCATGAAGGAGGAGGGGCAGGAAGTGGGGGGTGGAATGAGGAGCTGATACCAAGGGCTCAAGTAGAAAGAAAATATTTGGAGAATGATGATGGCAACAAATGTACAAATGTGCTTGACACAATGGATGGATGTATGGATTATGAAAAGAGTTGTATGAGCCCACAATAAAATGATTAAAAAGACAGATAAGGAAAGATTACAAGATATTAATTTGTACACTCTCAACCTCATTTTTTTTCAGAAATATTTATCAGTATATTATATAGGTATATTATATAAGCATATTTTAAAATAAGTTGGTAAATTAAGTTATGTTATCTATGGGAGTTATTTTTAGGGTTGATTTCTGTATCCACAAAATGTTTGTTAGTGCAATTTGTGACATCATTAGGATTGGTGGTATCTTTTACTCTTGAGATAGTAATCTGATATATTAAAAATTACAGTGATATATATATATATTTCATACAATCCACACCACCTAACTAACTGCCATTGAGTTAATTCCAACTCATAGTGACTCTGTCACTCACTCACTTGCTCACTCACTGCCACTGAGGGGACTCACAGCGATGCTATAGGACTGAAAAAATCTGTCCCTGTGCGTTTTTTAGACTGTTGTTCTTTATAGGAGTAGAAAGCCTCATCTTTCC
>NW_022109366.1:0-1328 GCF_000313985.2 Echinops telfairi
AACCTACAACAAATTAAGACCAAGCCACAGCCAATTGCCTATCTCTCCAACCAATTGGACTTAACTTTAGTAGTTTGGTCCCTCGGTCTTCGGACAGTAGCAATGACCCGTGAACTGTTGCAAGAAGCCAGGAATTTCACTGTGGGTCAGTCCCAAACCATTCATTTCCCTAATCAAGTTATTGCCCTCTTATAGGAGAAAGGAGGCCTATGGAACATAGCAGGGTGCATGGGGGCAGTACCAGCTTGTTTTTCTGGACAACCCTACTACTACTTTGAGAAGCTAAACCCAGCCATCCTCCTCCCTGATATAGCCACTGGGGTGCTGAACCACAATTGCATGGAAGTTATTGACCAGGTATTTTCAGACAACCTGACCTGTTTAACCAAGCATTATACTCAGTAGACTGGACACTATTTGTGAATGGAAATAGTTATATGTAAAAGGGGAACCACAGAGCAGAGTAGGTGCTAGTAAATTATGGTGGCAAGACCCCTCTTGTCAGGGACTTCAACCCAAACAACGGAATTAATTGCACGAATAAGGGCGTTAGGAATGTCAGCAGGAAAGACCGGATGTATTTATGGACTGGGAATTCTCTCCTCTTATTTTGCATGCTCATGGAATTGTACGGAAAGAGAAAAGACCATTAGAAAGCCTCTGGTTGTTGGGTGTAATTCAGCTTCCCCAGAGGGTGGCAGTAATGCACTGTCCTGGCCATCAGAAGAGCAAGGACGAGGTCTCCGTCAGAAATCATTGAGCTGACCAGGAAGCCCGAAAAGCAGCAAAAGCCACGCTAGTAACCTCTTTGTTCCCACATGTGGAATTGACTGAGTATCTGTCCCCTTGGGCCTCAGACTCATTGAGTTGGGATGAGGCAAAAGGATTTTAAAAAGAGGTGAAAAGAGAAGGGAAACGGGATGGATCGGATCGAGAAGGCACTACAGGATAGAAGCCCCTGGCTGTTTTTCAGGCCTTGGGTCCAGGGCAAAGGACTTACAAAAACCATTGAGGGTGTTGTATCTGCTTAACTGCCTTCCGAATAACCCCAAACAGACCCAGCACTGGTCTTCACCATTATTAAGGTAAACAAGCCTTAAAGGATTGGCAAATGGGCTTCCCTCACATTGCCAAGTCAGGCTCCCAAGTATCTGCTGGGTTTTGCCCAGCTTCCCCCAGCCAAACAGAAGGAGCATCAGAAGCAGTAAAAGTCCCCCTGTGAGAAATAATTTCTAGGTTTGGATGTCCAGAGTGACAAGGGAGCATCATTCATTGCTGATATGACCCACCAAGTGAACAAACACCTACAAATAAAATAAGAGATTTCA
>NW_022109367.1:0-1328 GCF_000313985.2 Echinops telfairi
AGCAGCCTGTGAGATCACAAGGCATCGAAGGGATCAGGGATCAGGCATCAAAGAGCAAAAAAAAATCATAGCATTGTGAATGAGGGGGGAGTGTGGAGTGGGGACCCAGGACCCATCTGTGGGAAATTGGACATCCCCTTGCAGAAGGGCTGCAGGGAGGAGATGAGCCAGTCAGGGTGCAATGTAGCAATGATGAAATATACAAATTTCCTCTAGTTCTTGAATGCTTCCTCCCCACCCGCCCCACTATCATGATCCCAATTCTACCTTACAAATCCGACTAGACCAGAGCATGTACACGGGCACAGCTAAGAGCTCAAAACACAGGGAATTCCGGACAGATACCCACCTCAGGACCTGTAAGGAGAGTAGAGATACCAGGAGGGTAAGGAGAAGGTGAGGGGGGGAAAGAGGGAACCTATCGCAATGATCTACATATAACCCCTTCCCAGGGGGACAGACAACAGAAAAGTGGGTGAAGGAAGACAGTGGTCAGTATAAGACATGAATAAAAAGTTATAAATTAGCAAGGATTCATGAGGGAGGGAGGGTGGTGGAGGGGGGAAATGAAGAGCTGATATCAAAGGCTCAAGTAGAAAATGTTTTGAAAATGATGATGGCAACATATGTACAAATGTGCTTGACACAGTGGATGGATGGATGGATGGATGGATTATGATAAGAGCTGTAAGAGTCCCCAATAAAATGATTTAAAATAAATTAATTAAATTAAAAAAAAGAGTTATAGTCTCTGAAACTCACAGGGGCAGCTCTACCCTGTCCTATAGGGTCGCTAGGAGTCAGAATTGACTCTGTGGCACTAAATTTGTTTGTTTGTCGCACACTTTTACGCAATCTTTCAGAGTCTCTAAATAGAAAGCTTGATTAACAATATGACCTGTGACCTGGTAGAATGAACTCCAAATGCACTATGAACTGACATTTCCATCCATTCGGTAAGTTGACGGATATCAGAATAAGGTCTGTCATCAATTGACATTTAGCATTTTTTGAGACAAGAAAACCACTCATACACTTGAATTTTTGACCATAATGCTATCTTTGTAAGCTGTGTTAAAAATCACAATAGTTTCTGTGACATAATTCCTGAGGAACAAACAAAATCTCACAGCCACATACTGTTCTCTTAAATCGGTCATCACAAAAAATGAGATTCGAGTGAAATTGCTGTTATGAAAAAATTCACTGTCACCAGAAACTTCCCAGGCAATGCCACTGGGTGCACCAGCTCAGAGAAAGGTGGCTGATGGCTGCCTACTGGGAAAAATGCTTCCTATGTCCGGTTTTTGTAGGTGAGATTTTTTTTT
>NW_022109368.1:0-987 GCF_000313985.2 Echinops telfairi
TCACTGTACAAGTATTTGCACTTGTTCTTTAAATCTTTCCTTTGTTGATTTCTAGCTTTTTGGTGTGCTCTGGGTGCCCTCTATAAATTTGAATCTATTCAAGCTTGACTTGTGTCCCATCATGTCGTCTATTTTCACATATGTGCACTTGAAAAGAATGTCAATTTTTTATTTTTATTTTTTGCAGTTGGGTGGAGTGCCCTGAATATTTCTATCAGGTCGAGTTATCTAATTGTAGAATTTAGTCCTGTATCCTCCTTGTTGAGCTGCTTTCCTGCTCAACTGTCTTTCTTGGAGAGTGGTGTATTGAATTCTCCTACAAAGATTATAACACCTGTAAGCTCTTTTTTCACCTTTTAAAGGATTTGGTTGTTGAATTTCACACGTCTCTTGTTGGGCACATGTATTTTTATTATGCTAACTGGATTTTGTTCTACTGATCTCTTCAGCATTACATAGTACCCATATAGTGCCCATACTTATCTCTTGCTATACCCTGCACCTTGAGATTGATTTTCTCAGAAATTATAATTGTAACTCCTGCTTTTTAAAGATAGTGATTATCTTGATATACTTTTCTCCAGTTTGATCCTCAACCTGTTTTTTTTTTTCTGTGAGCTTGAGAAGTGTCTCTTGCAGCCAACAGTTGATGGGTTCTGTTTCCTAATCCAGTCTACTAGCCTTTGTATTTTAATGGGTGAATTCAGACCATTGAGATATTGCATCCATCTGTGGATTCTTTGATATCATCTTGTACCTTTTGTGTTAGATATTTTCCTACCTCTCTTTAGCAGTGTGTTGTGTACGTGAGTGGGGAATTCAGTCTTGCTTTCTTCTCACCTTGGGTCAATGCCATCTTGGACATTGCTTTCAGCATGTTGTCTCTGTGATAGTGTTATACTATGTGGTGGTCTCATGTTTTTGCTTTGTGGATGTTGGTCTTCTGTCCAAAGTGAGTTGGAAAGTAAGTTTTGTAGTGCTGTTTTT
>NW_022109368.1:2054-3526 GCF_000313985.2 Echinops telfairi
CATGTGGCTCAGTGGAGCTTCAGTGTGGTTTGGAGTTTCCAGGGCCACAAGTAGTTGATGTTGTGTGGGGGTGGGTCTCGGTACAGGTCACTGGCTTCACTGATTGCATGGTCAACTCAGGCTGCACTGGCTGGGTCTGCCAGACACAGGCTGCTCAGGTGGCCCTAGCAGAGGGTTGGGACACTCTAGAAGAGGTCATGAGCCCCAGATGGAACCAGTGGCATGGGCCAGGTGGTCAGGGCTGGCCAGATCCATGGGCCACTCAGGCTCCACCACAGCCATGGATCTCCGACAAGCATTGTAGATCACCAGCAAGTGGCATGGGTGGTGCAGAGTAGGGTTGCCCGGGTACCAGGCCACAAGCCACGACTGCTTGGCTGTACATATGGGGGTGTAGGGTGGTTCAACCCCGTTGGTAATGTCGGCCCACACACCAGAGCAGAGCCCTGGGCTGCCATGTATCCTGATTGCATGTCCTGGACCTCCCACTCAGCCTCCAAATCCCCCAAACAAATAATTGCCTGTGTATTTCCCAACGCAGTTATCCCGAGCTTCACGCCATCCTCCTGGAAGTCCCTTTCTGAGTTATAGATTCTATTCTTCTCCCAGGTTTCCTATTGTGCTTATGCTCCATTTTTATGAAAGACCTGTCAATGTAATAGTGTCATAAGATAACTCGTTGCCCTCAGGCTGATGCTGACTCATAGCAACTCTATTGGACTGAGTAGAACTGCCCTTGTGAGTTTTCAAGACTGCATCTCTTTACAGGTGTAGAAAACACTGTCTTTCTCCAAAAATATTCAACAAAAATGATGGGCTAAACCTTTCGAAAGTAAGACCAAAATATTATCTGTGGATACACAAAGCCTAAGAAAATCAACTGAAAACATTTTAGCATTAGTACTCTATAAAGCCCCAGGATAAAGATAAACAGAAATAAATCACTTTCATATGTACCAGAAAATACAATCGAAAAGAAATTATTATATCAATAAACAAACACGAAAAAGCACTGTCCTAACAAAAAATGCAGAATACCTATGAATAAGACTGAACACTTACTGAAAAATGGAAAATATTTTTAAAATATAATATACTATACCTATGAATGAAACATTAAATATTTTGCATTTCTTATCAACTTCGTGTAAAGTTTTAGCACAGTCTCAATAGAAATTTGATGTAAATGACACAATTCTTATTTGTCAACACTCACAATTAGTTTAAAGTTTAGTTGAAAGAGTAATTAAGCAGAAGTAATGAAGAAAGTACATTATAACATTTTCAAAGCTTATCATAGTAATTAAGATCAGACAGTATTGGCAAAAGGATACACACATAGATCAGTGGGGTAGAATAGAGCTCTTAGCTAAACACCCACAAAAATATAAGCAACTGATTTTTTAATGATATTTTAATAGAAAGAATTGTAGATCCACATGCTGTTGTAAGAAATAACAGAGACTATGCAT
>NW_022109368.1:3626-5040 GCF_000313985.2 Echinops telfairi
CCTAAAAGCTTGAAGTTAAACACCACATCTAGCAGAGAAGCAACAGCCCACATGGAAGAAGCACAACAGTCTGTGCAATTATGAGGTGTCAACAGGATTGGGTAACAGGCATCAGAAGACCCAAAACAAACAAACAAAACATATTGTTGAGAATGAGGGGGTCAGAGCAGATACCCCAAACCCATCTGTAGACAATGGGGCATACCTCCACAGAAGGGTCACAAGGAAGGGAAGAATCAACCAGGGCACAGTATAGCACTGATGAAACACACAATATTACCCTGGGTCCTTGAGACTTCCTTACCCCCCACTATCATGACCCCTATCCTGCCTTGCACTGTAGGCTATACCAGAGCATGTTCACAGGTACAGATAAGAACTCAGGACACACAGAATCCAGGTCAGATAAACTCCTCAGGAATCGAAACGGGAGTACTGATACAAGGCGAGTAGGGGGTAAGTGAGGGGTAGGAGGAGAGGAATGGGGAACCAGTTGCAATAATTGACACATAATTGCTCCACCCCTCACCCCCGGGGGATGAACAACAGAAACCATGGGGGAAGGGAGACATTGTTCAGTGTAATATATGAAAATGATAATTTATAATTTATCAAGGGGTCACAAGGGGAGAGAGAGAGGTGGGGAAAAATGAGGAGCTGATACCAAGGGCTCAAATAGAAAGTAAATGTTTAGAAAATAATGGTGGCAACATATGTACAAATAATCTTGATACAATTGAGATATGGATTGTTGTAAGAGCTGTAAGAGCCCCTATTAAAACGATCTTTAAAAATAACGAATCCTTAAAAATTACAAAAAAATAATAAATAAAATAAATAAATAAAAGAGGTTCTGTGCAGAAGCTTTATTTACCAAATGCAATATATCCTTTGATTTTCTTTCAAATAAATTTTTTAAATTTACATAAAACTGAAAAAGAAAAATTCACCAATCTTAGAGTAAACAGTTAGCCAACTGTGTTAGTTTGTGTAGACTAGAGAAACAAAATCATGGACACTCATATGTGTATGAAAATGAACTTTATATACAAGAGCAATTGAATATTGAGAAAACTTACCAGCCCAGTCCAGATCAAGTCCATAAGTCTTAAATTAGCCCATATGTCTGATACCAGTCCATAAAGTCCTCCTCAGACTCACGCAACACATGCAATGATGTCGAATGCAGGAAGATCACAGGCCAGTGGATGCAAAGTCTTGTGGATCCAGTGGCAATGGAAGCATCTCAGCGCTGGCAAGAGTCTCCACTTGGCTCCTACAGCTCCAGGACTATAGTCTAGATTCATGGATCTTGTCAACAGAAATGTCTCACAGGGAGTGAGTGATAGTCCCGCCTCTAGTGAGCTATTTATCTCCTTAGCGCCTCCAAATAAGGTCATCAAGCTGTGACCTG
>NW_022109368.1:5531-10715 GCF_000313985.2 Echinops telfairi
GTATAAAAACTATTCCATTTTACACATTGTTAAATAAAATATGGTATAGCTGGAACAGATAACGATTTGAGTCTTAACAAGGCCATAGAAGTTTATTAATGATTAACAGAGGCAGAAGGGAGGATGGAAAGGAAGCCATTGTTTGGAAAGCAATATGTTTCTGTTTATGGTAATGGGAGTTTTGACATTAATTAAGGGCAATTAGTGGGGCACAACTGATGATATAATTAATATAAGTAAGATTTACACCTGGAAAATTCAATTAGCAAATATTGTGAGATATATATATATAACTAATGTAAAGAGTGAAATGAAAGTAGCTGTTGAGGTTGCTTATATATTAGGGGAAAAAATCCTTTCTGCCTTCAAAATATCTTCTTTGAGTCATCTTCCTAGAGCCTGCTTATTTTCCATGGTAGAAATTATCTTCTATGAAGCTCCTCATACTTTTATACAAATGAATTTTAGATATTTTGTTTCTTACACCTCTTAAATCTCTGTTGTGGAAACAGCAGCAGCCCCTTCCTTTTATACCCTTCTTACTCTGTCCCACCCACAACACTCATTTAGAACAATAATTTGGCAAATTTATTCATGCAAGAGAAAGAAGGTAGGAATGCACACAAATAAATAAAATCACTTGAAAAATTTTTGCTGTATACCAAAGATGTATAAACTATGACACAACAACTCCACTCAATAGGAATACAAACATATATTTATCAAAAGGTATGTGCAAGAACATTGTAACAATGCTATTTGTAACAATCCCCAAAGATAACTACATGAACGACAAAAGTTAGTGAAATAGAAAAATAAACTTTGGTATGGTACAAAATGGAATATTTTATACCAATGAGAATGAATACTTTACAACTACATGTAAAAATATGGATTACTTTCACAAACTGTTGCATGAAAGAAACCAGACAGAAGTTAAGATATCTTTGGGGGATTGGTAGAAACAGAACAGTTTCAATCAATTTGAAGCTTCTGGGGCTCTGATAATGTTCAATTTCTTTATCTATGCTGTTTCCCCAAAAGTAAGACATCCCCCGAAAATAAGACCTACTTACAGTTTTGCCTCTTGATGAAATATAAGGCATTCCCCCCAAGATCAGACCTTCCCCAAAATAAAGCCCCCTAAAGTTACCGGGACTCTGGACTGTAGCGGCAGGTGCCACCGCACAGCTCACTGTTGGCCATAGTGCAGCCAGAGCAGACAGGAAGTGCGAGGTCTTAATAAACAATAAATGTGTACCGTATTATTCTTCATGAAAAAATAAGACATCCCCTGAAAATAAGACCTAGCACATCTTTGGGAGCAAAAATTAATGTGACACTGTCTTATTTTCGGGGAAACAGGGTAAGTGCTGGTTGCTCAGATATATTTAATTTGTAAAAAAATAATATGTGTATTTTTGTATATATGTTCCATTTAAATATAAAGTTTTTTAAATTAAAAAAGAGAAATATATTTTTCTCTGAATGAGAGAATATTAGAAAATATAATCCTGTAACATAATGGATTGTGATAGGTAAATTTTGTGTCAACTTGGCTGTATGAGGATACTCAATGGATTGGCAGTTAATGCCTAGTAAATGCCCCTTCGTGTTGTGAAACAAATTTAATCAACTTTATAATGGGATCTGCTCTGAGCAGCCAATCAGTTGTAAGAAGATCAGGCTGGAATGTCACTCCATTATACTGATCACAGACCTGATGCAATTAAGAGGAAGCTTTCTTAGTGGTGTGCCCTTATCCTATATAAGTGGATTCTGTGGAGAACCTATCTTGGTTCTTGCTGGGTCTGAATCATACATCTGGTTCATCAATCTTAGGATTTTTGGACTTGAGTCAATGGTCTACCATATTGCCTGTTGACCCTGGGAGCCATCAGCACCCTGACACCTGATCTGCTGTCTTTGAATTCCTCAGAAAGAAGCCACCAGCCTAAAAGCTTCCTGGCTTCATCCTCCTACTTAATGGTTTGCCTTCATGCATCCTAGCTTGTATTTCAGCTTCGTGCTTCCTAGTTCATCTTCCTACTTACTGGTTCATATTTTTGCTTTTTGGTTCTTCAGTCCTTGTAGCTATGAGAGTCAGGAGAAGCCTCCAGCTAAACATCTTACCCACAGACTTGAACAGGGCAGGACTTACTTGCTTTTATACTTGTGTGAAATATTTTCTTGATAGAAATTTAACAGTTTATACATATATCTCTGGTTTTGCTTTTCTAGAGAACCCAGCCCAACACGGTGGATATACCATACGATGAGAAGTAAATAACTAGATTGAATGAAAGTGAAGAAGTGGGAGCTAGAACTTTTTACATTTAAATATTAGGTGCAATATATTTCAATTTTATAAATGATAAAGTATTTATTCTATTGCCCCTATATGATACCTCCTTACCTCTTCTTTATGTATATTAGTTGTGAATAATTTTGTCGACCACTTGAGAGTATTAATATATTTTGGCCACTACTTCTCTGAACAAAAGATGCAAGTAGTTGGTTTTCAAATACACGAATAAGAACAAACTATAGAAAAAATGAACAATATCAAGATTCATTGAAACTTCCTATTGTTACATATTAACCATTTTTCTCTTTCTGATATAATGGTAATTGTCAATTCTTCCCGAGCATGTATTTTTCTCTTTCTGAAATGGAGTGGTCTAAATGATAAATCACTCGAAATATAATATAGAAGTCTTTTCATAAGGACTAAGAAATCTAGCATAAAGTGGGTTGATATTGTATTTCTTTGTGTTTACTTCGCAGCTTTATCTAATACCTGATTGATGTGCTAATAAGAAAAGGAGAAATAAGGGGACCAGCTGGTGTAAAAAGGATTTATAATCCTAGAATACTTTAGATCTGTGTGTGCTCTCAACTATCTTATGAAGAATAAACAAGTTAGCCAAGACATTTGCATGAATTTAAAATACCCATGCTTAATCAGAGAAGTGAATTTGAGGTCTGGAAAAGCTAAATTTTATTATATGCTTTATTTTCCACCTAAATTGTAAACTTTTAACATTTTCATATGCTTCATTTTGCACCCAAATTGTAAACTTTTAACCCTGTAAATACCCTATATAAAACTGCCACAGTGTCCACATTTTACTAAAGAAGAAATCATTTTCTTCTTCAATGATGATATAATTTTTAAGAGACTATACCACCTATGAAAAATAGCGTAAACATATCCATTCAAATTTTACCTCTGTATCCTATAGATTCCTACAAGTTTTCCATAATCAATGGCTTATTACTGTATTTGTCCTAGGCAAATATCAGCAGTTATATTTCTCGGGATAACATGTACTAAGTCATTATCCTAAACCAAATAAAAGTTTAGTTTCCTAAAAACACAAGATAGGTACAACTAATCTTGAATTAGGTTAGCAAAACTCTCAAGCTTAGAGGCATTCAGAGGAGGATCTCAGTAAAGGGTGAAATAATTAGGTTTTTTATCAATTTGGATGGGCTGGGATTCTCCCATTATCAGATCTAACATCCATGATGGGAGCATCTGTAATGCAGCGAGCAGTTTTGGGAAGACTGGAGTAGAATTCTACCCCCTGAATCTGGTCACAGCCTTGGGACAGATAAGGGAAGTTTCATTTGGGGCGTGGCCTACTCTTAGACACTGTGCAGAAGCTACCTCACTTCTGCTGAATATGGCTTCTGCATCTGTTTGTGATCACTCAGAGCCTCACTTCTCACTAACACTTTACCAAAGGTGGTGGTATTTTGGGTATTAACTTTGTCACCTCACACCATGTAGTATCATGCTATTTTGGGTGTTAACTTTGTCACCTCACACCTCCATACTAACAATGGCAGAAGCTAAGTTCTTAATGCCCTCAATGGTGATCACAAGTTGATATTAGTCATTCTACAATTTGTCAGGATCAAAAGTATAGAGAAGTTGGTTGGTTGGAACTATTTATAATAGACAAGCTGGTGAAGGAAAGAGATGAATTCAGAGCTTCAGAAGCAAGGCTCAAATGCCACATAAAAACTCAAAACTTTGAAAGAAAGCCTTATCTCTTCTAGTAACAGAACTCATATTGCTTGAAAATAAAGCTCAGAGATTTATCATATAAATAGCTGAATTACAATGCCTGTTTAATTCTCTAGAATGGTGTATGATGTTAAAATGAGTGTATCAATTGGAAAGAAATGCTACCCCGAAATGTGGGATGGGGACATATGGGCTGATCATCTGGAAGATGGGGACATTGAGCCCCCAGATTCTATTGCTCTACTCCAGCCACCAGCACCACACCTCCAATAAGAAGAGATTAATTAATTGTCACTAAAACCATTACCCCCCTGCCTTCTGAAAACACACACACAAACATATAATATATATACTTGAGTATAAGCCGAGTTTTTCAGCACATTTTTAATACAGTTTTTGTAGTAAGATTAGGTGCTTGGCTGACATTTGACTCAGCTTATATTCGAGTGTATATGGTACTAGAGGAAATTAGCACAATTTTGGTGCCTGGGGCTGTATCTGGAGCATTGCCCAAAACATATATCTTACAAAATATTGCTGCAACTTGCCAGGAAACACCTTCACCATTCATTATTGCTTCTAGACTTATAACTAGACTTATGTCACAGTGTGTCCCCAAAGGTGAAGTCCAGATGGCAACCTAGGAAGAGATGGGGTATACTCCTAAAGAACAGGTAGATTTTTCTAATATGTTCATGCAGAAACCTGGAGCATATATGTGGGAAGGGTTATTAAGAGTATGGGTAAATTGTGCAAGTAACATAAGATTGGGTCAATCTGAATTTACAGATATCGGCCCACTAAGCAAGGAGAGAAAGAAGGAGGGTATGTGGGGGAAAAGGGGAAAAAGAAATACCCGTGGGGTTTACTGGGATCCTATCACTGTTCTGATGAGATAGACTATGAAACTACACATAGTACATTTTTCTTTGTGTTATATTCCACAAATTAATGGGGAAATAATAATTTAAATGATTTTTTTAAAACAAAATAAGGGTCACAGCCTTAAAAACCCTCCAGATTCTTAACCAATCAGACCTAAACATTGGTCTGAGTGGTTATAAAAGGAGGAAAAGGTAAAATTGAAATGGACTTAAATTCTTTTGTGACACACAAGCTAATTACAAACATTAAAAAGTGTGTGTGTG
>NW_022109368.1:10815-12715 GCF_000313985.2 Echinops telfairi
ATATATATATATATTCCTGGCAGATAGGGTGGAGAAAGAAGGGGATAATAGGGAGCTGATATCAAGGAGCTCAAGAAGAAAAGAAATGTTTTGAAACTGATTGTGGTAGCAATTGTACAATATTGCTTGATATGATTGGTCTATGGAATGTTATGCTATCTGTAAGAGCTCCCTATAAAGTGATTAATAAAAATAAAAATAATTTTTTTAAATAAAGGCAAGAAATATTAAACTCACAAAATAATAATAATAGACAACTCAGAGACATGAAGGAACTGGTGTATTTAAACCACAACTACTGTCAATCATTAGAGGAGGCTTACTTCTGGCAAATGATCTAGGAGGGTAGAAAGCTCAAGGAAATCCAGTGCACTTGAACCCAGTTCCAAAGGTGAAAAAAATGGGCTATGAAGACCCAAAATATGTCTTCCACTACCATTGAGTTGATTCTGCCTCAGAGCAACACTATAGGTTAGATTAGAACTGCCTTGCGGATCTGAGACTAAACGTCTACAGGGGTATAAAGCCTCATCTCTTCCCCTTTTAGCAACTGGTGGTTTCTAGCTACTGATCTTGCAGTTATCAGCCCAGTGGTAACCTACTACACCACCAGGATGCTTAAACAAATAATTTCAGGTGAAAGCAGTTGGGAATTAAGTACTAAAATGCCATGATGGAATATAAGTGGGGCACCAGCAGCTGAACATGTTTCAGAAGCCTTCCTTTTCTAATTCCCTATCACTTTTTCTGATTCTCTATCCCTTCCCCCTCACAAATTCCAACTGTCCTCCATGGTTAGGCACAAAAAAGGGAGAGATGTTATTCTCAGAAAATGAAGAACATCTGATTCTGCCTCAGTTTCAAAATCACTATATGTGGTAGTTTCATAATCTGGTGTCAACTTGGAATTTGAGAGGATTAAGAATGAAGGGGTGGAGTCTAGTCTGTCATTCGAGTCATAGCCAATGAGGCCTCCGTGTGGGCATGACATTCTCCTGAGAATTCTGAGAAATCGGGTATTTCCTCCTTGGAGGCGGGAGACACCTCTCTCTCTGATCAATCCCTGGGAAATATTGCAGCTGACAAGGCACATGGAACTACCTTGATGTAACCAGACCTCTGAAGCCAGAGAAGCCACATAGAGACCCCTGTCAGCACCAATATCCTTAGAACACCATGGATCCAAAGAATTTCTCCCCACTGGCCTGTAACCATCCTTAATTTGGCATCATTGCATGTGTTTCATGAGTCTGAAGAAGACTTTATAGATTGGTATTGGACATCTGGGCCAATGTAGGATTTATGGGCTTGGATTGAACTGGGCTGGGATGCTTTCTTAATGTACAATTACCCTTTATATCAAACTCTCTTATACACATATGTGTGTTTATGACTTTGCCTCTAGACCACACTGTAATTACCATTGATTATGAGTCCTAGGCAACATGAAGTCTCTCTTAAATATTTTCTATTCCAACTTTTAAAAGTCTTACTCTGTGATACTTACTAATATCAAAATAAAACGTTCTGTTCTTGAAATACATGATGTTTTCTTAGTAGATTTTGATAATCTCTTATCTCTCAAATTGTGATATCTGCAGCAATGTTCTTTCTAATTATGACATTTGTTTAAATAATCTCCTGTCTTTGTGAATGATTCCTCTCCTCTGCACTCTTTTTCAGTGTGTCCTTTAAATCAGAATTCCTTTAAGATATATCATTAGGAAATGTTATCTACTAATATAGGTTTTAAATGGTCCACTGTATATAACATGTGTTGTTGAAAAAAGAGGACTAAAGAAGAAAATAATAAAGAAGTTGAGTTTTACTATTAGATTGGCAGTCATTTAGAATTATCTTAATCAATATTGTTATTGCTTTATAAACTAATATTTATTGA
>NW_022109368.1:14245-15336 GCF_000313985.2 Echinops telfairi
CAATAAGATGATCTTTTAATAAAAGAAAAAAAAGAGAGTGTGGCAAACAAAGATTTGTTTTAAATCAATGGTTGCATTAAAGAAAAATAGTTTGGGAATTTTGAAGGTATTGTAGAAGACATATAGAGGAGTGGGAGTTAAATTTAAATGAGAAAAATTTTATATACATTCACTTCTTTTCACTGCTAGAGTGTTTGTGGGATTTGTTATGTTAAGGGTCCAATTAAGGGTAGTAACTCGTGTACTTAGCTAGTGCTAGAAGATTAAAAAATAACTATGAAGACAAAGGATTGCAAGAAAGAAGGAGAAGAGAAAAACTAACATATTATTTCCTAAAGAGAGAACTCAACACTTATGTAAGGTAGCATAAAAAATAAACACAATAGCATACTCAGGAACATTTAGTCATGGAAGGAAGAGTGTCCTTATTGAGGCAATAGCCATATACGAATGTGTGGAGGTTTTTCAAACATGCTCCTTAAACTAAGAACCTTTTTCTGAAATAGGGAAGAGGATGCAGAAATGAACCTGCAAATTCTGCATCTTTGAAGAAATAATGGTGAGGAAAGCTCTCAAATTTTTTTTGTCTAAAACAGATTAATTACTTTATTGATGAAATAAATTTCAGTTGTCTCAAATAAACAAAAATGTGAACCTGAATAAACAAATATCACAAAGAGATCTTTGGTCTTTCTCCATAAGAAAGATGAGATGACTTTAAAGCAGCAAGAAGGACTATTTGGGCATGTCCAGGACCTGAACATGATCAGGTAATAATTCAGAAAACATTGACTAAGAGAAATCACTGTATGCCTCTACTCAACAGATGCTTTCTGAGATGTAATGATGAGATTAAGATCCAAATTCTTTGTGGTCATAATCAAATCTTAGTATACTTAAATCTTTTTGTATCACATCAATATTTAGAAGTATGTACATATCTTTCATTCCACAGTTAGAAAACTGGTAAACTTGTTAGAATTTCCAGCCTCAACAAAAGAACTGTATAACTCGCAAATTCAACTCTAAGAGTGAATGGGCATTATTAAAATCTACTTCTATAACCTAAAAATTTTACAATCTTGTTCTAC
>NW_022109368.1:15436-16716 GCF_000313985.2 Echinops telfairi
ACGGTAAGGAAAAGTGAGCAATTCAGTTAAACTGTCATCAGGAAAATAGGCTCCGACTGGAAAGCTGTGATAATTTACCAAATATAAACAAACATGTTAAAGTTCAAGTCTCAAAACTCTTTCTGCATAATAATAAATAAAAATCCATGAAATTAATCAGGGTTTATCTCAAATATGTTCACGAATTTTCAGACTGTAAAAAACACCAAAGCTATTATCCAGAGCTTCAGCAGACTGAAGACTACCATTTTTATGTTCACAACATATTAACTTTTGCAAAGGATGTAAAGATACCTACCATGTTTTAACATCAAACAACATATTCATTGGGTAAATCTGCTATACAGACTTCTAAAAGGTGTTGAAAAGCAAGGAGGTTGCTTTGAGGACTTAATATTTTCCCATTATTTTCTTTATCTATTTTTGACTAAATATTTTAAATAAATTAAACTTTATGATATTTCACTCCAAACTGCTTCAGTTACATCTCCGATTACATTGTTCCTAAATGACCTCACTATTAGTATGAAAATAACATTGTCACACAACAAAACTAGCAATTATTTCCTAATATTTAATACCTAGTCTTTGTTATTCATCAAGAGTCCTGAGATGTTGTGCTTCCGTGTTGATCTGCTAACCCAACAGTACAAAACCGCCAGTCACTTCTCAGGAGAAAGACAGAGCTTTCTATTCCTATAAAGAGTTACAGTCTCAGAACCTCACAGAGGCATTTCTACCTTGTCTCATAGGATCACTATGAATCAGAAATGACTCAATGGCAGTTAACATTTCCCCAACTGTCCCCACAATATTCTCCATATTTTGCTAAATGAGGTTGCTGCATTGTACTTATTTTTGAGGTATTTTAATCTACAACAGCTATCACCTTCTTCTTTTCCATGATAATGACTTGCTCATTAATACCAATAAAGCAGGTTGGTGTCAACTAGTCAAATACAATGCATGACAGCTCCATTTGTGTCAGGTTGTCAGGCCTTTCTTCAGAGGTCCTTTTAACATATTAACCATTTGCATTACACAGTGTGTTAGGCTGAATTCTCTAGAGACAAGAAAATAGTTTACATAGTTGTAAACATGGATAATTCTGTGGGACAGGTGTTAAGCTGGTGGCTTATCCTGTCTTTTGTAACTGAGGGGACTGATAAACCAGGAAGCAGAAAGATGAAGCAGGAAGACCAGTAGCTGATGGATGTAGAGGCATATGAATCTGAGGTCATCAAGTGAGGCTTGTGGCTGCAGATTGGAAATAATCCAAG
>NW_022109368.1:16816-18088 GCF_000313985.2 Echinops telfairi
TGTGGCCTATATTGTGCTGTTTTTCGGTAGAGTGACCTATATATGTCTAGGACACCGAGTTGGTTGATTGCGTTATTTAGTGCTTCTGTTTCTTCAATGAGTTTCTTTCCTTATCATCTATTTTCCCCTTAAAGTGGTGTGTTGAAATCTCCTACTATTATTTTTGAGTTGTTTAATTTTGTTTTCAACTCTTTGAGAATTTTATTGATGTATTTGAGGGTTTATTAGGGTTATATGTTCTTGCTGCATTGTTCCCTTAATCATTATGTATTACCCATTATTGTATCTTATTATATTATTCACATTGAAGTCTATTTTAACATAGCTTAATATTGCAACTCCTGCCATTTATGGTTGCCATTGGCTTTATAGATTCTTTGCTCTCCTTTAATTGTAACCTATTGGTCTTGGAGTTAAAGGTTCATCTCCTTTAGGCAGCATATAGATGGGTCTTATTTTCTAATTCAATCTGGTACTCTCCGTTTATTTATTGGTTTATTTAATCTATTGACATTCAGTGTCATTATTGATATATGCCGGTTTGTCATCATCATTTGTCTGTGTTTATGTTTGATTTAATTTTAATTTTTTGTGGTTTTATTGGTGTCTTTTTTCTTCCTCTGTTACTGTGTTATTTTGAGTGCTGCTGTAATCAATTGGTTTCTGTGTGATATTGTCCTGTGAGATGCTCTCAGATTGGTTTGCTCTTCTTGTTGATTCTCTGTCTATAGTGATCTAGTTATTTTACTTATTTATTCATTTTTGGTAATTCTGGTCTTGGTTTTATGAATTCCTTTAGTTTTTCCTTGAGTAGAAATATCTTTATCTCTCTCATATCTCTTGGTTTAATGACTGGGCACCTTCATCATTGCATCCCTTTGCTGGAATATTTCGATAGGTGTATTGTGAATTCCTTCAGTTTAGCTTGAACTTTATTACCAATGATTCTCGATCATATGCTACCTTCTTAAATGACTGAACATAGGCCAACTCTTTTTGATGCAGTGACTGAATTCTTTCCATCTTTTGTTGCTGTTGTTATTTCCTACATCATTTGGTATTTTGCCCTTACAGTTCTTCAGTATTTCAACCTGAGGCTTGAGATTTTTCTTCAGTTCTTTCCGCTTGTGAAATGCCAAGTGTATTCTTTTGGTTTTCTAACTCCAGATCTTTGTATATGTCATTATAATTCTTTGTCTTTTTTGGACATAACTTTAAAGTCTGTTCAACTCTTTACTTCATCACTTCTTCCTTTTGCTCTAACAGTTATAT
>NW_022109368.1:18188-19516 GCF_000313985.2 Echinops telfairi
TTTTAGATTTTGCCAGATTGCTTTACACAGTGGCTGTCCATATCTACAAGACCACCAGCAGTGAATGAAAGTTCCTATCTCACCACACCCGATTCAACCTTTGTTGCTTTCTGCTTTTTAAAAAAAATTGAACTATCTTTGTGGGTGTATGGAGGTATCTCATAATTTTTTTGATTTGCACATCCTGGACGGATAATGATCAGGAATATTTTTAATATATGTATTAGCCATTTGAGTTTCTTCCTCTGTGAATCTTTTCTTCAAGTCTTTTGCCTACCTCCTCAGTGGGTTGTTTGGTTTCTTCTTGTAAGCTTTCAGGATTCTGTAGATTTTAATAATAAGCCATTTGTATGGTATGTCATTACTAAATGTCTTCTCACAGTCTGTGGGCTTTCTTATTACTCTCTTGATGAAGTCTTCTGATGGACAAGTCTTCTGATGAAGTCTTCTGATGAAGTTTTCTATGTCCCACTTGACTATTTTATCTTCCTCTGATTGTGTATCCTTCCTAATAGCCCATGTATTCCCTGTGCTAAAATTCTTAACTTTGTCCCAATTTTCTCATTGATGATCCTGATAGTTTGGGGTTTTAACTTGAGGTCTGTCATTCTGGTGTATAGAGTCAGGTAGGAGTCTTGTTTCATTCTTCTGCAGATTAATATCCAGTTTTTCCAGTACCTTTTGTTAAAAGGGCATCTGCTTCCCATGTGATTTTTATTTTTTTTTGCATTTTATCAAAGATCAGTAGTCTGCTGCTGTTTTTATTTCTGGATATTTTATTCTTATCCATTGGTCTAAGTATCTATCATTATAACAGTACCATGCTGTTTTGACAACTGTGGCTGTATAATAAGTTTTAAAGTCAAGTAATGCAAATCTGCCCACTTTATTCTTCTTCTTGAGGAGATATATGCCAATTCTGGGCTTCTTCCCTTTACATATGAATTTGGTAGTCTGTTTTTACATTTCTTTGCAAGTATTTTTATTAGGAATGCATTGAATTTATATGATGCCTGAGGTAAGATTGGCATCTTTATAATATTGAGTTTTCTGATCCATAGGAATTTAATATTCTTCTATTTTCATTTCTTATAATAATATTCTGCTGTTTTCCTTGTACAGATCTTTGTTTTTTTTTGATTGGGTAGATCCCTAGATATTTCAATTTATGCTTAGCTATTGTGAAGGGTACTACCTTCTTGACCTCTTTTTCTGTAATTGCATCAGTTGTATATAGCAATCCAAGTGACTTCTACTTGTTGATCTTGTATCCTACCACTCTACCATATTCCTCTATTTCTTCCAGTACTCTTATTGTGGAGCATTTG